>NC_134863.1:83923084-84223084 GCF_049852395.1 Peromyscus maniculatus bairdii | reverse complement strand
CAGCTTCAAGGAAGCAGAGATAAATCACTGGCCAGCCAGCTAGCCTGGTTGGTGAGGTCCTGGCCCTGGTGAGAGACCCAGTCTCAATAAACACAGAGGAGCCACACCTGAGTTTGATCTCAACCTTGTCTGTGCACATCCGCATACAACTCCCCAATACTGCATAAACCAAAATCTCCAAATAATGGTTTTGATGCAGGACATCTTTGTTTGTTTGGTTGTTTTTTGTTCTTTGGGTTTTTTTGTTTTGTTTTGTTTTGGTTTGGTTTTTGGCTTTTGGTTTTTCAAGACAGGGTTTTCTCTGTGTAGTCTTGGTGCCTGTCCTGGATCTCACTCTGTAGACCAGGCGGGCCTCAAACTCACAGAGATCCACCTGCCTCTGCCTCCCAAGTGCTGGGATTAAAGGCGTGCACAGACCGGCCCCACAGGACATCTTACATTGTCCTTGATTTTCAATGATTTAAAGGCCAGGAAGAGACCTTGTCTTAAACAAACAAAGGTGGATGGCACCTGAAAAACAACAGTCAAAGCTGTCTTCTGGCCTACACACACACACACACACACACACACACACACACACACACACACACACAAGAAAGTATTTAATTGGGGGCTTACTTAGAGTTTGAGAAGGGTTAGTCCGTATCACCATGGTGGGGAGCGCAGTGGCAGGCAGGCATGGTGCTAGAGAAGTAGCTGTGAACTTCACATCCTGATCCCCAGGCACCAGGCAGAGAGACACTTGGCCTGGCTTTTGAAGTCTCAAAGCCCAGCTGCAGTGACACACTTCCTCCAACAAGGCCATGCTAATCCTTCTAAACAGGTCATCAGCTGGGGACTAAGCATGTAAACATAGGAGCCTACGAGGACCATTCACGTTCAAACCACCACAGAGGACACACCAAAACCATGTCAGAAGAGCCAGCCTGGTGAGCTTATCAAACACACCCAAGTAACTAAAGATGCAAGCCCTGCTTTGTGTGCTGTATCCCTGAAAGAGCAGGGCCCACTGGCCTGTCGTCTAGCCATGCACCACATCCATGTGGTATATGTGTCACCCCATGTGTGTCACCCCATGTGTTCCCAAGGCTTCAGCTCAGGTGGTTTGCACTACCTGATGTGGTCCATTCAAATGGAATCTGCACAGGCTTCCAACAACTTTATGACAAGTTCTATGCTTTACATTTTTATTACATTTGTGTGTGTGTGTGTGTGTGTGTGTGTGTGTGTGTGTGTGTACACGTGTGTGCACATAGGTGCAGGCCAGACAACAACCACTAAGTCCTCTCTCTCCTTCCACCCCAGGGTCCCAGGATCTAACTCTGGTTGGAAGCAAGAGCCTCCTCTGGCTCCGACTGGGTTCCTTAATCACCTTCTCTCTTTGTATCTGCATTAGCTCTCTGCCTCTGCCCTCACGAAGCCTTTGTTGAATGCTTCTCTGTTATAAATTACCTACGAGGTGGCAAGGACAGACAGATGGAAATTACGTGGTCATCTCAATAGATTCAGAAAAAACTTTTGACAATCTCCAATACCCCTTCATGTAAAAAGTCCAGAAGAAACTCAGAATAGAAAAAAAATCTCAAAATAATGTAGGAATATAATATATTCAACATTATATTAAAAGGGGAAAAGCTCAAAGCATTTCCACTAAAATCAGGAAGAAGTCAAGGGTGCCCACTCCCCCCCCTTTCATCCAGCAGCATGGGAAGCCTTCTCGAGAACAGAAAGACGGGAGACACAAGTAAAAGCGTGCAAACAGGAAAACAAGCCCAAGGACCTATTTGCAGATGACAGGATTTTATACATAGGGGCCCTGAAAGGCTATCAGAAAACTCATAGAACTGACATGCTCAGCCAAGTGGCAGGATGCAAAATTCACATACAAAGATCATTAGCCTTCTTCTATAGGAAGGGCAACCATACTAAAAACGGAATCAGGGAGATAATCCTACTCACAACAGCTTCCAAAAATAAAGTACCTTGAAATAGCCCTAACCAAGGAAGAGAAGGACCTCTAGAACAGAAATTTTAAATGTTGAAATGAAGAAGACACCATCAGATGGAGAGATCTCTCCTGCCCACGGATCAGGGGGATTAATATTTTGAAAATGGCCACCCTACCAAAGCAATCAGCAGAATCAGTGCAATCCCCATCAGAATCCCAGCAACATTCTCCACAGAAGAGGAAAAAATAAGATTTATATAGAAGCCAAGAAGAGCCTAGATAACCAGAGCTATTCCAAAGTAGAACACCGTGACAGGAGTCACCGAGCCTAAGTTCAAGTTCTACCACAGAGCCATAGTGGATGAAAACAGCATAACATTGGCACCAAAACAAGACAGACACATAGATCACTGGAGTGGCACTGGGCACCAGACACAAGGCCATTCAACTACAGCTATTGTGGACATCGCTCTGTATGCTGTGAATGTGTTGCTCTGATTGGTTAATAAATAAAGTGCTGATTGGCCAATAGCCAGGCAGGAAGTATAGGCGGGACAAAGAGAGAGGAGAATTCTGGGAACAGGAAGGCTGAATTGGGAGATGCTGCCAGCCGCCGCCATGAGAAGAAGCAAGATTTAAGATACTGGTAAGCCACGAGACATGTGGCAAGGTATAGATTTATAGAAATGGGTTAATTTAAGATGTAAGATCTAGCTAGCAAGAAGCCTGAGCCATTAGGCCATAAAGTTATAATTAATATAAGCCTCTGTGTGTTTATTTGGGTCTGAGCAGCTGTGGGCCTGGGCAGGACTGGAGAAAACTCCAGCTACATACAGCCACCTGATTTTTTTTACACAGATGCCAAAAATACACACTGAGGGAAAGGCATCAGTTTCCACAAATGGTGCCGGGGAAACTGAATAGCTGTATGTAAGAGAAAGAAACTAGATCCTTATATCTTACCCTTCACAAAACAACTCCAGATGGATCAAACGCTTCAACAAGACCCAGAACTCTGAAGTTGCTAAGAGGAAAAGTAGGGAGTTTTCAAGATAGAGACATAAGCAAAGATTTCCTGAACAGGACTCTGATCCCTCGGGAAATAAGGCCAGTAATGGGCAAATGGGACTCCTGATATTAAAAGGCTTCTGTATAGTAAAGGAGACTTGTCCATCAAGTGAAGAAAGAGACTACAAAATAAGAGAAAATCTGTGCCAGCTATACATCTGACAAAGGGTTAGTATCTAGAATATACAAAGGACTCAAGAAACTAAACAAAACAAACAATCCAATAAAAACTGGGCTATAGACCTGAACATAGTTTTCAAAAAGACGAAATACAAATAGTTAACAAGCACTTTGATGTTTTCAACATTGTTAGCCATCAGGAAAACGCTAGTTAAAACTAGCTGAGATTCCAACAGTCAGAATGGCTATCCACCAAAAAAACAAATCATAACACGCTGGCGAAGATGTAGGGACAGGGGATCCTTATCCATTGTTATCAATTGTAAATTGGTGTGGTCACATGGAAGTCAATGTGGAATGTTCTCTAAAAGCTAAAAATAGAACTACATATGACCCAGCTATACCACTCCTTGGCACAGGCACAAAGAATCGCATAGCCCACTGAAGAACGGATAATGAGAATGTGGTACAAATACACAATGGAATGTTATAAAGAAAAAAAAAACAAATCAAGCAATTTGCAGGGAAGTGGATGGGATTGGTCCACAGTGAATGAAGAGAAGAAACCTTGGCCTGGAAAAGACAAACACTGTACATTCTCACATGTGGATCCTAGCTTCAAAGTTTGAAGACTTGTGTGTTTAATTCGGAGTGTCTGGGGAGGTCGGGAAGCTAGAAAGTCCCGTGAGAGGCGAGGAGGCGAATCCTTCAAAGAGGCAGAGGCTGGTATAGCACCTGTAATAGGGATCCAGTGGGGAAGGATACTGGGGTTCAAGGGTTAGCAGGGATGGGGGCATGCAGGAGAGGAGAGGAGGGGGTGGGTGGGAAGGGTGTATGAAAAAGTCATACAGAAACCCAGTTTTGTAAATTAATGAAAATTATTTTTTAAAAGAAGTTTGAAGAGAAATATCTTGCCTGGGTAGTCAATACTTTGCCTCAAAATCGTGGGTTCTAAAATGCAAGTCTTAGGGCCAGGTATGAGAAAATCCCCTGTGAGTTATTACTGGTCAGAGACACCCTAGAGGCCGTCCAGACAGCACAGGCTTTTGTTGTTGCTCCTGGTTGTCCACTATACTTAGACGGCACATCCCTATTGCTGAAGACGCCATACACTTGGCCTTCGGGCCATAAAACAAACGAACAAAAACAACCATCTTGGACTGGCGGGGAACTCGCTCTCCACTGACCAGCTTTTACAGTGTCAGAGGGTACCATACAAGGTGATGGGGGAAAGGTCAACAGAAGACCTACCCACTGGTGGAGACACGCTCCAATGCCAAGACAAGATGGATCTGTGGGTGCGATAGTGGCGTGGTCGCTGTGGGAGGTCACTAACTGATTTAAAAAAATACTTTAAAAAATGAAGAGTTGAGGTCTGCTCCATGGGAGGGAACCTGCTTGGTACTGTAAACATAGTCGAAAGCCCATGGTTGGGCAGCTCATCCCTAGAGGGGAACTTAATATCGTTGCTTTGATAATGTTGGCAAACTGCCTGCTAAATATTTATGTGTTTACACGTAGATTAGTGCTCCTTTCAGTCTTGGTCAGAGAAGCTTCCCCCTGCAGTGGGCAGCAGTGAATGGAGAGGCACATGACTGGAAAAGGGCTAAGACTGGGTGACTGCTGAGTGCTCCACTCTAACGGGGACGTTTATATGCGCCCTTCTACACAAGGCTCAGGGGACACCGTGGGAGAGGAAGGAACGGAGCATGAGAGCTGGAGAATGGGTGCTGTGTGATATTTTGTTTGTGTTCTGACAAATAAAGCTTGCCTGGAGATCAGAGGGCGGAGCTAGCCACTAGTTAACTATAGAGGTCTGGAGGTCTGTACAGACAGGAGACAGGAAGTGATAGGGATCTGGAGAGGTAAGAAGTCACTGGTGGCTGCTCATCTGCTTCTCTGGTCTTTCAGCTCTTACCCAGATGTCAGACTCCTGGATTTTATTGATAAGACTAATTAGGTTCACACTTCAGACCGGGGCTGGGGGGCGTGTGTGTCGTGAAGTTTTGTCTTCTGGACATGGCAGGACTCATAACCAGCAGCTGTGGCTCCCCGCACAGGATCAATCCAGTCAGTGTTCCAGCGCAGACACAAAAGGGCCTGCTCTAGATTACTCTTCCTGTTTAGGATTGCTCTAGCTAGTTGGGGTCTTTTGTGCTTTCGCACGAATTTTAGGGTTATTTTACCTGTTTTGTGGGGAGGGTGTCCTTGGAGTTTTGATGCAGATTGAACTGAATCTAAAGATTGCCTTCAGCGTCATCACCATCTTTACGATACTGATTCTGTCTGTCCATGAGCATGAGAGGTCTCCTCAACTCCTGTCTTTAACTTCTTTAGCGTAGAGATCTTTCTCCTCCGTGGCTGGGCTTGTTTATACACATTAGTGTCTGAAAAATGAAATCCCCTGGGCTCTATCCCCAGTGTTAAGAAGCGGGAAAGAAAGAAGCTGGAACCTCAGCATTCCATGCGTACATTCTGTACTGTAGTGCCCTTCTTTATCGGATGTCAGAATCCATTCTCTTGATACATGGAGTTGCACCTTTGACTCTCGGCCTGCGGAATCCTTGCCAGTGGGGTCTGCTTCTTACAGACAGCAGAGAGTTGTCTAAAAACAGACCTTGTTCTTTTGTCCAGCCGACTAATCAGTATTTCTTTATTGGTGAGTTGAGCCCACTTACATTTAAGGTTATAATTGTACAATATTTAATAATTCATTTCATTCTGTTGGTTATTTTTCTGGTTGGTTTGATTTATTTTTTTTCTTCTATTAGGGTTGGTTTTTTTTGTTGTTGTTGTTGTTGTTTTTTGTTTTGTTTTGGCTTTCAATGTTAGCCATGATAGATCGCTCCCAGCTCCCTGTTGTATAACACTTTCTGAGGAGATGGGAATAAACATCTCCTCACCCCAGACAGAGACAAACTTGGTGAAGCAATAATTTTCATTGGGGTTATCTACAGGAGTATTGTAGCACGAATCTTAAAAGTTCTTATTAATAAAAACAAACCAGGGACCAGATATTGGGGTGAATGCTGGAAGATCAGAGAAACAGAACAGGCCACAGCTTCCTCACCTCGCCAGTTCCTCAGCTGATCCTGTTTCCTCAGACTGGAAGCCTCTCAGCTGAACTGTGCTGCTACAAAACCTAAAAGCTTAACCAGCCAAAAGCTTCTAGTTCCTGGACTTCACGCCTTATATACCTTTCTGCTTTCTGCCATCACTCCCTGGGATTAAAGGCTCACTTCTTGGGATTAAAGACGTGAGTCACCAAGCCTGGCTGTTTCCAATGTGGCCTTGAACTCACAGAGATCCAGAGGGATTTCTGCCTCTGGAATGCTAGGATTAAAGGTGTGAGTGCCACCATTTTCTAGCCTTTGTATCTAGTGGCTGTCCTGTTCTCTGACCCCAGATAAGTTTATTAGGGTGCACAATATTTTGGGGAACACAATACCACCACAGAGTATGGGTAATGGTTCCTTAATAGAAGTAGGAACAATTCAAAGTCTCAGCATCACCAAAAGCCCACCCCACCTCATGAAAGCCAGACCCTGGGGTTCACCACACAACCTGCAGAGGTTGGGCGGTTGGAGGGTGTCTCTTCCAGGAAGCTCAGCCACGGTTTCTGCCGCTCTAGGCAGCTTGTCTTGTCTCTCTTTTCCAGGCAACTCTGCTCTGCCTCCTTAGGAGTCCTATTGGTTTTATGAATTGAAGGAGGGGCCTTGTGTGGCTGGTCAATTTCAGGGACTTCCTGAGGCTCTGAGTCTTCGTTTGTTTGTTTGTTTGTTTTGTTGAGACAGGGTCTTACCTCACAGCCTTGGCTGACCTGGAACTCACTATGTAAACCAGCTGGCCTAGAACTCACTGTGTAAACCAGGCCGGTCTGGAACTCACAGAGTTCTTCCTGGCTTTTTAATCCTGAGTGCTGGGATTAGAGGTGTGTGCCGCCATGCCCAGTTTATTTCTTGAGTCTTAATAAACCTCCCTTTAAAGAATGAGTTTGCCTTTGGAGTTGCCTGAGTCTGGAGCCTGCTTTAGAACTTCTTGAAGCTTAAGGCCCTTCATAGGAAATTACTACAAAATAATCCCCTTTGTTCAACAATTCTCCCCAAGAAATGAAACTCACGTTTCCTGTGCTTTCGTGCTTGAGACCCTCCTCTTCTGTGCGTAGTGCTCCGTTAGGCACCAGACGCATTGCTGGGTTGACGGTCATGAACTCTCATGAGCTTGTTCTTGTCCAGAAATGTCCTTTTCCCTTCATCAAACTAATTTTGTGAAATACAATGGTTTGGCTGGCAGTCATTTACTTCTGGGGCTTGAATACATTGTTCCATGCTTTCGAGCTTTTAGTGTTGCTGGTCGATCTGATGTTATTCCGACGTGTGTGCCTTTGTAGGTGAGCTGCTGTTTTGTTCCTTACAGCTTTTAATGCTGGTTCTTGTCCTTGTGTTTTTAATATTGTAATACATCACAAAGAAGTTCTTCTCTGGCCATGCCTATTTAGGGTTCTAAACGCTTCTTGTATTTGGATGTCCATTTGTTGTTTTTAAGGTTAGGAAATTTTCTGAGCCAGGCGGTGGTGACACACGCCTTTAATCCCAGCACTCGGGAGGCAGAGCCAGGCGGATCTCTATGAGTTCAAGGCCAGCCTGGTCTACAGAGAAAGATCCAGGACGGGCACCAAAACTACACAGAGAAACCCTGTTTTGGGGGTGGTGGTGGAAATTTTCTGCTATTATTTCATTGACTAGAGTCCTTAGGTGTTCAGTTTTAATGTCAACTCCTTTTATGTTATCTTAGGCTTGGTCTCTCCCTCACATCCTTGAGTTCTTAGACGAATGCTAGTTTTTCCTTATTGATGATTGGATGTGGCACTTCCTTAGCCTTGTCCTCCATCTCGGGTATTCTCTCTGTTGGTAATGTTCCCACTGTGTTCTGGGTTTTTTAACTTTAATTTTTAATTTATCTTCCTTACTGTAGTGTTGCCTGTGTGTATTTGTGAGTGTGGGTGGCTGCGCCACAGTGCTTGTGTGGAGGTCAGAGACGGAATTTCAGAACTCAGTTCTCTCCTCCTATGCTGACGGATTGGACTAGCGGGGATGGCTGACCCTTTTACCACTGAGGCATCTCCGTGGCCCAAATGCAGTTTTCCATCTCTAATCTCTTTGCTTGCTGACTTTCTCTCCTCAAGTTCACTTACTTTTTCGTCTGATGCTAGTTTTCCTTCGCAGGTCCTGGACAGATTCACCTGCTTTCTGTATCCTGTTTCAGGAAACTTTTGAAATCTTGATCTGGGATTTTATCTTTTTCACTATCTTTGGGTTCACTGGGGGTAGTGCATCATTTCTAATACTTACTGTTGTCCTGAACAGGTCCAGCTCACAGAAAGCTCTTAAAGCCCACCGTTTGTTGTGACAATTCCTCCCCTGGAAAGGTTTCAATGACAAGCCTGAATGAAGAGGGAAAAAGAAAGAAAGAAAGAAAGAAAGAAAGAAAGAAAGAAAGAAAGAAAGAAAGAGAGAAAGAAAGAGAGAAAGAAAATAAAAAAGGAAGGACATGCTTGCTCCTAGGTATGGTGGAGGAGAAAGTTTATTGTAGATAAAAGGGAGACACAGCCAGAGGCAGGGACATCTTGGAGAATCCAGAGTGGACATGACCAGACTGAGCTGGGCCACGTGAGGAGAGGGAGAGGAGCCACTGAACAAGAGGGGCAGCCTGGGCTAAGAGATGCATAGCCAAAATGACTGGATTATATAGGAGGGGCAGCTGGGAGAAGGAAAGCCCAGCCTCTGGGCTGGAGTTTAGGGTAGGTGACAGGTATGCCACACGCCCCCCCCAACAGAACAGGGAGGGAATAAGGGATGCAGGGAGAACCTGGAGGCCAGCATCTGATTTGCTATGTTCAATAGGTGCCTCAGCCATTTGTCCTGGGTTTAAGACCTAACAAAGTCAAAGTTCAATTCCACCGAGGTTCCGAACACTGGGGAACCAATGGTTTTTATTGGGTTTACAAAAGACAGATTAGGAGCTGCCTCTTTTGGGGGTAGGCGCCACCCAGCTCCCAAATAAATCATACATGGAGGCTTATTCTTTTTTTTTTTTTCACTTTTTTTTTTTTTTACGGAGGCTTATTCTTAATTATGAATGCCCAGCCTTAGCTTGGCTTGTTTCTAGCCAGCTTTTATTAACTTAAATTATCCCATCTACCTTTTTGCCTCTGGGCTTTTCCCATTCTCTTACTTCTGTATCTTACTCTTACTCCATGGCTTGCTGTGTAGCTGTGGGTAGCTGGCCCCTGGAGTCCTCCTCCTTCTCTGGCTCCTAGACCTCTCTCTCCTCCCAGGTTTCTCCTTCTATATATTCTCTCTGCCTGCAGCCCCACCTATCCTTTCTCCTGCCTCACTATTGGTCATTCAGTTCTTTATTAGACATCAGGTGTTTTAGACAGGCACAGTAACACAGCTTCACAGAGTTAAACAAATGCAACATGAACAAAAGTAACACACCTTAAAATAATTTTCTACTGCATTGTGGATGGGGTGGGGGTGGGGGTGGGGTGGGGGTGGGGGTGGGGGTGGGGAGGGACAGTGGGGTGGAAGGGATCAGGGGTTGGGTGTGGACTCCAAAGCATCCACGCTGGAAAGTGCTCACCCAGCCTGGATGATGGCTCCCCATAGCTGCACAGACAGAGTTCCCCCTTCAGTTAGCTTTCCCCCAGCTCCCACATTGCCATGCCTCCCACGGTCTGGAGGCCGCATACAGTGAGGGCAGACTGTGTACAAATGGCTGGAGGGAGAAGGAGTTCCAGCTGAGGGTCCAGTGACCGCCTCACCCCTCCTTCTCTGAGAGAACATCAACAGTTAACAGTCACAGCTGCTCTGCTGACTATGATGTCTGTCCTGCTCAGGGAACATTTGTTCTAAAACGCCGCTTTCATTTCTAATGCCACATAAACACGTGTTTTCTCCGTTTTTCTCAGTTAGTTTGGCCAGAATTTACTCACATTTATTGAACTTTTCAAACAAACAACTTTTGGCTTTATCATCTTCTCGTGTGAATGTGAGTGTGTGTGTGTGTGTGTGTGTGTGTGTGTGTGTGTGTGTGTGTGTGTGTGTCTAAGGATTCAACCTAGGGCCTTGCTTATGCTGGGTGAAAGTTCTCCCATTGAGCTACATTCCTAGCCCTCTTTTTACACTTCATTTTGAAACAGGAGCTCACCAAATCGTCCTGACTGACCTCATTGAACTCATTTTGTGCCCCCTGATAGGCCTTGAGGGATGATCTTTCTGCCTCTGGAAGGGAGAATGTTTTAGGCCTGAAGAACATACCCAGAAGCCTTTGAAATAATAATAATAATAATAATAATAATAATAATAATAATAATAACTTCTATATAACATGGTAAAAATATTAGAATAGACTCAGTGAGTAGTGTCTTCTTGGATGTTTATTAATAAATATTAGATGTCATTTATACATAAAGATGTAACATTTGCTTCATTGTTTGTAGCACAAACAGTTCATGTTAACAAACACAATGCTTAATACTGACCACATACCTTAGTCACTTTTCTATTGCTGGGCTAAAACACCATGACCAAGGCAACTTATAGACAGGTGGATTTATTTTAGCTAGCAACTCTAGATGGTCCATGGCGGCGGGAGGCCAGCGCAGGAAACTGAGAGATTATATGGTTTTTTGTTTGTTTGTTTGTTTTTTGTTTTGTTTTTTGGTTTTTTCAAGACAGGGTTTCTCTGTGTAGCTTTGTGCCTTTCCTGGAACTCACTTGGTAGCCCAGGCTGGCCTCGAACTCACAGAGCTCCTCCTGGCTCTGCCTCCCAAGTGCTGGGATTAAAGGCGTGCACCACCAGGCGAGTTTATATGTTTTACTACAAGCATGAAGCCGAGAGAAGGAACTGTAAGTGGGGGAAGCTACAGTCTCAAAGCCCATGCTCAGTTGCATCCTTCTTCCAGCGAGGCCGTACCTCCTAAACTTCCCCGAACATCACCAACAACTGGGGAGCCAGTGTCAAAAACAATGAGCCTGTGGGGGTGGGTGTTTCTCATTCAAACCACCACCTTCCATACCCCTGTAAACTCATGGCTGTACAATGAAAAATACATTGAGTTCAACTCTGAAAGTCCCCACAGCAGCCGGGCATTGGTGGCTCACACCTTTAATCCCAGCACTCAGGAGGCAGAGCCAGGCGGATCTCTGTGAGTTTGAGGCCAGCCTGGTCTACAGAGCAAGTTCCAGGACAACCAAGGCTACACAGAGAAACAGTCTCAAAAAACAAAAACAAAAGCTGTCCCCACAGCTTTCACACTGCGTCTTGGAGGGGACCTTCAAACCATAGCCTTAACAAGAGCCCTAACCTGGATGTAGTCCTGTGCACGGAGGGCAAGTTAAACAGAACCAATGGAACATGCAAGGGTTTGGAGGGCCCCTCGGAGCCGGTGTAGGACACACCCAGACACCGAATTCTCAGCACCAAGGGGATTTATTCCCCCGGGGGGACCAGTGGGGAGGGGGCTGCCTCTGAATCGGCAAAGGCTGACAATGAGCATCAGGTGTTTCTGCAGGAGTGGGTTTTTAAGGAGAACGGGGAAGTCTGCGCCAGAGTGATGGGACAGGTTAGCTGTGTAGCCAAATGATGAATTCTGATTGCCGGACCTTGGTGTTTAGTCTCAGGAATGAGTCAGTGGCCAAATAAGGGAGTAGACCTTGGGGGCTAGCTCTAAGAATGCAATCTAAGAGTTAGCAAGGGAGCAGGAAGAGAAAAGGGCAACACCTGTCCGCGCCAAGTTCGCAATGTTTGGACCTGTTCGAGAACTTGTCAGAGCATGTTAGTCACGTTCTCTAGAGGAGCAGAACTGATGGAGTGAATACATATTAAAAAGGCATTGATTAGACTGGCTTCCATGGTACTCTGGGTAGTCCAGCAATGGCTCTTCACGCCAGAGTGGTGAGAATTTGGTAGATGTTCAGTCCACAAGGCTGGATGCCTCGGCAGCCCCAGGCGCTGCTGGAGAAGCTGAGTCAGTATCAGTGGAGTAATGAATGAGCAACTGGACGGATGAGCTTGCCAGCTGAGGCGGGCAGGCAAGCCGGCAATGGTGCCTTTTCCACACCCCTTGTATCTGAGTTGCCTCTGGGAGGCGCCATCTGCATCTGGGGTGCGTCTTCCCGTTTCAGACATTCTGACCAAGAAAACCCATCATGGGGCGCCAGTGGCCTTTCTCTTAGTTGGTTCCAGATCCAGTCAAGTTGACAACCGGATTAACTACCACAAGGAGAAAAGACACACCACCAAGAAAAGGAGGGACACTGGCAATCCAAACAAGGCATGGCTGGGGGACCCTGGTCTCCGAGTTAACCTCCACGTTCCTTCGGTTGTGGGAGTGGCCATGGGAGCAGAGCAGCAGGGGTCACACAAGGAGCAGAGGGCTCCTTTGGGTCCTGATGCAGAGAGCAGACCTTGACCACCTAGAGGATGAGTAGGTCTGGGAATCAACTGGAAATCATGACTTCTAAGGAAGATTATAACATTTCCTCCCAGACCCACACCTAGAAAAGACCGCTGTTAACTACATGAATCCATACATTACAAGTGTATTTGGATGCTCTTGGGTACTCTGTAAGCATCTGCCACCTCCTGCCTCCCACTTACTCCTAAATAGGAAGGTCTGCATGGATCTGTGGGGCTTTTTATAGCCGCTGGAGAACTCCCAAGATGTATGCCTTCAACCTATTAGGAAAATGCTCTCCTTGAGGCACTTTCTCTTATTCTTAAAATGCCAAATAACTTCTAACTAAATAAAACTCATCAAATACACAGTTATGTGGTTTTGTATGTGTTGGGGGGGTTAATTTATAAAAGAAACCTGCAGATCTCAGACTATTTGGATCACATCCTAAAAGGTGAATTGAACATGATGCCCAAGTCACCAATGTCATGCAAGGGTTGTTTTTTTTTTCCCCTGAGACAGGGTTTCCCTGTGTAGTTTTGGTGCCTGTCTAGATCTCACTCTGTAGCCCAGGCTGGCCTGGAACTCACAGAGATCCGCCTGCCTCTGCCTCCCGAGTGCTGGGATTAAAGGCGTGTGCTGCTGCTGCCGCCGCCGCCGCCGCCGCCATCGCCGCCATCGCCGCCATCGCCGCCATCGCCGCCACCGCCCCCCCCACACACACACACCAGCAGGACTCACTCTATGTATTGATTTCCAAGTAGTGCAAGACCCAGCCTCAACCTGGCAACAACCTTTGGAATGTCACCACTGGGTCTCAAACCAGAGAAGGTTCATTTTACTTCAGAATGCTGGTATTTTGTGTTATCCCAGAAGAAAGCCCCCAAATCGGTGTTTAAAAATTTGTGATTATGGACAAGTGTCTTAGTTTCTTTTTCTGTTGCTATGACACAACACCCTGACAAAAGCCGCTTTGGGGACAAAGGTTTATTCTGGCTACAGGTCAAGGGGACAGTCCATCGGGCTGGGGAAGCAAAAGGCAGAGGGAGCCTGAGGCAGCTGCTCACAGAGAGCAGAAAAGGCATCGGCTTTCCCTCTCCACTTACCGAACCCAGGATCCGGCCAGGGAATGGCACCACCCACAGTGGGCAAGTCTTCCTACTTCAATTAGCGCAATTAGTGCAAGCAAGACAATCCCTCCCAGGCATGCTCAGTGGCCCTCAGGTGATTCTAGATTGTGTCAGGTTGACAATTAACCTTCCCCAGCACAACAGTTTTGAGCACATACCAAAGGAGGCAGACTAGTGTAGTGAACCTTCCATAACCACATTTGACGATTAGGGGCTGCTCGCAGTCAGCGTTCGTCCATTTACAACCTTGGCCTCCTACTTTCTGATGGGGTTTTTGAAACAAATCCTGACTCCAAATCATTTCAGGTATAAGCGTTTCAATATGTTTTTATAAAAGACAAATATTTCAATATAGAACACTTTCAAAACCCCAGTTTTACGTCTTTGTAATACATTTTAGACTTTTGCCAAATCCAGTTAACAATTCAAACCAAATCCATATGCTAGGCAAGGCTTGATTCTGCACCGCAAGGAAGACAATGCGGTCTGCTGTCTCCAGAAGCCAAGCCAGATGAGAAGAGGGCAGGGAGAACCGCTACCCGCTGTGTTCCTGAGGACTCTGACTACAGGTCAGACGTGGAGCAACAACAGCAGAAGACCCTCATTCAGTGACACCAGAGCGCGTCGTGGCACTGAGTCCAGACCTGGGCTCTGCAGAGGACTGAGGAGCTCGAAGGTCTCCCGCTGCTCATCCAGCTCATGCAGAGTCCTGTATTCCTGTCAAAAAGCGAATACAGCAGCCTCTTAGGTTTGTTTAAAGTAATTTTTGGGTTGTATTATACATATGCATGTATGTATGTATTTATATGTATTTGTACATACACATACATGTAAGATAATGATCAAAGAAAAAGGCTATAATTTAGAGAGCGGGAGGACATGGAGGGGCTCAAGGGAGAGTTGCTGGAAAGGGCGGGAGGAGGGAGGTGCGGAAAGCGATCCAATTGTATTTTATGTAAAATGTATTTTTTAAAATTGTACTAGAGCATCAGGCAGTCGTGGTGCACACACCTTCAATCCTAGCACTCAGGAGGCAGAGGCAGGTGGATCTCTGAGTTCGAGGCCAGCCTGGTCTACAGAGGAAGTTCCAGGCCAGCTAGGGATACACAGAGAAACGCAGTCTTGAAAAACCAAAAGAAAAAAAAAGTTTCTTATTCTTATTTCACCTTCAGTAAGAGTTCTTTATTTTTGTTTTGTTTTTCAAGACAGGATTTCTCTGTGTCATTTTTGGTGTCTGTCCTGGATCTCACTCACAGAAGGCGGTGCCCTGGAGAAGGAACAACAGAAAAACAACGAACAGGCTAACATCAGGTTACCTCTGTGTAAAGATGAAGCAGAGGAAATTCCATCATATCACACACTGAAACTGGCCTGATTCAGAAATGTGGCTGCCACCTCTCACTGCTGATTTCTTGGAAGGTCTGTTTGTTGATGTGAACTTTGGCATGGCTGACCTCATTTTTATTTTTAGTCCGGAATTTTTGGACCCAGTGGAGGAGCTTAGTCCAAAACAACAGCTGAGGTTGGAGATGAGATAGGTCTCTTGGTGGTGGAGCTCTTGCTCAGCAAGCACAAGGCCCTGGGTTCCTTCTCCAACACCGGAGACCACACCAAACCAATAATGGCCTTTGTGATGTGTGTTTGATGCCCTCAGGTCTCCTGAGCACAGCACCCGCCTGGGAACCGGGTGTCCAAACACGTGGCCCCTGGGGGACATTTCTCATTCAAACTACCACAGGAAAGGTCTTAGAAAAAGTTAGTGGTCACCACTGGCTACCTCTGGGCTACAGCTATGTGCAGGGTCTTACAGAAAGGACCACAGTTTGCTCTCCCGTGTGACGTCCAAAAGATGATCTTATTAAGGTTCTGTAGTGGACTGAGTTATCAGACTCAGCCAAATCAGGCTTCCTTCCCCGCCTCAGCAGGGATTTGAACCAGGGAGCTCTCCAGACTCCTCTACAGGCCCAAGTAAAAACCACCTTACAGCCAACAGGCAAACGCTTAGTGTCTGTAGTACAGCCTGTCCTACTGGGGCTTCCTGCAAGAGAAACCCTTCAGAAACTGTCAGAAACACCACGGGGGGGGGGGGGGGGGGGGAGGGCAGGAGGAAGAGCTGTGTGTGTGCGTGTGCGTGCGTGCGTGCATGCGTGTGTGTGTGTGTGTGTGTGTGTGTGTGTGTGTGTGTGTGTGTGTGCTTGTGCATGTGTGCGTGTGTGTGTGAAGCATGCAGGGAGACCAGGCTATGAGTGATCCCCAGGACTGAAACAGCAGAGCCCCCATAAGCTACCTTCATCTGCCGCCGTGTGCTCCCTTGGGGGTGTCGGCTTAACCTCTCGGGGCCTTGATATAGATTCAGACTCTCATGTCCAGAAAATTCAATGCCACAGCTCCATGGACCCAGCCTAGGAACCTAGCTAACAAATCAGGAGAATCTGATGCTCACCCAAGTTTGACAAGTTTGACAGCCAACTGCTATGGACAGAAATGCTAGTTCTAGAATGTTCCATCCTCCCTTTAGCCTCCGAAGACGGATTTTCCTATTATAATCTGCCTGCATTTCTGTGGTGACGGTGGTGGGCACTCAGCAATGCCACAGTTGTTAAGGAAGGCATTTAAGTCGACACCCTGAATACCTTTCCTCATGCTAGGAGCTGCCCCAAACAGCTGCCCAGTCAAGAAAAGCTCACAGAGCTCTTGCGGGCTCCCAGGCACATCACCATCCCCCCAAATGAGGCAAGTGCTCCATTTGTTGCCCTAAATTTAACATGCTAATATTCTTGGCCCAGAACTGGTATTGTGAGCTAATATAAGAATTATGTTTAGAAATTGCATATTCTAGTTTTTGAAGGACTCCTAGTCTGGCTTGACATATAGTATCATCTCCCACCCTCGGGAGGTATGATGGTTTCTGTGAATGTCACAACTGAGCAGTTACAGGTTGGTCCTGAAAGAATCTTTGAATTAAAAAAAAATAAACAAAAACACCCAGCTTCAGTTTGGGTATAATTTGCATACCCCAAATGTCACCAATCATAAGGTAAAATTGGTGTGTTTTAGTGAACTGACGCACTTACGTTTTCCAACACCCAGAAGGCTCCCCTTGCTCTTCTGCGGTTGCTCCTGCTTCCGGCCGGTATCCACTAATGTGCTTCAGTTTTGCCTTTCCTAGATATTTCATATGAACAGAGTTATCCATCTCATGACAAAGCACCTGAAATGATTAACTTATCTTTAGAAAAGGTCTGTTTTGGCGCCTAATTTCAGAGGTCCCAGTCCACGGCTGATTTTCTAGGACCTTTTGGGCCTGCTTGGCTTATCAGGCGCTAGGATGTGAAAGACCAAGAGGAAAGAGGCAGTCTCAGGGCCTTGCATGATCCTAATGTCAAGCCTTTACAGCAGACAGGTTAGAATTCTCCATCTCTAAATGCTCTGCCAGCTCCCAACAGTGAGGCCCTAAATCCAAGCGTCACAATGTGGGTCGCTGTGGGTTTGATTTCTCTCACCTGAGGTCACCTGTGCTGCTGCATAGACCTGCCATCATTCTTTCCAGGGCAGAGGAGTATTCCACCTCGTGGGACCTTCCTTGATCCCCTCTGCATTCTCTGAAATAAAACCCGATGCTTCCCTATTGCACGGACCGAATAGAACTGTACTCAGCAACTCCAACCCTGGGGGGGGTCTCTTGGGGCTGGGTGTGGTGAGCCCAGCACCGTGCTGACTGATGAGGGAGGGAAGGGGAGGGAGGGAAGGGGTTCCTAGTGTAGGCATTTGGTTCAGATCCTGTCTGCTGTATTATTATTTTACTTCATTATTATTTCGAGTGTGTGATGTGTATGGTGCGGTGTGATCATGACACAGAATTGCATGTGGAAGTCACAGGACAATTTGTAAAAGTCAGTTCTTGCCTCCCACCATGTGGATCCTGGGGAACAAATTGAGGTTTCGCAAGATGGGGCATCTTGCTGCCCCCCTTCTTTCCTCCTCCCCTCCCTTCTCTTCTCTTTCAAAATAAAGTCTTATTGCTCCGGCCAGCCTCAAATTTCCAGGCACAAGTGATCTTCCCACCTCAGCCTCCCAAATGGCCACCCGATCACTCTCAGCTTGCATTCTGGACCTCAATGAAGGATGTCTATTCTTAGTGGAAAATCATTGCATCTCTTTTTCAGAATGCATAATTTTTAAATCCATTTTTTCCTGCAACATGCTAATGTCATGGACTACCTATGAGCTTAAAATGCAAAGACAACCGGTACCAGGTAGAGTGAGCTGCGGCAGATGCAACTGTCAGGGGCTAAGCATGTGGCTCAGAGGTAGGACAAGTGCCTGGCATTGCTACAGAGAGACAGAGATGAAGCAGGCTGTGGCATTCCCGCTTCGCCTTCATCACTGGGCTGTAGCAGCTCCTGAACCTGGTGCAAATGTGACCTTGTGTGCAGGTGTTCAGTGCATCCCCTTCAGAATGTGCGGTCTTTGGTTCCGATATCTTCATTTGTCTGTTGCTCTGGAAGCCCTTCCTCAGCTTCTGAGGCATTCTCCACACCCTGAAACAGCCGACACTCCAAGGTATTTGCAGAATAGCTGATGCCTCCATTTCTAGCAGCACAGCTGATTGGCCCAAAGAGGAAAGAGCATCTAGTCGCTTGGGAATTCAGTTCAGGGGGCCCTGCGGTTTGTTTCTTCTTTAATTTTTAAAAATGTGATTAACTGATATTTTGACAGCACAGGAAATTTGGCACATGTTTATTAAGTGCTTTTTTTTTGAAAAGGGCACGATGCCAGGTATAAGGCAATGATCTATGTGTTCTGTTCATTAGAAAGAAATTTCAATACCATTGTATGCCCCCTGCCATACAAAGCACACATATGGGTAATTCAGAGTTCCAGAAATTAACAGTCTACAAGAAAGAATGTGACTTCAGCATTATTGCTTGGATAATTTGCATATTGCTGATAAACTTTGGGAAGCCACAATTTTCATGGTGTGGGGAGCTCAAGGTGCTTTGTGTCATCTGAAGAGAGAGCCTTTGCGTCACTGACCCGTGTCTTAGCAGAAGAGGGAGAAACTGGATCCAGCGAGTCTCTGTGTGTGTCACCTGTGTGTGGCACAGCACGTGTGGAGGTCAGAGGACAACCTGCAGGAGGTGGTTCTCTCCTTCTACCACGTGGGACCCCAGGATCAAGCTCACAGAAGCAGACCTGGCAGCACCCCGTCCGTCCATCTCTCCTTCCCTCACCCCGTCTGTCCATCTCTCCTCCCCTCACCCTGTCCGTCCATCTCTCCTCCCCTCACCCCGTCCGTCCATCTCTCCTTCCCTCACTCTCGCTCTCTTCCTGCCATCCCTATGGGGTGATGACAGAATCTCAATTTTCTTCTATCGTCATTTATTGGGTGAACAGCCCTTTGTTTTCTGAGTCTGCCACACCTCTTTTACTGAATGTAAACATCTCCTGGATGGACATGTAGTGCAGGCCTGTCATCCCAGCAGTTGGGAGGCAGAGGCAGGGGGATGGAGGAGTTAATGGTCAGTTACATCTTGAGTTTAAAACTGGGCCTTGTGGGAAAAATTGTTCCCAACTTAAACCTGTACAATAAAATAATAGAGAGCATGATGCACATTGGCCTCCTGTTTGAACATTCTATTCTGTCTTGTTGATTTTATTCCAGAATAATACAACTTTAATTGCTTGGTTTTTTTTTTTGTTTGTTTGTTTGTTTTGTTTTTGAGACAGGATATTTCTACATAGACCTGGCTGTCCTGGAACTCACTCACTCTGTAGACCAGGCTGGCCTCAGACTCACAGAGATCCATCTGTTTGCCTCTGCCTCTCGAGTGCTGGAATTAAAGGTATGTGCCACCTTGTCTGGCTCTAATTGTATGTATGTATGTATGTATGTGCTGTGGATATTGTTCTATATAAATAAAACACTGGTGGCCAGTGACGAGGCAGGAAGTAGGTGGGACAAGGAGAGAGGAGAATTCTGGGAAGCGGAAGGCTGGGGGGAGAGACACTGCAGCCACCGCCAGGAGAAGCAGCATGTAGAGACTCTGGTAAGCCACCAGCCACGTGGCAAGGTATAGATTTATAGAAATGGGTTAATTTAAGATAAAAGAACAGTTAGCAAGAAGCCTGCCACGGCCATACAGTTTATAAGTGATATAAGCGTCTGAGTGATTATTTTATAAGTGGATTGTGGGACTGCGGGGCTTGGGGAACCTGGAGAGAAGACTTCCAGCTACATGTATGTGTATGTATATATATGTATATGTATGTGAGTGCTCAATTTGCATGTATGCCTGCATGCCAGAAGAGGACATCAGATCCCATTATAGATGGTTGTGATATATATATATATTTGTGATATATCATGTGGTGGCTGGGAATTGAACTCAGGTCCTCTGGAAGAGCAGTCAGTGCTTTTTTCTCCGAGACAGGGTTTTTCTGTGTAGCTCTGGCTGTCCTGGAACTCACTCAGTAGACCAGGCTGGCCTCAAACTCACAGAGATCCACCTGCCTCTGCCTCCTGAGTGCTGGGATTAAAGAAGTGCGCCACCACCACCCGGCTCCTTGCTCTAATTTTTTATTAATCTCCTTTTAAAAATTTAAGATACCATTTTGGTATGTAGTCAAGGCTACCCTCAAATTCACAGTCCTCCTGCCTTGGCTTTTCAAATACCAGGATTACAGGCTTGAAACACTATGCCCAGTTTATCAACTCAAAAAAAAAAAGACATATCATTTAAAAACATTTTTTCCAGACTGAATTTTAAAATAATTTCATTAATTTTTCTCATTCAAATTGTATTATGGCGGTCAGAGGGATTAATTAGAGCTAAACAATATAATTGGACATTTTAAAATGTTTAGCATTCCTATTCAAAAACACTGTATACCTCTCCATGTGATATGGCTCAACTCAGCATTGCGACCTTATTCATATGGCTCCAGCATACATCACATTCCAATGACTGCAAATATTTTATGTTTTTATTGCTATTGAGAATGTATTCCCTATCTTCATTTCCTGCTTATTGCTGTAACTAGAAGGGCCTATTGATTTTTGTATATATAGTTATTTCAAAATTCACAAGCACAACACAGAAATGACCCAAAAAAAAAAAAAAAGGCAGTCATTTCTCTATAAATTAACCCAGTTTGGCTTTCCAGTAACCATTTCTGCTAAGGGGAAATCATTCTTGCCACCAGCTGGAGCCCAGCTGGTAAGGGTTGAGAGGTCCCTCTTCACACCCCGTCTCCTCCTTCCGACTTCTCCACCTGGGATAAAGGCCATGTTTGCTGGGTATCTATCTGACCGTGCCTAGCTGAGCAGCCAGTGGGCCACCAGTGCGTGGGCCACAAGCTACCAGATGACTGGTTCCGGCCGGAACCCTACATTAGCTAAGTCAGCCCACAGTTCACCTTGCTGATTCTATCAGTCTTTCCTTTCCTCCCTCAGCCTCTCAGGCATCCCCTCATGGTTCTGCAGCCCTGCCTTCCTCCATCCCCAGGTGGGTCACTGACTCCACAGGGCCTGTCAGATGTGACCCCAGGACCTCCTCTCTCTCTCTCTCTCTCTCTCTCTCTCTCTCTCTCTCTCTCTCTCTCTCTCTCTCTCTCTCTCTCCTCCTTCTATAGTCCTTCCTTTAGACTGGCATTTTTAGTATTTGGTGGGTCATCTTGTTCATCACACATTCTATGATCTAAGATAAAGCATGCTTGAGAGTTGGGAGGAACCTACAAAGAATGATAAGAATTAAAAATACTTTAGGCTTATATTTTAAAAATGTCACCTGACTCAGTGATTTATCCGATCTCCTGTGAGAAAATTCAAGTGTGTACAAAAGTCCTCACCCCACCTTCAACAAGGATCAACATTTTTGTTTGCATGTGTGTCCAAATGCTGATGCTGGAGGCCAAGTGCTGGCCATCTATGTTTACTTTGTACTTTTGTTTTCTTTCTTTCTTTTTTCTTTTTTCTTTTTTTGAGCCGGGACTTCTCACTGGTCGGAGCTCACCAGGCAGCCTAGGCTGTCTTGCTTATTTGTTTTACCTCTTACTCTGTTCCTTGGAGCTCTTAATGCCTTCACTTTTAATCCACCATGGAAAACTGAGTAGTGTTAAAATCTACCAACTGTCTCAGCCCATTTACCTTTATATTTCTGTTACATATATTTTACTGCTACAAATTTTAAGTTGAATTGTGTCCCTGCCAAATTCAAATCCTAATCCCTAGGACTTGAATCTTAGACCTCAGAATGTTATTGTATTTGGAAATAAGGTCTTTATAGAGATCATTAAGTTAAAAAGTGGTCGTTAGTGTAGGTCATTAGTGTAGAGGGGCTAGGGTGTTTACTAAGAGGGCAAGTCTAGAGAGGGTGGGTGCATGTGACAACAAAGAGGTATTAAAAACAAAACAAACAAACATGTAGAGTCCCAGGAAGACAGCCAACGAGAATGGCCTGGTACAAACATCCCCCATCGTCCTCAAAGACAATCAACCATGTGGACAGCTTTTCAAGTTTGTAGCCTATGGTGACCCATCTTCATTATCAGCTGATGAAACTCCCACCTCTATTTACTTTAAAATCGCCCTTTCCTATGACACTGCACCCCTGCTTGCTTTCTTATTTGATTGGCAGTCCTTTATCCCGGCAACTACGTGAGCACAAAGCACGGTGATCAGATGACCTGCGTCATCTCTGGAGTTGGGAGGGGTGACAGCCAGACTCTCACAAACCTTAGGAAAAGTACTTTCATTTTGTTATTCCCTTCCTGGGTGAAAAGATTGTAATGTTCCCATAGCATAAGCTTGTGGTCCTGTCCAACATCTTAACCCAAATTGCTAGAGACCTTGGGCCAGAGTCATCCAGTTGTACCTGGCCTGCATATTTCAGTATTATGAATGTTTGTTGTTTCAAACTACTGGATAATTTGTTGTGCCACACTTGATAGTAGAGGGAGCTTTGGACCCGAACAGTCCTTCAGAGCTGTCCTGAACTGGGGAAAAAGGAGGGGGTCTTCATATCCTGAGTCCATTCGTCATCAGACATAGGTTGCCTTTGAAAAGGAAGCGTGACCTTGGGGAAAGTTCACTTTGGTTACAGGCAAGTTTTGAAGGGTGATATAGTTGAGAGCTGTTGAGACTAAATCACCAGCAGCTCAGGAAGCCTGTCCTCCAGTCCTTACAGAGGGCCCAAAGGAGAGAACCTAGTTAAAAATGCCCAGTGGGACTGGTGCTGTTGACCCAGAATTGCCAGGACGCTAATAACTGGACACTAGCATAATGGTTAATATTGTAAACATGATCAGATTCTAGAATTACCTTGCAGAATTATCCCTGGGCAAGTCTGTGAGGGACTTTCTAGACTAATTGAAGTGAGAAGATTCCCTTAGGTGTGGATGGCACAATATATAACACTGGCCAGCCGGGGTTCTGGACGGTATGGAAGGAGAAGCTAGTTAACTACCAGTTTTCCTCTTCCTGCTTCCCGGCTGTGGAAGTGATGAGCTGCTTCTTGCCATGGATGTCATCACAACAGTGACACAGGAAACCAGGGGCTGGAGAGACGGCTCAGCAGCTAAAAGCGCTGGCTGCTCTTGTAGAGGGCCTGGTTAGAATCCCAACACCACCATCTGTAACTCTAGTTCCAGATCTGATGTCCTTTTGGCCTCCATGAGCACCGGGCACACAGGTGTGCATAGATATACATGTAGGCAAAAGACCCATAACATGTATAAAAATTTAAAAAGCAACTAAGATATAGTATCCCTGAAAGATGTCTACAATCAAGAGTTATTTTCCAACACTTAATAAAAAGGTGTACATCTAATTCTGCTTCCACCAGTTTTCTTCTGAATCCTCCGGTTAATAGGAAGGCCCAGGAGTGAACACAGGAGGCTGGGGCCCTGTGATCTAGTGGTGCGAAGGGATCCAGTATGGGAGGATGATCTCTCACAGGCGCCAGCAGAGCCCACTGGCAGGCCAGTCGGTGTCATCACCATGCCGGCCTGCTCTCGTGTTTCAAGAGAACAAGGTGACCAAACAGGGACGGCAGTGTGGAACGGTCACAAGACAGTCTCCTGTGAGGCAAGATGTGTAATGTTTAAAAAATAAACTTTTATTTACTGTGTGTGCACATGTGGGCGTTGGTCCTCTCCTTACACCAGGAATGGAACCCAGGTTGTCAGCAGACATGGTGGCAAGTGCCCTTACTGAGCTCAAGAGAACCCCGTGGAAGATCAATGGTCTCGAGCCATCTTTCAGGAACAGCTCTCCACAGGTGTACTAGTGGATGCTGGCAGTGGGGTGATGGAAAAGACGAGCTGCAGACAGATCTCCCAGGAAACTGTCTGGGTTCAGACACCAGCCGTTATACAGAAAAGCAGGGTCAGTTCGGAGGGGTGCCGCTGTGGTCTGCTAGGATGCTTGCCTCCTTCCTCTTCTTTCTTATTTCCACGTCACAATCACAACTTTGATTTTATTACCCCTGCAAAGGACCTAGGGCTCCACTTGGGTCACAAGACTGTCACTTTGTCATAGTCTGATATTCTGATATTTAGTAGCTGAAACTGACCCAAAGTGGTCTTAGGTACCTAATGTGAGATTAAGGGATGGAAAGGAAACTCAGAAAGATTGGTGTTGGGGTGAATGAACTTAGGATTGTTCGGAAGCCACTGCATAAGACTCAATACACAGGTAATTCTTGGAAGGAGAGCTCTTCACAGTACTTAATCATGTGTGCAACCTTCAAAGAGGAAATCTGGCACGCCTGCCCCGGAGAACTAGAATCTGTATGAGAACGGAGCCTGTGTGCTGCAGTAAGCCTGGGATGGGGATACACGGAAAGCGACACTTTTCCTTTCCCTGCACCGAGACTTCCCCCACCCCACAAACTGAAAATGGTGGTCGAGTCTGGGAGAACAGGATCTACTTCTCGATTTGCAAACACTCTAGACTGTGATTGTAAGTCCCAAGTGACTTGTTTTGGAGTCGCTGGGCAAGTCTTTAAGACACCCGGGAAGGTCCTGATGGCAGGCGAAGAGCTGAAAACGGGGCCCTTAATACTCAGAGCCATCTCATTTTAACCTTCAAAAGCAATTGCAGCCGCCGCACATCGCTTTTGGCCTGCGGAACAGGTCAAGAGCAAGCAAGGCTCCTGACATCCACGAAACCTTTTACAGAGGAATGCTACCTTAAAAGTGGTGTCTACTGAAGAAAACCAGGATCAAGGAACTTAAATGCCATTTTCCCCCACCACATCATTTTAGGCAACAAAACGTTGAGATTTGCCCTTCTGCTTCTGGGAAGAGTCCTGTTTACACACGGACCAGAGGTCGGAATTCAGACACCCGTACGCGGGCGAACCGCCGGCTGGCGGAAATAGCCTCCCTGAACTTCCGGCGTCCACTGCGGCAGGCTGGGGGAAGGCAGGCGAGCACGCAGGTCCGTCTCAGCCCGGAACCGGTCCTCCCGCGGGCGCAGCCGCCGGGGCGCCCTCCCCCCCACCCCTGAGCGCCCCGACACCGCTTCCAGAGCGAGCGCCGGGGGACTGACTACCGAGGAGCCCTGGCGGCCGGGGACCCAGCGCGCGGCCGGAGCGAGGTCACCCGGCGCTTCCGGAGACCTTGGCCGGGCGCCGGCCGCGGTCCTCCACCAATCAGCGGACGGCGGGCCGCAGCCCTCCACCAATCAGCGAGCGGCGGGCCGCAGCCCTCCACCAATCAGCGAGCAGCAGGCCGCAGCTCTCCACCAATCAGCGGACGGCGGGCCGCAGCCCTCCACCAATCAGCGAGCGGCGGGCCGCCGGCGCGGGGCCACGCCCCTGCGGTCGGCACCCAGGGTCCCGCGGCGAGGTCCGGGGCGCGGGCGCCTCCGAATGTCAGGAGCCGGACGCCGCTTCCGGGAAGGAGGGAGCGGGCGACGGGCGGGGACACACGCCTGCTGCCGCTCCCGGAAGCCCACCTCCGCAGCGCAGCCTGACGGGAAAGCAGCCTTCCGGTGTGGAAAGCGCCGCCGCGGAGCGGCTCGCCGCCTCCCCCCCCTTCTTCCCCCCGCCGCGGGGCACGCCGGGAGAACGGCGAGCTCCGGACAGCCTTCCCGGAAGTGGGTGTGGGTGTAGGTGGGCGTGCGGGTCCCGCGCCCCTGTTCCTGCTAAGTCCCGCTCCTGTGCCGGAAGGAGGGCGGGTCACGTGGCGCCACTGCGGAAGGAGCGGGAGAGGGGCGGGGCAGTGGGCGGGGCGGCCGGGTCACGAGGGCCGGGACGCCGCGGCCTCTGCGGATAACCCGAGATGGGGACCTCCCTGGACATCAAGATTAAAAGGGCGAATAAAGTGTATCACGCCGGGGTAAGTGGAGGGGCCGGGGACGCGTCTGCGGCGGGCGGCGGGGCCCAGGCCCGAGCCGTCGCTCTCGGGCCGCAGAGCCGGTGCGGAAGAGCCTTGCGAACAGGCCAGGTGGGCTTCGGGCCCGGGTCGCTCCTAATGCAAAGCTCCGCTCCGAAGCCCGTCGTCACGTCAGGAGTCGCCACCCTAGAGAGACCCGCGGAGACACGAGCGGTTGTGACACCGGCTAGCGTCTGCACGCAGTCCGGTGCGGTGCCTGGCCATGCAGAAAGCAAGGCGGGGCCGAACAGGGAAACATCCCGGTGAACAGCATCTTCAACGGATGCTAAAAACTGGAAACCTGATCGTTACAAAGATTCCAGTGACCCATCCCACTTCCACCCTCTGGACACAAGGCCACGTTTGGTTTTTTGTCCAGCTGTCAACATTCCAAGACCCCCTCCCCTCCAAAAAAAACCAAAACCCCAAACACCACCAAGGTACCATCACCCCTGAAAAAAGGGACTCTGGACTCTATGGCAAGATGGTAGATCACTGCCAAAATATTTAATGAGTTCATAAAGGAAGCAGTCTGGCCTGCCTCAGTTCAGGGACACTGTCCAGCTGTTGCCCCATTCTTAAGAAAACTGGGGCCGAGGAAGTGGCTCAGATGGTAAAATAGTTGCCAGCGTGCACAAAGCCCGGGGTTCAGTCTGCGGTGCTGTGTAAAACCAGATGTAGTGGTGGGTGCTCTGTAAAAGCAAATGTGGTGGATGCCTGTACTCTTAACCACTGGGGAGTGAGAGGTAGGAGGACCAGAAAGAAGTTCACGGGCATCCTCAGCTGCATATTGAGTTCGATACAAGCCTAGGATCCATAAGATCCTGTCTCAGAAAAGATAAGGGCTGGAGAGATGGATCAGCTGTTGAGAGCAGGTACTTACCTTGGAGGCAATTCAAGTTGGCTTCCCAGCATCCATGTCAGGCCACTCGCCACCACCTGGAACTCCCACTCCAGGGAGGCTTGACACCTCTGGTCTTTGCACTTGCACTCACATGCAGATAGCCACTCACACAAGTGTGTGCACATAATTTGAAATAAATAGTTTTAAAAGGTAAGGCAATAAATTGTTTAAGGTGAAACTACACTTAAGGGGATGACCAAAATACAATGCACAACCCTGTCAAGCAGTAACTTTGTATCAGTGTTGAATTTCCCGAGTGTGTCTTAGTTATGAGGGAGCCCCTTCCATGTGCTGAACTTCACCACAGTAACTCAGAATGTCTAGCCATAGAATGAGTGGGTGTGCATATGTACCTGCCTGTGTGTACAGACCAAATGTAACAAATGTAAATGCAGCAAAAAACCTAACAGTTCTGAGTCCCCTTGAGAGCTGTGTGGCTGTGTGGCTCTACTTTTTCCCCAGGTAATAGTTTTGTAGAGATAAAATTTATGTGCAGATACACACACATACTAGAGATATAATTTGGAAAAAGCAAAAATCAGCCCTTTATTTTTTCTACTTATTTGTTTTGTTTTTTTGAGACAGGGTTTCTCTGTGTAGTCTTGGCTGCCCTGGAACTCAGAGGTGCACCTGCCTCTGCCTCCCAGAGTGCTGGGATTAAAGGCTTGCGCCACCACACTCAGCCTGAAACAGCCCTTCTTATTTATTTTTAACCTTTGTATCCAGTACCTGCTACTTAATAGGTGTTGAAAACTGTTAATTGATTTTTATAGGCATTAATCAGAAAAGAACTATATAGGTACAGTGTGTATACTGTACCTGTACATAAGTACAAACTACTTTATATGTATGAATACTATTCTAGATACTAGTCATTCTTTTGTTTGTTTGTTTTTCTGAGACAAGGTTTCTCTGTGTAGCTCTGGCTGTCCTGGAACTGTCTCTGTAGACCACGCTGGCCTTGAACTCACCGAGGTCCACCTGCCTCTGACTCCCAAGGGCCTAAAGGTGTGTGCCACCACCGCCTGGCCAAAGACCTTTTTAATTTATTTTTTTAATTTTTTTCTTTAATTTTGAAACTAGTCATTCTTAAGAGGATGAATAAAATAAATATAGGGGTAGAGATTTTAGGATTCCTGTAAATAAGGTTTTCCCTGTAATTGGGGAACAAAGAATAAATTGGAGTGTTCATCCCAAGGTATGTGGCCTTCTCAGCCTTGTTCCCAGGCCACCTTCCCCTAAAGGTCTTCCCGTTAGGTTGAAAACTTGACTTCTAATTCCATATTTCCGCCAACATTTTTAATTTTCTGTGGGAGTATGTAACTAGTACTATTTCATAATAGCACTTATTTATATGTGTATGTTAGTGTGTGTGTAAGAGACAAACAGACACTGAGTCAGTCCATTTTCCTGTCCACCATGTGTGTCCTGGGGATCAAATTTGGGTGTACTTGGCGTCAGGTACTTCCTTGTTTTTTCGGTCTGTCTGTCACTCAGGTTGACCTGGAATTCACTGTAGCTGAGGCTGTCCTTGAACTTTCAGCAGTCCCCCTGTAGTAGCACCTGGAGTGTTGGGATTGCAGTCAGGAGTCACCATCCTTTATTCCTAAGTCTAGGACTCTGGGTCTTAATTCTCATCGGTAGGAAGGAAACAGCACCTACTCAAATGCTGTATTTTCAAAACTGAGAGATGGTACTTCCAGGCCAACCATAAATTTGACCCATGGTAGAGGCTCAGATGCTACGTGGTCATATTGTTCTATTTTTTTCCTACACCCCATAGTTTGTTCACCCTCAGAACTATTCTGCCATGATGTGAATATGGCCGCATCCCAAGTGCCTGCTAAACAGTGCACTGTGCCAGATCCCTGCCACTGTGGACAGGAGGACTAAGGGTCAGCATCCAAGCAGGGTGTACAAATTCTAGCACCTTTGAGCCCCAAAGTGGTGATTCTCTATTTTTTGTGTGGTGCACTAACAGGTACTTGAACAAAACTGTGTGTGACATTGTGAGTTACGTTGTGTCTTTGGGACACTGGATGAGCTTATTGGCCAGAAGAACCCTGCAGTGAATCTTCCCGTAATGTAAATATAGCTCATTGTTTTTATGAATTCAGAATGCCTTATTCTTAAATCTGATACATGTACTCATGAAAGTGACACCATTGAATATTAGAGCTGTGAAATAAAAAGGAGGTATACTCCCAGCACAGCCAGGTTATTATGACAGGGGATTCCTGTGCTATGGGCTGGTTACTGTTACCTACCTCCCCCCAAAAGATCCAAGAACTCTGTTCATTTTGTCTTACTTGGCATGGATGTAACTTCTTAAAAAATAAAGAGAGCTGGGTGGTGGTGGGGCATGCTTTTAATCCTAGCACATGGGAGGCAGAGCCAGGAGGATCTCTGTGAGTTCCAGGCCAGCCTGGTTTACAGAGCGAGATCCAGGACAGGCACCAAAACTACACAGAAACCCTGCCTCAAAAAAACATACATACATACATAGGAGAAACCTTATATACAACAGCTCATTATAAGGAAAAGTTGCAAAACTGAGATGCTGTTTAATAATGAAAGCTCAGGGCTGGAGAGGTTGTTCAGAGGTTCAGAGCACGGCTACTTTCATAGAGGATCCTGGGTTGATTCCCAGAATCTACTTAGTGGCTTATAGCCAGCTCAGGATCCCAGTTCCAGGGGACCCCACACCCTCTTCTGACCTCCAAGGGCACTAGGCATGCACATAGTGCACAGTCATACGTGTAGGTAAAACACTTGTACTCATGAAATAAAATAAATCTTTAAAAAGAAAGAAAGCGTAACTGTTCTACATTATTGTGGTTGTTTGAATGAGAATGGCCCCCATAGGCTCACATGTTTGAGTACTTGGTCCGGAGTAGGTAGAATTGTTTGAGAAGCCTTGTTGGAGGAGATGTGTCACTGGGATTTGAGGTTTCTGAAGCCAACACCAGGCTCAGTCTCTCTGTGTTGGATTTATGGATCAGGATATAAGCTCTTAGCTGCTGCTCTCGTACCTGCCCGCCTGTCTGCTGCCTGCTCCCCACCATGATGGTCATGGACTCACCCTCTGAAACTAAGCAAACCCCCAATTAAACACTGTGTTTTGTAAGTTGCCTTGGTCATGGTGTCTCTTCACAGTACTAGAACAATAAGTGACCAGGACAGTTGTCCTGCTAGATTTCTAACAAATGAACTGTAGTATGTGAGAGTATAAGACCGACATCTTCAAACTGGGAGGGATTGCAGGGTCACGTGGAGGTTCTGCACCATTAGGAACTGTAAGTGGACCTCTCTCCTCACTTGTAACCTAATACTCCTGAAAAGGCTTTTTTTCCTGTTTCATAACCTAGTGCTCATGTAATACACGAAAGGTGCTTTGAGAATTATCCCAGCCTGTTGGAGACTGGGCTGCAGCAATTGTCTCTATGGTTCTGTGCTTGTCAGTCACGGCTGCTCTTGTGCCGACCCGGACACTGGATGGCCTGCTGGCCCTGCAGGCTGTTTCCCTTCGGCTCTGCCGCTGGGTAGGTCTGTGCACGCCATGCACCCTGCACATCGGTGTGATGAGCCCCGCTTTCTCCCTGCTGAGCCCTTGGTGGTTCTTCCCATCCTCCTCCTGCCCCAGCTTTACCCTGAGTTCTGTTCATGCTGCTCCTTAGGCCTCTGTGTGACCCGAAACCTGCATCCCCACCCAGTCTATGGCTCTAGTGTGCAGTGCTTCACGCCGAGCTGTGTCACAACCAGCCCAGGACCCAGGACCCAGGACCCAGGACCGTCGGGCAGGTGCTCCCTGTGGGAGTTACTTCTCACATGGCTGAGATAAAACACCCCACAAAGGCAGCTCGAGAGAACAAGGTTGATGTGGCTCACAGTCCGCTGGGTGAATTCATGGTGGAGGGGCTTGAGGCAGCTGGTCCAGTCGTGTCTGCAGTCAGGAAGCTGAGGATGTCAGTGCTCAGCTACTTTTCTCAGTTTCATTCTTTCGTGTAGTTAGGGTGGGTTTCCTTACCCCAGTTAACCTAATCTAGATAGTCCTCACAGGCCCGCCCAGAGGCTCGTCTCCTAGGTAATCCTGTCGAGTTGACAATCAGTAAACATCACCACAGCCTCCCTTTGCCGACTCCTCACCTCTCGGTACCCCATCAATGCCCCAGGCTGAGTCAGCACCCTACGGGTCTGTCTGTCCTTGGCTTCCACTGCAGCCAAGGCACAATGCTTTGTGGGTGGTCCCAGTGCCGGGCAGCTCAGAAGAAGGAGAGGGCATGTGTTGGGTGGCAAATGTGACTGCAAGTTGAACATCTGGGGATAGTCCTCCCTGACACCCATCCCTCAATGCCGTATCTTTGCCCTTGGTTATCGACTGACCTCTTAGCAAGGTAAGTCACTGAGACATTCAAAGTGAAGCCACTCTTGCCTTTTTGTTTGTTTGTTTGTTTTGTTTTCCAGACAGAGATCTCTGTGAAATAGCCTTGGCTGTCCTGGATCTCACTCTGTAGCCTAGATCCTCCTGCCTCTGCCTCCCTGAGTGCTGGGATTAAAGGCCACCACTGCTGCACAGATCCACTCTCCAATAAGAATATAAAGTTCTCCTGGGAGTCTGATGTAAAAGGCTTTGATTGTAAATAAAGTGAGATAATGCTAATTATTCAGAAATATTATTTATGTGATTGGGTATGTGGAGGTCAGAGAACATCTTGTGGAAGTCAGCTTTCTCCCATCATGTGGGTCCCAGGAATTGAACTCAGGCCATGAGGCTTGGCAGCAAGTGTCTTTACCCACTGCACCATCTTGCTGGCCTTGTTCTCAGGTGGATTTTAGGGCTCTGGAGTAGGTACTGGAAACAAATACTTAGTACATTTCATAGACACAAGGTACGCCCTGCCCCCGAAACCCCACAGAGCACAAGACGTGGTACTGTCTTCCGGTGTCGGTGTGGGCTGACCTCCACTTCTCTCCCTCTTTCGCTGTTTCCTGTGTTGTAAGCGGCTTTGTGCCGTCGCAGTACCATTTGCTGGCAGCATTTCTGAATCAGACTTCAGGTGGGATCTTAGCAGCCAGGACTGGGGGAGTATCTGGAAGGTGCCATTAGGGGAAGGGCCCAGAGCTTCCTCCTCTGTCCAGGCCTGACATCACTGTTGCTGGGGAGGGTGGAAAGGGTTGTGACATCTGCACAGATGTGTGGATCTCTGAACAACATTGTTGAGGGAGAGGTGCTGTTCTGACTGGACGCTGCCTCTCGTCCCCAGGAAGTACTCTCTGGTGTGGTGGTCATCTCTAGCAAGGACTCTGTCCAGCACCAGGGAGTGTCCTTGACCATGGAAGGGACTGTCAGCCTGCAGCTGAGTGCCAGAAGTGTGGGTGTGTTCGAAGCCTTCTACAACTCTGTGAAGGTAAGAGCCGCGGCGCCGATGCTGTGCACTCGCCGTGTGCCTGGGTAGCTAGGGGCGCTGTGAGGCTCATGGCCTCACACTCAGTTCTCACAGAGCCGCCCTGTGAAGTCAGGCTGTGCTGCTCCTGGGTCCTGCTAGCAGACGTTTGCATGGGTGCTGCCCCGGCTGGTGCTGGGTGACTTGAGCCACCCAAGGGCAGAGCTTCTCAGAAATGCTCGTGGCCTGTGCCTCTTGCCTGTCGATCACACTCTCTGTACACTGCCCTGCTGAACTTCACACTGAGATGCACTTTGAGCAGGGAGCTCTTGTAGGGTAGAGTTTATATTCTAGAAAGTTCCCCAAACTTAGGGTTTGTTTCTCCCTGAAGGCTGTGTGAGCTCTAGTTGAGGAAGAAGCCTGTGAGGAGGAGCACTTGAACTTAGGTTTAGTGGTGTCCTATGGTTTTGCATCTGTCTAATTGTAATTCATTAGGAATTTTCTCAGGGTGATGTTAAACCAAAGCTTTAAAAGCATGAAGCAGCCCGAGGTGACGGTATGTGCTGTAGTCCAGTGCTCTGGAGGCCGAGGCAGGGGCAATGAGAATCTGAACTTTGAGGCCAGTCTGCATTATACAGGAAGGAGACTCAATCTCAAAATAAAATAAAATAGAGATTGTAAAAACTCGACTTCCTGAATGATATTCCTATTTTCCTCACTGTGGACCCCTCTGAGGAGTCTATGTGGGAGCTGGGGCTAGAGGAGAAGCCTCCCCTGCCCCAGAGCTGCAGTGCTGAGGCTGAGGACCGAGAGGAGGCTGAGGACCGAGGGGAGGCTGAGGACCGAGGGGAGGCTGAGGACCGAGAGGAGGCTGAGGGCTGTGGGACTGGGTACCAGTGCTGGGAGATACCAGCTAAGGAGTAGTCCCGGGCCATTCGTCGGCCAGCCCGGCCAGGCAGCCTCATGGTAGGCCTGCTTACTTATTCTCCATGTAGGGTTCTCAGGACAGTCCAGTGAAGCGCTGGAGCAGGAAACAGGCACACCTGAACTCAGTTCCTACTGTGGACAGCACCTCTGTGGCTGGGTTTGAACCGTTGTTGGAGCAGTGAGATGGTTCAACAGCTGACAGCCTGAATTGGATCCCTAGGATGACCTACACAGTGGGGAGCAAACTGAGCTCCACACACACACACTCACACATACACACACACACTCACACACACACTCACACACACATTCACACTCACACTAAATTAACTAAATTTAGTAACAATTTTTAAAGAAATGTACCAGCCAGGCAGTTGGTAGCCCACGCCTTTACTCCCAGCACTCGGGAGGCAGAGCCAGGCGGATCTCTATGAATTTGAGGCCAGCCTGGTCTACAGAGCGAGATCCAGGACAGGCACCAAAACTACACAGAGAAACCTTGTCTCGGAAGAAAAAAAAAAAAAGGAACCAATGTGCAGACTCTGAAGACAGAAGCAACTTGCTGTCTGTGTCCAGCCCCAGCCCTGTGCTTCCGACACAGAGGAGCAGGTGTATTCGTGTCCCGGTGCTAGCGTGACTGCAGGGACAGACAGACAGACCCAGTGTGTGCTGATGGCTGAAGCTGGTTTGTGTTGACAGCCGATCCAGATTCTCAACAGCACCATAGACGTGCTGAAGCCAGGAAAGCTCCCCAGTGGCAAGACTGAGATTCCCTTTGAGTTTCCTCTGCACGTCAAGGGCAGCAAAGTCCTGTATGAGACCTACCACGGCGTGTTTGTGAACATTCAGGTGAGTTCCTGCCCCACATACTTGACACCTTTATTTTTCTGCTGAAGACAGCGTGACCATTTGCCTTTACTGACGTAGTTGAACTCAAACCCTAATAATGATTAATTCCAAGACTGCTCATGTAGATGCTGTATCCATTTCTTATTCGTCCTGCTAACTACTTTTATGTGTGACATACTATTTTTGCATTGTGAGGGATTAATTCCAAGACTGCTCATGTAGATGCTGTATCCATTTCTTATTCTGTCCTGCTAACTACTTTTATGTGTGACATACTATTTCTGCAATGTGAGGGATTAAACCCTGAGCCTCACACACACACTGCAACACAAAGTTACACCCTGAGCCCTGCGACCCTTGTGTTGAGTAGGAACGATGGTTATTACTTCTTCCTTAAAGTTCCTTTGTTTCTCTGCATTTTTCTCAGGCCACAGTGACACCATCAGGGGCCCAGATCTGCTTCAGGCTCTTTCTGGTAGCACTAACTTGTCTGTTTTAGTCTTATGAGTATCTCTTTGTGTAATACCCAAAGGCTGCCGCTTCAACATAGGCTGTATTCTTCATTGAGCAAATCTTGTAAATGAGGGGAAGTGGATTTATGACTTCCTGTCTACCTCTGCTGTGAGGGATGGCTTTCCCAGTTGCTATTGTCTCGGGAGCAGAGCCCAGTCATGACTCAGCCAGAGCCCCTTCCTTCCTTCCTTCAGTGCGAAGAAAGGTACTTTTGTGTAGTCTGCCTTGCTAAGTGAGAAAGCCCTGAGTCTTAGGATGCACAAGAAAGCAGGAGATTGGACAGTTGTTTGATTTGTTAATCAGGTTTCAGTTAATCACATTCGGACTTAGTAAATACCACACATTCGCTTAAAATCTAGCACATTAAAAAGAAACTTAAAACCTTTGGGAGAGTTAACTAAAGGTTTAGCCTCAGGTGAAATTCATGAAGTGCTTGAAAATCTGTCAAGGTGAATGACATAGGATGCTGAACTCCATTGCAAAAGCTGCCTTTCTATGAAAAAAAAGTTTCAGCCCTCTTTCTTCAAGTAATAACACACACACAAGGATGCATTCACACATAAAAATAAATCTAAAAAACAAAAATGGTGCTGGAAAGTGGTCCCAGCGGCTAAGACTGGGTACTGCTCTTGAAGAGACCCAAGTTTGGTTCCTAGCACCCACGTGAAGCTGTTCACAAGTACCTGGACCTCAGCTCCATGAGGGCACCTCAGTGCATATGTGTATACCAAAGACACACACCACACATCCACATGATTTCAGAACCTGAGTGGCGGGCAGGCACTAATAGTTCAGCAGGTAGACATGCTTGCTGCCAAGCTGAGTTCCGTCTGTGAGCCTTGCGTGATGGGAGGAAGAATCAACTCCTTAGTTGTCCTCTGATTTCTGCATGTGGGCGCACACCACACCCACCACACACACACACAAAGAAAATTAAAAGGGAAACTTATTGGAATAAGATCAGTTTTTCTGGTCATAGTCTCTTTTGTTTGTTGCCACTTAAGAGAAAAAAAACTGATTTATTTAAAGTTAGATTGGAAGTCTCATCCTTTTCCAAATGCTACTAAGAATATAAATGTAGAGTGTGTTCCCTGACCGTGTATGTACTGGGGCCTCTTAGGTGCATGAGAGTGTTAGTGTGAGGCCAGTTCTCTGGCAGAGCTGATGATGCCCCCACCCTACTTTTTTCTTGGTCATCAGATTTTCCCACTTCAGGGTTAACCTCAGCTACAGCATGGAACTGTACCTAGCCCCAAATATCTTAAAAATTTGTAAAGATGCAATTTCTTTTTACCTGAGCCTCAGGCTTATCACCACTTACCAGTGATTAATATTTTTTCCGTGCAGCTGGAGTTGGAACCCAGCTGTGTTAGGCATGTGCTGCATCCCTGAGCTGCATCCCAGCCTGGCCATCCTGTCTCATCTGTGCTTATTTCTGAGTCGTGTGAAAGTCAGTTGCATGGTCTCTGTGCACTTCCTGTCTTAGTACTTCAGCATCTGTCTCCAAAACCTGGAGACTACACAGAATCATACTTAACATTTTTATCAAACGATCGTAGACTCACAGATAGCTCATATGCAAATGTACATTTTCTCTTGAGAAAATCTACTTAGTAGAATCTAGGATTATGGCTTTTGCTCCATGTCATCCATCCATCCATCCATCCATCCATCCATCCATCCACCCACCCATCCTGTATTTGACAGGTCTTTCCTAGCTTCCCTGTCAGTAAGCAAGTATCATCCAGAGAGGACCGGGACTTGCTGTGGTCACATGGCTCATCTCAGCATAGGGATTCCCAGTGTATCACTCATGGCGCATATTTTTTGCCATACTCTTCTGAAGATTACATCAATGTACATTGTTTACTTTTGTTTTGTTTTTCGAGACAGGGTTGTTCTGTGTAGCCCTGGCTGTCCTGGTGCTTGCTCTGTAGACCAGGCTGGCGTCAAATTCACAGAGATCCACCTGCCTCTGCCTCCCAAGTGCTGGGATTAAAGGTGTGTGCCACCACCACATGGCAAAAGCTTTGTTGTTAAATCCTAATACTTTCTCAAATTATATAGACACAAGAAACTTTTTCATTATAATTTGGGTTGTATTGTAGTAGTGTAATGTAAATATCATGAGACAAAACCAAGGGTTGAAAGCGTAACCGATTTTAAATTCCTGACTTGCGGAGGCTTGCTTGTTACTTCCTGCTGAGTTCTGCTCTTGTGGCCATACTTGCAAAATTTTATATTATAGCACAGACATATAACACCACCATGTCTGCTAAAATCTCATATCCAGAATTAATTTTTAAAAACTCTAGTCTCCCTTTTCACAGTTAAAAATACTGTGTGTGTGCGTGTGAGTGTGTGTGACTGAGTGTGTATGTGAGTGTGTGTATGAGTGTGCGTGTGTGCGTGTGTGCGTGTGTGTGTGTGTGTGTGTGTGTGTGTGTGTGTGTGTGTGTGTGTTGGAGAGATGGTTCAGTGGTCAAAAGCACTCACTGCTCTAGCAGAGGACCAGAGTTGAGTTCCTAGAACTCACAGTGGGCAGCTCACAGCCGCCTGTACCTCTTGCTCAAGGGGAACCTCAGCGTCTGGCCCCCGTGGGCAGCTCCTTCACCTGCACATACACACATGTAGACAGCCATACACAGCCACATAATGTTTTTTAAAGATTCATTTATTTATTATGTATACAGTGTTTTGCCTGCATGTGTCCCTAGAGGTCAGAAGAGGGTACCAGATCTCATTACAGATGGTTGTGAGCCACCATGTGGTTGCTGGGAATTGAACTCAGGACCTCTGGAAGAGCAGTGCTCTTAACCTCTGAGCCATCTATCCAGTCCCAGTCACATAATTTTTAACCTTAAAGAAAAATCTGAGCGGGGCTGTGGTGGCACACGCCTTTAATCCCAGCACTCGGGAGGCAGAGCCAGGCGGATCTCTGTGAGTTCGAGGCCAGCCTGGGCTACCAAGTGAGTCCCAGGAAAGGCACAAAGCTACACAGAGAAACCCTGTCTCGAAAAACAAAAATAAAAAAATGAAATAAATAAAAGAAGAAAAGAAAAGAAAAATCTGAACTTGTATCTCTTTTGATATTTTGCTGGTTCCTTAGGACCTAGAAAAGCTAGTTATAGAGTGAGAAGATACAGGGGCTGGGGGTTGGTGGTGGTGGTGGCCATGGCGGCAGCGGCGCCTTTAATCCCAGCACTCGGGAGGCAGAGGCAGATGAATCTCTGTGAGTTCGAGGCCAGCCTGGTCTACTGAGTTCCAGGACAGGTTCCAAAGCTACACAGAGGAACCCTGTCTCAAAAAGAAGGAGGAGGAGAAAGAAGAGGAAGAGAGGAGGAGGAGGAGGAGGAGGAGGAGGAGGAGGAGGAGGAGGAGGAACAACAGGGTTTAGAATAGGCAGATCTGGGCCTGAGTTACAGTGCTGCCGTCACACTGTGAAGGATTTGGTACAGGTTTGGGCAGTGGGCAGGGGTTGGGCACAGACTGTCACACAGTGACTATCTGCTGAGTGATGAGCACAGGAGTTGATGACTGTCCTTACAGTAGCCTTGTGACAGCTCCTTCGTTGTTTGTTTGTTTGTGAGACACAGCCCAAGGAAAAAAAAAAGTTTATTTCATATGTGGGTGTTTCCCTGCATGTATGTCTGCACCGTATGCATGCAGTGACCATGGAAGCCAGAAGAGGGTAACAAATCCCCTGGAACTGGAGTTAAATAAAGATGGTTTTAAGCCACTGTGTGGACACTGGGAATCAAACCCAGGTCCTCTACAAGAGCAGCAAGTACTTTTAACCACTGAGCCGTCTCTCCATCCCCCCTGTAACAGCTCATATATCAATACAAAGTTAACCGAAACAGTAAATGAAGGAGAACTTGACCCTTCTATAACATTACACTGAAGTTAACCTCTGTTTCGCCTTGCTGCCCCCTGTAGCTAGAGTTTTCCTGCCTTGCCCACAGTCAAGGCAAATCTTTGTCACCCGCCAGTCCCACAGCCACTCAGACCCAACCAAGTAAACACAAAGACTTATATTGCTTACAAACTGTATGGCCGTGGCAGGCTTCTTGCTAACTGTTCTTATAGCTTAAATTAATCCATTTCCATAAATCTATACCTTGCCATGTGGCTGGTGGCTTACCAGCGTCTTCACATGCTGCTGGTCATGGTGGCGGCTGCAGTGTCTCTCTGCTTCAGCCTTCTGCTTCCCACAATTCTCCTCTCTCCTTGTCCCACCTACTTCCTGCCTGGCCACTGGCCAACCAGTGTTTTATTTATTGACCAATCAGAGCAATTTGACATATAGACCGTCCCACAGCAGCCCCCTCCAACAGATCACATGACTCATTACTTTACAAATCTTTGGTCTCACACTTAATGTCTAGTGACCAAAGTGGATGCCTGTGACTCATAGCCTTCCTTTCACAAATTGTAGAGTAAACTTAAATTGACAGGGGCCTATGTCATGGAATCAGAAGTTCCAGGAGAGTGGCTTGGCCAGATTGGTGACCAGGCCCCAGAATGTTTGAGCTTGGCTTTCCCGTGTACTGGCTTTGTCCTCGGGACGTCTTGTCCCTTGTCAGAGCAAAGCTGGCTGTCACTGGACAGGTGGAGCTTCCACCTTCTGGGTCCGTGACTCAGGAAGCCAGAATTCTTTCTTCACGTCCTGTGAGTGGTTCTGGCTTTACCTCGCACTTCCCAAGCATTGATGGAGGTGGTAGAGGCCAGACTGAGAAAAGAATCCAGACAAGCTAAGCCAGGAGAGGAGGCTCACTTCAGTGCGTGTGATGTCCAAGAAGTGGGGCTGTACACACACACACACACATACACACACACATACACACACACACACACACACACACACACACACACACACACACACACACACACACACCAGTCTCCAGTGAGCTTGTCAGGTTTGGGGAGAACAGATTGTGGTCTTACTAGAGAATATATATACTGCACATACACATAAATAAATTTTTAGATCCTTGCAGGCAAGAGATGATTCTTATAAAAATGTTTTATCTCCCTGTAGTACCTCAAATATACAGGAACTTATTTCATGTGGAAATGTTGTTCTTAAGAATGTAGGCCGGGCGGTGGTGGCGCACACCTTTAATCCCAGCACTCGGGAGGCAGAGGCAGGCAGATCTCTGTGAGTTTGAGGCCAGCCTGGGCTACCAAGTGAGTTCCAGGAAAGGCGCAAAGCTACACAAGAGAAACCCTGTCTCGAAAAACCAAAAAAAACAAAAAAAAAGAATGTAGCTTCTTACAAGATTCATAGCCATGCGTACAGTCCTAGGTTTTTCCTATATGATTAAAGCAACAGGTAAGTCAATTAAACAGGAGTTATATGAGGGTGTGGGGTCTAATTTATAACGCTGGGAATGGAACCCAGAGTTTTGCACATGCTGAGCAGGTGCCCAGCCGCACCCTGGCTCCCGAAGTTGTTCCTAAAGTCTAGCACTAGGGTGGTTTCTGGGCTGCCTGATTTAAGGCCACAGTTCCTGTGCCACAACCAGGTAACTTAGTGGCCACACTGCAGTGCCCAGTTCCTGAGGAGGACAGAGGCTCCTCACAGCAGGAACTCCTCTAGGGGTGACAAGCCCAGAAAAGCCGCCACACACTTGGAAAAATGAACAAGCCAAAGGCAAAGCCAGCGTCCCCCATGCCCCTGTCTCCTGCCCTTTGGTTCACCTGGGGCTCCGTCTGCAGAATGATGGACAGGGCTGGGAAGACCGCTGGGAACGGAGGCTGGCTCTGTGGTGCCTGGACATGGACATTAATTAATCCCAGTCTTCTTACTTCTAGCTGTCTCTGAATTTTAAACTTTTAAAAATACCATTTTTGTTTCTTCTTTAAAATACACAGGAATAGTTTGTAGGATTCCCTGGAGTTCTGTTTTTTCTTTTTTTCATGTTATCATCCATGGCTTCTTGTTGGTAAATGAAAAACTCCTCAGGACAGTGTGGCTGAACTTGGCTCTGGCCCCTCACACTCAGCATCCAGAGTGGAGCTCATGGATCCCGTCACAGGTCCACGTCCATATCCCCGGGGTGCAGAGGGAAGCTGCAGCTCAGAGGGGTTGTGTTGTGTCTGGGCTCACACAGGTGGCCAGCTGCGTCAAGCCTTCAAGCCTCTGTGCCCTGCTACCTGTTCTTACCTCCACACCCTGCCTGTGGGAACAGCCGCATGTGTTTTGTTTAGAAATGCCCGTAGTTTGCAAATTAATTCCTCTCGGGTATATCAACTACATGAAACACATCCATTGGCTAAAGGTCCTTAAAGTATGTTGACTGCTTGTCCTTTGGACGTTGTGTCTACTGAGATGACGCTTGCTTCTCCTGCTTCTCCTCTAGTACACACTGCGCTGTGACATGCGGCGGTCCCTGTTGGCCAAGGACCTGACCAAGACCTGCGAGTTCATCGTTCACTCTGCGGTAAGCCCCAGGCTCTCTTGTGAGAAGTGGGGTAGCACCTGTTCACAAGCCAGCAGGCGGGGTCCGGCGGGGACGCGAGGCCCCATGGGACACTGGCGACATGAGCACTATTTCTGTGGCTCAGTGAGTGACACCCAGCTCTGGGTCCGCACCTCAGGAATCCCATTTTATGACAAGCAGTAAGCACACTGTTCTGTCTCTGCAAAGGAGACACCCACCTTGGCCCTCAGGTTGCTGTGGCAAACACAGAGACAGACTGCTTTCATGTGAGAACACGGGATGTGCAGGCCTGTCTCTTTCCGATCCTCACACTTTTTGCCTAGATGTTGCAGTAACAAATTCTTAAAAATGCCCCTCCGTGCCGTCTTGGGTAGTTGGTCCCTGGCCTCCGCTGCTGTAGTTACTTGGGGAGTTCATAACAAGTAGGCTGATGTAGGCAGGCCATACCCTACATCAGCAGTTCCCAATGACCCTTTCACAGGGGTCACCTAAGAACGTCAGAAAATACAGACACTTACATCACAGTTCGTGACAGTAGCAAAATTACAGTTATGAAGTAGCAACAGAAATAATTCTATGGTTGGGGTCACCACAGCAGGAGGAACTGTATTAAGGGGTCGCCCCATTAGGAAGTTGGAACCACTGGCCTGCGTGATCACAGAGAATCAACAGTGGTAACACTTCCCCTTGGTGTGACGTGTGGTGACAGATCCATCCCCAGAACAGTCTCTCAGACCTCACTAGGGCTGATGTCACAGAGGCGGCCACGTGCTGGCCCTCATGTCCTGGGAGCACCACTGTTGGCGCTGGCCAGTGGTCAGTCTGTCTCCTCGACACCCTGCTGTTCCCTCCGTCAGACTGGTGTCCAAGGAGTCCAGGGCTGAGGTAGGATCCTTGAGAGGGACCTTGGAGGAACCTGGCTGGAGAGCTACCTGGGACGGTGCAGCTGGGTTGCTGGACAGTGTCAGCCAGAGGAACTTGCTCTGAGGCTTCAGGGAGCTGGCCAGGCCTGCTCCACATCCTCTGCGGGAGCTCTGTGGACGGGCAGGGGTGCAGTGCCGTGCTCGCTCATGAGCGTTTCTGACCAGGCTGCTCCGTATGCCATCGCCATGTTGGTGCTGGGTGGAGCCCACTGGATCCCACCGCCGCGCTGTGCACCTCGGTGAAGAGGGACTCGGCAGGGCGTCTGTGAGGGTGGTTGGCGGGTCAGGAGGGTCCCACGTGGATTTGTGTCACACTGTGATGTGACATCTTTGGGATGCTCTGAGAGTGGGTCACAGTGCAGGATGTTAGCCAGGTCGTCCCCAGGGCCCTCATGTGCATTCCCTTATTTGGGTAACACATTTTTAGGACCCCTAGTATTGTAGTTACCTACTTACAGCTCCTAATTTATGTAAAATATGATTAAATTGTTTTGGTTTTGAAAATTACATGTTGTAAAAGATGGCTATTCTTTTTCCATCAAAGGTCTTTAAGTAATCTACGTTCAAGTGTTTGGGCTTTATGTCCTAAGACAAACTTAGAGCCTTTTATGGCTATAACATGGAAAGCTTTATTTTTGTGAAGAACAGTGAGTCTTAACTCAGCCCTGAGCCCAGGGCCTCTCTGAAGTCCCTACCCTGTGCGTACAGAGCCCTCCTAAGATGATCAGGCCCAGAGCAGTGACTGCATTGTCCAGGGCCCGTCTGTGTTCATGGTATTCTGTCACCACAGGGCCCGTCTGTGTTCATGGTATTCTGTCACCACAGGGCTTTCAAGAATCCTGTTAGTCAAGCACGGAAGCTCACGTTTGTGATTCTAGCGCTCAGAAGGGAGGATGCTCACCAGGAATTCAGCTTTAGCCTGGGCTACATGGTGTGCTCAGAGCCACCCTGTGCTGTGACAGAGTGATGAGATCCTGTCTCAAAAAAAACAAAGAAGGCTGGCAGTGGTGGCGCACACCTTTAATCCCAGTACTTGGGAGACAGAGGCAGGTGGATCCCTGTGAGTTCAAGGCCAGCCTGGTCTGCATAGTGAGTTCCAAGACAGCTAGGGCTATGTGGAGAGACTCTGCCTCAAAAATAGGTAGTGGGTGGGTGGGTGGATGGATGGATGGATGGATGGATAGAAGGAAGGAAAGAAGGAAAGAGAGAGAGAAGGAAGAAAGAAAGAAAGGAGGGAGGGAAGGAAGGAAAAAGAAAGAAAAGAGAACTGTTATTGGAGGCCTCACAGAAAGGCTACAGTTTACTTTGGCATGTGGTTTGCAAGTTCAATGTTCCTTATGGGCAGCAGGAAGAACATTCTGACAAGAAAACGGGCTGTGAACCTGTTGAGCTAGAGTGTGTTGAGAAGAGAGCTCTGTGGAATAAGCCTTTGGGACGTGAGTGGACTTGGCACACTGGCTGCGTCCTCTCTGCATCTCTGGGTCTTGGGTCTTGCTGGCCTTTTGGATCCTGGCCCTTGGCTGTGGTTCCAGACAGGCTTCCGTGTAGCCTGGCCGTGTGAATGGATTCTGGAATGTTCCTTCTAGTAGGAAGCTCTCTAGCTAATGGCAAGCAGCACTGGCCAGTCTGGTTCAACTCTGCACATAGCGAGCAAGTCCTTGAGCTCCATGTCCCTTCTCTGTCACATGTGAGGTGGCCGCAGCTCTTGTCTCCCAGCCTCACCATTCTGCTCCCCATCTCTGACTTCAGTTCTGAGCCCAGAGGGTCTCAGGTGGAGACATCGGGCCCCGGCGTCCAGATGAGACAGTACTGGGGGAGGGTTTGTTTGGAACCACATCCCCTGCTTCTCACCACCGCGTCCTTCCAGTTAGTCTCCTGTGCTGCCGTTCATTTTAGTCAGAAAGGAAAAGCCGCTCACCCCCAGGTCCGCCCTGCTGACTAGGGTTTTACCTCCTTTTCAGCCTCAGAAGGGGAAGCTGACTCCGAGTCCCGTTGACTTCACGATCACTCCGGAAACCTTGCAGAATGTCAAAGAGGTACTCATTCCTCACTCACACTTGTGTGTGGTGGCTTTCCTGGTAACTTGACCCAGTTAACTGCCCAGTTGTGAATTGAGGGGTCAGTGACAGAGTTTCTGATGGTGTTTGTACCCAAGGGGGTTTTTGAACTGATTTCCTATTGAGCTCAATATTTACTTAGGGGAAAGACAGTCCTTTTAGGACTCCTCACATGCTCATGACCTCGTTCTCGTGCCATGATGATGTCTCACTGCATTGCCCTGGCTGCCTCCTGCAGCCCTCGTCCCGGGCCGCAGGCATGCACGACTGCATTGCCCTGGCTGCCTCCTGCAGCCCTCGTCCCGGGCCGCAGGCATGCACCACTGCACCCGGCTGGCCTCCTGCAGCCCTCGTCCCGGGCCGCAGGCATGCACCACTGCACCCGCTGGTCTCTTCTGTAGCCCTCGTCCCGGGCCGCAGGCATGCACCACTGTACCCGCTGGTCTCTTCTGCAGCCCTCATCCCGGGCCGCAGGCATGCACCACTGCACCCGCTGGTCTCTTCTGCAGCCCTCATCCCGGGCCGCAGGCATGCACCACTGCACCCGCTGGTCTCTCCTGCCTGTGCACTGAGCCCCACTCCTGCCCCTCCCGTGCCTGCCCCTTATTTCCCATGGGACTCTTGGTCTGCACTGGGTCTTGGCCTCTCGTCCCTTCCTGAGGCTGAGTTTGCAGTCTCACTGGCATTCCTGTCAGAGACATGTTCCTGGGTGTGGACAGCAAGGACACCGGACAGGGCAGCACCAGCAGATGCTACCCGGGAGAGGGACCCAAGTGTCTGCAGGACTCTTGAGAACGACACTGGAAGGCACTTTTTTTACAAGCGGCCTGAAGTGGGTGAGCCTCTGCTGCTATCTACTTTTCTTCCAACACTTTCCAAGTGTTTGAGAACTGCACTGATCTGGTGGCCGCCACCCCTGGGTGACCACGGCCCCTCAAGATGCGGCTGGCTGAGAGTGCCCGCCCCGTCCCAGAGACTCGATGTGAACAAGAGAACACAAAGCGACACTTACACTTTTTTTTTTGGAGACGGTCTCATGTATCCCAGATTGGCCTTGAATTACTTAGGTGAAGATGACTTTGAACTTGTGACCCTCCTGCCGCCACCTGAGTGCTAGGATGACAGACACTTGCTTCTGTGCCTGGTTTGGAGGCAGAGTCCTTGCCTGCCAGGCTTGCAGTGTTCTAGCTGAGCTACATCGTGCATACTTCTCATCAATTGTATGCAGACGTGATAACGTTTTAGATGTAGTGTTAAAAATTTTTAGTGTGGTACCAGGAAATTTCAAGTTGTACTCATAGGCAGTTACAGATTCTAAGTGATGTTAGATTTTGGCTTATGTTGGTTCTACTGGGTAGTGGGACAAGACAGAGATGAAGACTCCCAAACGGCTGTCCAGCTCTTTCCTTCAGTACCACTGCGGGTTCCCCTGGCCAGCTTCCTGACTCCAGAGAGAGTCCAAAGCTTTTCATCAGGCATGGGTAAAAGCTGCTCATTCAACATCCCAGAAATAAAAACAACTGCCTTCAAACTTGCCTCATTGGGAACAGTGTAAAACTGACCACTTTTTTCTTTTTTCTTAAACCTTTTTTTCTTTTCTTTCTTTTTATTTATTTATTTGTTTATTTATATGTTTATGTATTTATTTGTTTATGTATTTATTTATTTATGTATTTATTTCAGCTTGGGGTTGAGGGAGTGGTTGTCCTTAAACTCCCTTGTCAACTTCCCGGGCTTTCTACATTTTATGTCTTGTTGCCTGGTGAAGGAGCTTCTCCAGTCAGTGTAGGCCGTGAGTTGATTCCCCAGAGCTGACCGTGTCTGTTTGTCCTTTGTGTGTACAGGGTGGGTGAGGATCAGTCTGGTGTCCGCTGGCAGGCGGTAACCCCGTTGACTACCCTTGTTCTGTAAAACAGGCTTTCAGTGCTTCCCAGAACAATTACCCACCCTGGTGTTCAGTCCTTCCTTGTACCGACGCAACTGGGATAACTAACGATAACTAACGGCTCTTTTCCGTCTGTTCCTGAGGTCTTGTTTATCTCCTTTTCTGTAGAGGGCCTCACTCCCCAAATTCCTCATCAGAGGACATCTCAACTCCACCAACTGCGCAATCACGCAGCCCCTGACAGGCGAGCTGGTGGTGGAGCATTCGGATGCTGCCATCCGGAGCATAGAGCTTCAGCTGGTGCGGGTGGAGACCTGTGGTAAGGCTTCTGTCTGTCACCCTCAGGCAGTCCTGGCGAGGATGGAGGTGCTGGGTGGTTTTAACACACGAGGCTCCCCTTGGAAGTCTCTGCTCTTGTGAGGTGGATGCTCTCACGCTCACTTGTGTTCCTTCTCCTGGAGTTTGCTGATGTGTGTGTGCCTGAGCCCCAATCTCAAAGATCCTAATTCAGAAGTGCAGTGGTGTCGGGGAATTGGGATCCGGGCTTTAAAAACGCTTCCCTTGATTCCTGGGAGTGGCACAGGAGGTTCCCAGAGCCCTATGGAAAAACAGTGAAGTAGGGCCGTGGCCACACATCATGGATATGGCAACCTCATTTGCTGATGATGGCCATGCTCCTGTGCCTAGGCTGCTTAGGGAAATTTGAATAGCTTTGGGCCACAGAGACATAGCTTTGCTTTGAATGCGCTTCCCAAAAGCAGCGTATCAGAAACTTAGTCCCTGGCAGGGCAGTGTTGAGAGTGAGAGCTTTGGGGAGTGACTGTCTTCCTGGCGGTTATGGCTTGTCTCAGGAGAGCACTGGTATATGGCGAGCTGTACTTCGCCATGTGACAGCTTCTGCCATGTTGTAACACGGCCCAGAGCGGTCAGATGCAGAACATGTCTCTGTCCCCACTCTGGTGTGTCTGTGACATACGTGTTTGGGCCCCTGGGAGGCCATAAAGGAGTGTGGATCCCTTTAACTGGAGTTAAGAGGCTGTTGTGATTTGCCTGATGTATGTGCCGGGGAAAGATCACAGGTTCTCTACACGAGCAGGAAGTGTTGTCAGCCACTAAGCCCTCCCTTCCTGTAGTCTTAACATGGTGGAGGACATCACGTCATAACAGAGCAGATGTGCCAGAAACCTCATTTTCATAACAAAGCTGTTCCGATGCCTACTCACTCCCAAAGACCCCACTTGCAGTTAATCCTTGAAATGGTAATTGGGGCATTAGGTTCCCAGCCCCCCAAGTCTTGGGAGCACTGTCACACCAGTGTGGTGATGTTTGAGGAAGTGAGAAGTTCCAGGGAGGGACTCCCCGTGCCGAGGAACGAACTGCGTTTGTGTTGGTAAATGTGTTGGTGCCCTTGGCACAGCACTGGACCGGTTTGTTGAGCAGTTTGCTTTGGGGTCGTGGTGTCCTGACCCCATGGTGTTTCCTCTTTCCCAGGGTGTGCAGAAGGCTACGCACGTGATGCCACAGAGATTCAGAATATTCAAATTGCTGATGGGGACATTTGTAGAAACCTTTCTGTCCCTCTGTACATGGTCTTCCCCAGACTGTTCACCTGCCCAACCCTGGAGACCACTAACTTCAAAGTGGGTAAGCCGTCTAGTGCCCGGGAAAGGGTGTGGTCCATAGGGAAGAAGCACCCTGCACACAGACGCCCTGCACACCACAGGCGCCCTGCACACCACAGGCGCCCTGCACACAGGCGCCCTGCACACAGGCGCCCTGCACACCACAGGCACCCTGCACACCACAGGCACCCTGCACACAGACGCCCTGCACACAGACGCCCTGCACACAGACGCCCTGCACACAGACACCCTGCACACAGATGCCCTGCACACAGGCGCCCTGCACACAGATGCCCTGCACATAGACATGCAGTAGTCACAGCCTACTACATTCAGCTCTTTGATTTCTCAACAATGCCTCAGTGAGAAGGTGCATGTGCAGGACACTAAAGCCAACTGAAGCCAAGCAAAGACACCCTGAGTCTATAGAAAAAGCCATTCCAGTTGTCATGAAGGTAGTGTGTGACCAAATACCTAAAACAGTAAAGGAAGGTGGGTTTATTGTGGGTCATGACTGGGGGGGTTAGTCCTTGGTGGTGGAAAATCCACTACTAGAGGCTGCCTGCTCACATCTAGGTGAACCAGATGACAGATAAATGCTGGTATCAGGTTTGCTTTCTTGTTTTCTTTTTATTAAGGCCAAGACCCCATGCCATGGATGGTGCCACCCACATTCAAGGCAGGTCTTCCCTCCTAAGCTAAACATCTCTAGAAATTCCCTTGAAGGTATACCAGATGTGTCTCTTACATGACTCCAGATCTGGTCAAGGTGACAATGAAGGTCAACCACAGTGCACTCTTTGACAGCCTGGCCAGAACACAGCATCCTACAACAACAGCATTCATTGCAGCTTCAGAAGTCCCATGATCTAAAGACCAGAGCTGCTTCTGAGACTCAGCTGTGAGTCCTTGTAAGATCAAAAGACAAAAAGCATGCTCTGGACATAGGCACAGAACCAACATTCCCACTCAGAAAGAGTAACAACAGACCAAGGCAAAAGAGAGAGAGAGAACGTTGAACCAAAGCAGTACTGAAGCCCAGCAGGTCAGTCAGATACCAAGTCTGTCACCATGGCTGGCATCGGGGCTCCAGGAGCTCTGGGTAGCCCCACCCATCCAGCTCTAGTGCTGCAGCAAATGGAATTGCTGTCTTTGGCCAACTTCTCTTGCCCGCAGCTTTCCTCGGCAGAAGTTTCTCAGTCCTTGCTTCTCCAACATTCTGGGGCTTCCCATTGCACCTTGGGTACAACTTCACAGCTTCACAGTGGTCTCTCTCAGGGCCTCTTGTGGGAAACTGACCCTGGCATGCCCCGCCTGGCCTCTGGCTTTCTGAAACACTTGTACAAATTTCCATAACACCATCACCTTAGCATTTTGCACACCCATAAAGCCAGCGTGGATACTGCTGCCACATTGTTCTGAGCTCTGGCCACCTTCTACCACAGATGTGGTGGCCTCTGTGCTCCTTGGGGACTGACCCTGGGAAAACACTTCTCCATGGTTTTTTTTTTTAATGCCACTTATTATTTTTAATTATGTGTATTTGCATGGGTCCATGTATGAGTATGTACACCCCAAACCCTGCCCAGAGCTGAGTTTCTGCAGTGTGGTGCTGGCATCTCTTTGCCCATACCAGCAAAATTAAAGACAGGGCTCAGTTTTGTGTGGGGTACTTCCTCTTCACATTCATCCCGGGATGTGACTTTACCTGTAAAGACTGAAAAGCCAGTGAAGGAAGCTTGTCTGCGGGAATGGAAGAGCCAAGTGTTCCAGCAAAGGCCTCCTCAGCTGATGGCAGATGCGCAGCCGCTGACCCAGCTCTGCCGCTCTCCTTGTTCACACAACAGATCACCAGGGTCGTCTTGTAGCATAGGCCATGCTGGAACTGACTCTAGCCCAGGCTGGCCTCAAGCTCACTGCCCTCCTCCTGCCTCAGCTTCCCGAGTGCTGGAGCTGTAGGTGTGGCCACTCTGTCAGGCCCACACTGTGGGCCGACAAGACAGGTAGAGAAGCTTAGGGTGGCAGTCACATGCAGTATGGGGTCTCACTGGGTCTGCAGAGAGTCCAGGGAGACACTGAATCCCAGGCAGCACCTGGACATTGCCTCACTGTGACTGTTCCCAGTGCTCAGTGTGAGTGAGCGTCTCTCTCTTCCCTGCAGAGTTTGAGGTTAATGTGGTGGTCCTTCTTCATGCTGATCACCTCATCACGGAGAATTTCCCGCTGAAGCTCTGCCGGACCTAGTCTGGTCATTTGCTCACACGTGGACGTCTCTCCGATCATCTGCTCACACGTGGACGTCTATCCGATCATCTGCTCACACGTGGACGTCTATCCGATCATCTGCTCACACGTGGACGTCTATCCGATCATCTGCTCACACGTGGACGTCTAGCTGGTCATCTGCTCACACGTGGACGTCTATCCGATCATCTGCTCACACGTGGACATCTCTCTGATCATGTGCTCACACGTGGACGTCCATCCGATCATCTGCTCACATGTGGACGTCGCACGAGTCCTCTGCTCGGACACCATCCCTGGCAGCCTATGTTTTCGTGATTTCTCCTCACTGCCTCAAAGCTCGCTTCCTTCAGGTGCCTTGCCTCCGCCCTCTCCTCTGGAATGCAACAGGATTTCCTCGTGTGTGTTGGAAGATCACAGAAATCTTCCGACAGCTCCAGATGTGCCTGCTTCTCTCTAGGTTCAGTGAAGCAGTGGTGTCTGCCGGTGAGATCCGCTGGCCAGTGAGACCACGGAGCAGAAGGAACCCCCCTCCAGCTTGTCCAGACTCCTGACAGCGAAGGGCTGCAACCAGCAGGCTCATAGGTTGAACCTGTGATGCCCTCTAAGGAGTCAGTGACTTCCCCTGGAAATGGGGAGCTTTTTCAGAACCTCTTGAGTTCCTGATAATGTTTCACTAGAACTTCAGATTTTTTTAGGGAACTAGGAAAAAACAACAAATGCCCTTGTTCTCACAGGCGTGAGGGAACCTGTGAATGGTGGCTGGTGCTGGAGTTTTTGTGGTCTGTTGCACTGGCGTGCACACTTGATGCTGCCATATTCCCAGGACATACTGGAAGGCAGGGTGGTTGCAGAAGGGGACGCATGTTGGCTGCTCATTACTAGGTGATTTTAGTGGCAGGAGACCATGCTGAGGAAGGATGATGGACTTGGCCTTCCCTGACCCCGAGGGACCTGTGCTTTGAGCAGGGGTCTGGCCTGCAGACCTTTCCCTCAGCCTCACTGTGAGCCAGACCGTGTGGAGACAGTTGTGATCTTGCTGCTGGTCAGGTGGACCACAGTGAGTACTCTGCACACTGGCTGGCTGGCCTGCCTTCACAGCTCCGGGGGGCCGGGGGACAGGCCCTGAGTGACCGCTGATGGGACCTGGGGCTCCCCAGGGAAACTGAGGAGACTAGCCGAGTCACCTGACAGTGAGTTCCCAGACAGTGTGTTTTTGATTTGTCAATTTTTTATGCTTGTGTCACAATACTTACCTATCCTTGATGTATTTAAACAAAATCAAGTCGCCAAAAATGGAGGCCGTACTTTCTGATCAGTTTGCAAGGAAAAGTCATCTTTAATGACCATTTTTTTTAACAAATAAAGAATGCTAAACAGCTTTTTAAAATGATGTGGAATGATAGTGTTATGTAATTTCTTTAGTAAACTTTTAGAAATACAGGGAGCATGCTCCTCAGTAATGATTACCTGAAGCGCGCGCTACCTGCTGCCCTGCTACCTTCTGTGATTGCGTTCAGCCGAGCAGTTCAGCTGCAGGCCTCCAGCTGGCCGAGTCTCCGTAGGGTACGGAGCAGACCTGACATGTTCGGCTGACTTGGACAGCAGCTTGCTGGCGGGAGGGTTCAAGGTTGCTAGATTCTCCAGTTAGACCAAGAGTGGGAAGGGATGGGAGGTGAAGACGGAGGAATCTAAAACTAAATTATTTTGCAGATGGCTGTTTGGGTGGGCTCCAGGCCGGCATGCTGCCATGTTTGCAGGCCTTGCCAGAGCAGAGCAAGCTGAGCTGAAGCAGTCACTGGCTTGTGTGGCCTCAGCCGCCCTCTGAACGAGGACTGGCAGGGGTTTGGACCCGCCCCCCCTCCCATTGCCAGTGCCCTCAGCATTTCCAATGACGCTGACCGAAGTGGGGCACCTCACGTTGCCACCGTTGGTATCAAGAGTTGGATCTCCAGCGAGCTGGAGTCACTCAGCACCCAGAAGATTTCGTAATGACAGCATCACCCATCTACCCTGTGTGTCCCCGGCTGTGCGCTCTTGGCTATGACACTGGTGATGGTCCCCTAAAGGCCTTGACTTTGCAGAAAGTGCTCCTCGGGCCTAAAGCCTTTCGCACCAGGCAGCTGATGCCCTCTGCTCTGCCCGGAGGCATGCAGGTGGTCCCTGGTCTGTCCCAGCGTGGATGTGAGCAGAGGAGAACTACAAGTACCGCTCTTCCCTTCCTTTGTTTGGTGTCACTGAGGCAGTGACAGCTTGGCTGTTTGCTTGTTCGTTTTGCCATCTATGAAAACACGTTTAAAAGCAAGGTCTTTTCCACCTAAGTGTTCTGTGGTCCCAAGGTCAAAGCCAACCACAGTAATAGGAGGAAAATGGTGTTTGTGAGTCTGAGAGGTGGATGTGTGAAAGTCTCTAGGGCAGTGTCTTACTCTGGCTACCGGAGTGGCTAGAGTGTTCACTGAGAAACACAAGGGTGGCCGGGCGGTGGTGGCGCACACCTTTAATCCCAGCACTCAGGAGGCAGAGCCAGGTGGATCTCTGTGAGTTCGAGGCCAGCCTGGTCTACAAAGTGAGATCCAGGACAGCCAGGACTGCTATATAGAGAAACCTTGTCTCAGAAAAAAAAAAAAAAGAAAGAGAGAGAGAGAGAGAGAGAGAGAGAGAGAGAGAGAGAGAGAGGAGGGAGGGAGGGAGGGAGGGAGGGAGGGAGGGAGGAAGGAAGGAAGGAAAGGTGGCCACCACGTGGAAGAAAACTGGACAGCAGTCACACAAGCTGCAGCCAGATGAGAGCATCGCTCTGCAGAGGAGAAGGAAAGCAGGACTCAGCTGCCGCTCAGTGTTACGAGGCAATCAGCTAAATACTTCGAGGCCGTATACTACAACGTCTACATACAAAATCAGTCCGTGAGCATGCAGGGGAATAATTCCCCTCAGTAACTACAAATAAACATGACCAAGGAAGTTGGAAGACCTCTCCAAAGACAAGTACTGGGGAAATGCAAACTTCAAAATACTGGAGAAATAAATTCGAGAAGACATTAGAAGACAAAAAGACATCTTGTGCTCCTGGAGTGGCAGAATTAATATTGTGAAAATGGCCTTGTCACTGAAAGTGACCCACAGATTCAATGCAAATCTTCAAAATTCTAGTGCATCTTTCACAGAATTAGAAAAATAATCCTGAAACTAACTGAGAAGATAAAAGACCCTGAGTAGACGGGCCACTCCCAAGTGAAGAGTGCAGGGGAGGGTGGGGAGGGGGGACGACACAGCTCATGTCATGATGCTGGAGTCAGTGACAGGGACAGTCTGGCGCCAACCCCAAGACAGACATGTATTCCAACTGAATGGAACAGGTGATAAGAAATAACCGAACGGATATAGCCAGCTGATTTTTTTTTTTTTTTTAAAAACAAAAGTACCAAAAACCGGGCTGGAGAGATGGCTCAGAGCTTAAGAGCACTGGCTGCTCTTCCAGAGGTCCTGAGTTCAATTCCCACAACTATCTGTAAGGAGATGTAGTGTCCTCTTCTGGCCTGCAAGGATACATGCAGGCAGAACACTGTAGACATAATAAATAAATCTTAAAAAAAAAAACTTACAAAATTAAATCCCTAACGATCCTACTTAAAATTACAAAATAAACAGTTCTCAAAAGATACAGTGCAAATAGCCAATAAATATTAAAATATGTTCAGCATCCCCAGTCATCGGGGAATGTAAATGAAAGCTGCACTGGACCCCCCACCCCCGTCACGAGAGAGACACTTGCCCTTAGCATGGAGGGTCAGCCATCATGTGAACCGTCCAGACCACTACAGGGCTGTTCCCAGTGGAAGCTAAGTCAGCCCACGGCAGGTGCCTGCTCACCACGTTTACCGCGGTGCTCCTCACCACGGCCAAGTTACAAAGCCAGAGTAAGTGTCTGAACAGAAGAATAAGTAAAGACTGCAGTGTGTGTTCACAGTGCTGTTTCACCCACCTGTAAAGAATAAAGTTAGGGTATTGTAAAGAGTTCATCAGATGAGCAAAGCAGCCCGGCTCAGAGACGTGACTTGTTTCTCTCACGTGTGGACTCCAGATCAACCTGCTCCATAAACAGGAGAAAACTCAAGCAAAAGAAGCTGATCCATTCGGGGCAGAGAAGATGCCAAGAGGGAAGTGGCCAGCTGCAGGCTGACTTGCCCATGGCACCCCAGTGTCCTGTGCAGACATCTCCGCCTTACCCCCTGCCCGCGTCTCCACTGCTCTGTTGGCGCTGTAGGTGGGCACTGTCTCCCGGGGACTGGTCACGGAGCCTGAGGTCCAGGCCACAGCCTCTTGCTGGAGCTCCACGGTGACTCCAGAGTGCCCAGCTGCAGGACATGGCCTTTGCAGGAACTCCTGTGGCATCTCATCACGGTGACGAATGCTTGACAGAATCAACTCCAGGGAGAGGTCCGCTTTGGTTCGCAGTTCAGGAAATACTTTATGGTGGGAAGACATGGCGCCTGAAGCAGCCTGATCCATGAGAGCATGGGCTGCAGCAGCATGGTACCAACCGGGCCACAGCACAGGAGCAGGGCTTGGCTACAAATACCACAGGCACACGTTCACCTGCGAGGGTGCACGAGTCCAGAAGGTTCTACAAGGTCTCCAAAGGTCTGGGAACCAACTGATCAAGCACACGGGACTGTAGCGGACAGTTTGTACTTCAGCTACAGCAGACGGTGAGGACAGTGCGTTCTGACCAGCCTGCAGCCTCAGCCAGCAGTCCTCAGGGTAACACGGACCCACATCGCAGGGCAGGTGGGTTTACCTTCTGTGTGTTGTCTGGCCGTGGGCCCTCATGGAACAGGAAATCAGCATGTACGTGCTGGGTGAATAGAAGGAGAACTGTGGCCTGAAGAAGGCCAGGGAGGTCATGAGCCTGTGGTTAGCCCTGCCCAATGCAGTGTTGGGAAGTAGAGGAGGTTAGCTCAACCCACATTTAATCAGCGATGGCACACAGGGAGGGCACCAGACCTCGCTGGGCAAACAACAAGCTAAATCCTTAACCGTAAGAAGAAGCCCTAGCTTTGGAGGCTTGCTATGTGAACTCAAGTCCTTGGTCCAGGGTCTGGGCCTGAAGTGCTGGGTCCTAGTAGCTGGTCCAGTCCTCCAGCACGGGAGCAGTGTGATCCCCACCCAGGGTGCTCGCGGTCAGGGGTGGCCGCCGCGCTGGGGAACAGGGCTTCGTTCTCCTTGGCCTCTTGCCTTAGGGTGCCATACACCATCCAGACAGAAAGTGAACGGGCCTCCACACACCCCAGTCAAGTTCAATACTCTGAAAGTAAATCTCATTTTGTTGTACTAAAGCATGGTCCTCTTTCTTCCTTGTGTCACGGAGGAACAGAAGGGGCAGGGTGTATTTTCTGGGAAGTGTATAAAGATCTGTGGCTCGCTAGAGCACTAACTGCTTTGCCCAACCTGAAGGGACTCAGAGGGAAACCTCAATATGGGGAACTCGGGAACATGGTAGATGTGAGTAGACCAAGGTCAGACACAGAATTCCAAGGTGCAGAGCAAAAAGAGCTGACATTTCCAAGGCGTTATTTTAGGAAGAACTAATTATCGTACTGGAGACAGGGCTGCGCTGGAGACATGGCTGTAACGTCACCTGGACCTGTCTCGGGCCTGCTCCTCTCGGCTGGGGCTGGGGCTTCCATCTGAAAAGGGGGAGAGAGCAGAGTCTCCCCACTTCTGTGTGGGAGCCCACAGGATTTCCTTGTGAGATCTGAGTTTGCCTGACACGGCGGAGCTGCATGAGGGGGTGATCGGACCTCAGGCAAGGTCGCCAGGGACGGTCTGCCTTCGGCTCTGCTGGGGGAGGTCTTTGGCTCCGCCCCTGGGCATTCCTCTAAAAGCCCTGTGGCCTGGCGGTCGGGCCTGATGGATTAGGATGGAGGCCCTCCCGAAGCTTCCCTGTCTGTCTGTCTGTCTCTCTCCTCTATGTTTCTACCTGCTCAAGAGTACCCGGGGGAAGTGAGGGTGGGGTGGGGTGGCCCCCACACTGGAAACCGCAGCTGTGGTGCTGCTCTGCTTCCTCCGGGGCAGAGCCAGAGGCCAGAGCCCCCCTCGGCTGGGCGTGTGCCAACAGCCATCCCCTGCCGCCGCCCCGCCCCAGAGCACCCAGCAATCCTTTCGACAGCTCCAAGTCGGTCTGGTACTGTCCAGCCAACCGGTTCTCCCCTCAGATTGGTGGCCGTGATCTTACTCTGAAGATTTATTCGTTTAATTATGTGTGTGTGATGTCTGTGCACTTCAGTCCCGGTGTCGTGAAGAGGCCAGAGTCATCAGATCCCCTGGAGCTGGAGCTACAAGCTATTGTGAGCCACGAATGTGGGTGCTGGGAACTGAACCCCGGTCCTCTGGAAGAGCAGTGCCGACTCTTGACCACTGAGCCATCTCTCCAGCCCCCGAGTTCCTTCCCTCTGAAGCCCCGGGTTTGCATGCTTCAGCTTTTGGGGTGTGCCAGCCCGGGGGTTTCACCATACACCAGCTCAGGTGTCATGGCCAGTGCTGTGTGTGAAGACTCAACATCAAAGCGGTCAGGATCAGTGTGGTGACCACAGACGAGAGACGTCCAAGAAACTTGCAGCGTTTCATCGGTTCCATCCGAGACATGGGCTTATCTTCCTCCTCCTCCCCGGAGACAGCCTGTAACTCACTTAAGTGGCTCAGGCTGGCCTTGAACCCCTGATCCAGCTTCATTTCCTTATCTTCTAGGGAGGCATTGGTCTATAAGCTACTCCCCATGATCGGCTGCCAGAAATGTCCCGGCAGGACTTGCACTGTCCCCGATAACCCGGGGCTGCTCCGTGGGCTCCGCCCTGTCATTCTAGAAAGGAGCGGGCTGGGGAAAGGTCACAACAGCAAATGTGGGTGCAGAGGCACCAGGGGCCTCGGGACCGTTCCTCCCGGCTTCCCTCCTTCCTGGCCCCCAGCACCTTAGGAAAGTCCCCACTGGCTCGACACTCACAGGGCTTGTCCCCAGCAGGCAGATCCGGCATGGCTCTGGTTCAGGGCAGCAGAAGACTGCGGTCCGTGTGGTCATTCTTTTGAACTGAATGAACTATTTATAAAGCATAATAAAAAATTTACAATTTGAACCTAAAATCATGTGGAAATAAAATTTTACCAAAAGAGAATTTGAAAAAGAACAGAGTGGGAGGTTTATCACTATGTGACTGAAACAGTGTGAAGACAGTATAATATTTCAATAAAATAGAGACGTGTCAAGAGAACAGATTTTGAAAACTGACCTGCACATCCCATTTATGGCTTAAGGTGTTAAGCATGTTTCCATGTACTGACTGGCCGTTTATATATCTTTGAGAACTGTCCAACCTGCTCTTTTGAGTTCCCTATTCCAGATATTAGTCTCTTGTCAGGGGACTATATCTAGAGGTCTCTGCCATCCTTCAGTCTGCCTCTTCCCTCTCATTCTTTCCTCTGCTGTGCAGCCTTTTAATTTCCTGCTTCCCATTGATCCATTCTACTGTTTCCCGGACTATCAGAACTGTGTTCAGAAACATCACTTGTGCCTACACTGTGATCATTTTGAACCACCTCTGTGCATGGGACAAGGGTCTACTGTCACGCTTCCACAGGCAGGTGTCCTGTCTGCCCAGTTTTCCCAGGCTCATTTATTGAAAAGACACATTGGTCTTTTGGTTTTTGATCACTTGGTTGAATATCACATGACTCTGTGGGTTCTTTTTGGGTCCTTTAGTCTACTCCATTGGTCTGTGCTGTGGGCCAATGAGAATGGCCCCCATAGGCTCACACATTTGAGTGCTTGGTCCCTCACTGGTGGAACTGCTTTCTTTGATGAGTTGCCTTAGTCATGGTGTCTCTTCAGTGCAACATAAAGTAAGATAGTCCACGTGCCTGCTTCTGTGACAGTGCCATTCTGATTTTGTTACAGTAGTTCCATGGCATAATTTGAACTCAGGAATGGGAATATCTCCAAAATTCTTTTTTATTCAGGACTGCTTTTGGCTATTCAGTTTTTTTCAAGATTTATTTATTTATTATGTATACAGAAGAGGGCGCCAGATCTCATTACAGATGGTTGTGAGCCACCATGTGGTTGCTGGCAATTGAACTCAGGACCTCTGGGAGGGTAGTCAGTGCTCTTAACCTCTGAGCCATCTCTCCAGCCCCTTGTTTTTTGTGTTTACATACACATTTTAGGCTGTTTTTCTACTTCTTTGAAGAATGTCATTGGACTTTTGATGGGTATTGTTTTGAATCTATAGATTACTTTTGGTAATACAGCCATTTCATAATATATACTTTGCCAATCCATGAACATGGGATGAATGTCTTTGCATCTTCAAGTACCTTAATTTCTTGATTCATTGTTTTACATTTTCCTTGTAGTAATCTTTCACCTCCGTTACTGGGTTTGTTTCAAAGTATTTTATTTTTCGGAGGCTATTGTGAATTGTCTGGTGCCTGAGAGGTTAGAAGCGGGTGTCTGGTCCCCACGGACTGGAGTTATAGACAGGTGAATTCAACCTGGGCGCCCTGCAAGAGCACCACATGCTCTTCAGCATGAAGCCGGGGCCCCCCCCTCGCCCCCCCGCCCGCCCCCTGGAGTCTCTGGTCTCCTCCTTTGCTGTCCGCATGTCGTTTTCTTGCCTCATTCCTCCGGCTCAGCATTCGAGCATTACCTGGGCTACAGACGAGTTTTCAGTTCTTCTCCACTCTGTATGCAGGGCTCATTTTCCACACTTCCTCCCCAATATCTGCTGCTTGTTTTAGTTTTCTCTTTACACTTATTTAGCATGTGTGTACATACGCATGTCTTCATGTACGTACCCTGTTGGTGGTGATGCTAATGCGAATGAGATAACCCACGATGTAAATCAATATGGAGGTGTCTATGACCTGAGGGAGCCCACAGAGGTTTCCTAGTGAGATCTGAGCTTGCTTTACCCAGCAGGGCTGCTTAAGGGGATGGACTGACCACGTGCGTGGTTACAGGTGTTTGGAAGGGTCTGCACTTGGCTGTTCTAGGGGGAGGTCTTTGCTCCACCCCTTGGCATTCCTATAAATAGCCCTTTAGAAGAGCCAGAAGGGGCCGGTGGATAAGGATCCAGGCCCTCCTGAGGCGATCCTGTGTTTCTGTCTCTCTCCCCTCTATATTTCTATCTAAAATCTCTTATCCCTCACTCCTCAAAAGTATCCTGGGGGAAAAATGGGAGCATGTCCCCCACAAAGACCAAGACTAGAACTTCCGTATGATCACACTATACCACTCTCTAGTGTGTACCCAAAAGAACAAAAGTCAGCACACAACAGATCTCTCCACACCCATGCTCACCGTGGCATGCAGGACAGCCAGGCTGTGGGTCAGCCTACTCACTGTCAGCTTGACCGAGTTTAGAACCATGAAAACACACCTCCGGGTGTGTCTACCAGGCTGTTTCCAGAAAGGTCTGACTGAAGAGGGAGACCCCCCTGGATGTGGGCGGCACCACTCGAGGGTCCGGGACTAAATCAGAAGTGGCACGGAGCTGGGCCCCAGCACCCCGTTTGCCGCTGCAGATGTACCGGGAAGAACCGCCCTGACTCCTGCTCCCAGCCTTCTCCACCAGGATGGAAGGTGTGTCCCCAGGGAGGTGGACTGTGTGCCAAATCAAACCTTCCTCAGTCGTCAGACACAAGACTGCAGCAGGGAGAAAGTACAAATAAGGCCCAAGGACTTGTGAACAGTTTAAGAAAATGTCCATGTGCACAGCCCAATTTTATTCATTATTAAAAATACTGTATAAATCTCACTGGATTCATGTGGTTGGTCAGATTTAAATTTTTTTTGTATGTATTTATGTGTGTTGTGTATGTTTGTGTGTGTGATGGTGTTGTGCCAGTGCCCACGTGTGCAGATGTGAGAAGTCGGCACTGGGCATCTTCTATTGCTTTTTTAAAATCGTGTGTGAGTGTTTTGTGTGCATGGATATATGTGCACCACACACCTGACTGGTGTCCCAGCAGATCAGAAGACGGGTCACATTCCTTGGAACTGGAGTTACAGGCAGTTGTGACCCACCATGTGGGTGCTGGGAATCAAACCCGGGTCCTCTGGAAGAGCAGCCACTTCTCTTAACCACTGAGCCACCTCCCCAGCCCTCCTCCCCTCTACCTCTGTTTTCCTTTATTATTACTTGTTTTTAAGAGTTTGTGTACACGAGCGCTTTCTCTGCATGGATATATGTGCACCACAAGCTTCTGACTGGTGTCCAAACAGATCAGAAGACGGGGTCAGACTCATGGAACTGGAGTTACAGGCAGTTGTTAGCCACCGTGCGGGTGCTGGAAACTGAACCTGGGTCCTCTTTCAAGGAGCAGTAGCTATCTGCTGAACTTCTCTCCAGCTTCTGCCTTTTTTGAAATGAGATCTGCACCTTACTAACTGTCTAGCTTGGCTGGCCAGTGAGCTGCCAGGATCCGCTTGTCTTTGTTCCCAGAGCTGAGGTTACAGATGTGCAGTGTTACAACTAGCTTTTCTTAGGACACACTCAGGACTTTTTCCAGGGCTGCTGGGATCCAAACTCTTGCCCCCAGCAAGCACTTTACCCTGAATCATTTCCTCAGCCCTTGCCTGGCAAATTTGTTCTAAAGGAAAATAAAAGCATACAAAATAGAAAAGAACAAAATTCACCAATATTGGTAACTTGGGCTGGTAGTATAGCTCAGGCCAGAGTGTTTGCCTAGAATGCACACATTCCTGGGCTCCATCTTCAGCACCACAAACACAATAACCCCCCCCCCCCCAAGGGCTGGCCAAGATGGTTCCACAGGCGCTGACCGCGCAAGCCTGATGGCCTGAGGTAATACCCAAAACTCACATGAAGGTGAAGGCCAGAAGGGATGCCACGAAGGTGCCCTTTGACCTCCACAAGCATGTCATAGCATGCATGTGCCCGTACACTTATTATACTCTCTAATAAATAATTTAAAAAATCCTCCTCCAGACAAAAAAAAATACTTTCAAACGTTCAAAATTCTGTTTTTCTGAAGACTTCAAAATACTTTAGAGCTGCGTACGTGTCTCAGCAGGAAATGTGTGTTTAAAGCACCCGCCACACAAACCCAGGGACCCACAGTAAAGGCGAGAACTCACTCCTCCAAGTTGCTATTTGACTTCCACTTGGGAGCCCCACCCTAACATCACACACACACACACACACACACACACACACACACACACACACACACACACGCATGCACGCATCCACCCATGCACGCTCGCATGCACACACACACTGTACCTGTAAAAAGCCATTCATCACCTAGCTGTAAACCTGAGATTGCCCAGCTGACAGGACCCGCCCACTGGAGCAATACTGGCACCAACGTCATCGGTGTAACCAACCACTTTCTGATTGGGTGGAAAGCCTGTCCCTCAAGATGAAACCACACCTGGCACCATTACTGGGATCAGGAATCTGTGAGTAGACAGGTTACGGGCTAGGAGAGAACCTACCACTATTAATCTGTGAAATGGATATAGCATTAAACCAACTCCTAATGACTTATTATCATCACGGACCAGTGCATTTCTCAACCTTCAACACAGAGACCCACGACTGGTCAAGGTGTAGAGACAGAGACTACAGATGCTCAGCCCTACATGTGACATCTATTATCTCAGTCCCTCCTCCCAAGGCTTACAGATCATTTTAGAAGAGAAGGGGAAGACTGTAAAAGCCAGAGGCAGTGCTGACTCTGAGAACGTGCTTTCCAGATAAAGCATGGACGCCGCACACAACTGTACAGTGGTTGTGACAGTGTGCATGAGATCGGCCCAAGCTCAAGCCAGACCAAATTCAAGAGTGGAGAGGGGAAGTGAGTGGAGAGGGGAGGTGAGTGGAGAGGAGAGGTGAGGAGTGGAGAGGGGAGGTGAGGAGTGGAGAGGGGAGGTGAGTGGAGAGGGGAGGTGAGTGGAGAGGGGAGGTGAGGAGTGGAGAGGGGAGGTGAGTGGAGAGGGGAGGTGAGTGGAGAGGGGAGGTAAGGAGTGGAGAGGGGAGGTAAGGAGTGGAGAGGGGAGGTGAGTGGAGAGGGGAGGTGAGTGGAGAGGGGAGGTGAGTGGAGAGGGGAGGTGAGTGGAGAGGGGAGGTGAGTGGAGAGGTGAGGAGTGGAGAGGGGAGGTGAGTGGAGAGAAGAGGTGAGTGGAGAGGGGAGCTGAGGAGTGGAGAGGGGAGGTGAGCACCAGTCCCACTCCTGGCTGAGGAGCCACTGGCAACTGATCGCTGGGAGAGGGAGCGTCCTTTTTGAAAAGGGTGTGTCCCCAGCTAGGTAGACTGCATGCCAGCGGGTGACCATGTACTCAAGAATACATGGACAGTGCAAATTGGGCTGGGTGGCTTTTAGTACTAAGAGGACACAAAGTTTCATGGGTTTGGAAGGAGGTGTGGATCTGGGAGAAGCAGGGGAGGAATGAATATGATCAATACATTGTATGAAATTCCCAATAACGCAACAAAAAGGCAAAGATGTTGGGCCAGCAAGATCCCTCAGTAAAGGCACTTGCTGCCAAGTCTGATGACGAGTTAGTTTCCCAGGACCCACATTTTGAAGGAGAGAATCAACTACCACAGGCTGCCATTGACCTCCACATGCACACACGTGTGCATGTGAGCATACTCCTATGTATACGTGTGCAACACACCCCACATACAATAAATGTTTTTTTTTTAAATATCAAAGTACTGTGAAAAATAAAAATGCATGCCACAGAGCTGGAGAAAAAGTACATAACATATATCCAGCAAACAACTTGTATCTAGAACGTATAAAGAACCATTAGAATTCCATTTTAAGAACCTGGTTTTTAAGATGAATCAAAGATTTAAACTGTTAATTCAACAAAGACATTGACTGCAAACGGGTCCCAGAACAGACAATCAGTATTCTTAGTCTCAGGAAATGGAAAAAGTCCCAATGACACACCACCACATACCCCCTGGAGCTCAGCAGAATGTCCACAGAGTGCTCTGACAGCACCTACTGCATGTCCCAAGGCTTCCTGGGTAAGTGTTAGTATGTCCTGCTGTCCCTGGAGTATGCACTCTAGCGATGCAGGGTTATAAACCAAGTAAGAGGAGAGCATGCATATGAGGAAGGTCCAGCTCCAATCTGGGATGAGCGGTCAAGGCAAGTCTGGTTTGGAGGCTGGAAGGAGCTTATGAGAACAAGCTGAAGGCACACACGAAAAAAACAAAGTACAAAGCAAGAACGCACGTGCAGAGAAGAGGAGGCAGCCAGGAATTCGGGAAAAACACAAAGCAGCCTGAGAAGAGACAGGAACACGGGTTGGAGGCCGTCCCTCCCTAGGCACGCAGGAAGCCTGGTACAGAGCACACACCACAGAAGCTGTGTGCGCCATGCCACAGCTGCACCCAGGAGAGAAGTGATTTGGGCTCGGTGGGCAGCAAGGTAAGCAGATGAACAGCTCGGGCGTCGGTTTGCTTGGAGGTGCGAGCCTGGACTCAGACACAACTTCAGGTGAGTTAAACTCTGAGGTCTGTTTCTGCATTTGTAAAATGGATACGAAGAGGGGATTTAAACACCACGATGCGCCGGGCGGTGGTGGCGCACGCCTTTAATCCCAGCACTCAGGAGGCAGAGCAGGCAGATCTCTGTGAGTTCGAGGCCAGCCTGGGCTACAGAGCGAGATCCAGGACAGGCTCCAAAACTACACAGAGAAACCCTGTCTCGAAAAACCAAAACGAACAAACGAACAAACAAAAACCCCACGATGCTTGTAATCAGTGGCTCAGCAGCCCCAACTGGTTTTAGTTAAAATGATGTTGTTAGTGAGGGGCAGAGCCTGAGTCTGGCCGAGTGAGCAAGTCAGATCTGATGTGGGTACTTTGAAACGTTTACTGAGCAGGTGTGTAGATGTAACCAATCGTATTATTAAAATAAGAAGCACAGAGCCAAGGTAAAAGAGAAAAGCCGAGAGGTCAGAGCTCAGAGATAAAATCTTACCTCCTGCAGTGCTCCTAGCTTCCCCGAGAGAGGGCGGTACTTCCTGTGTCCCTGTTTAAATAATCTTTCTGTTCTGCCTTCTCATTGGTTGTAAACCCAACCACATGACTGCCTCATCACTGCCTGTAAGTACCGCCCTCCAGGTCTTAAAGGCGTATGTCTCCAATACTGGCTGTATCCCTGAACACACAGAAATCTACCTAGCTCTTCTAACCACCACGCTCTCACTATGGCTCTAATAGCTCTGACCCCAGGGCAACTTTATTTATTAACATAAAATTAAAATAACATTTCAGTACAAATAAAATATCATCACATTTCCCCTTTTCTATTTTAATAAAAAGAAAAAAGGCAAAAGGTTATAACTAACAAAAGAAAAACTATATACAAAAGTACAATAACTATATACAATATATACAAGTAACAAATACCTAAACGATGTCTAGTCCATTTGTATTTGACAAATCAGAGAAAATAATTCCCTTATCTATCCTATTTTAGTAAGTCCAAAATGTATCTAATTCACTTTCTATCCTAATTAATCTTCAACTATAACTAACTAATCTTCAACTCCCTCAGAGACCCAAGAAGGAAATAATATTAGCTAACAAAAATAAAAACAGGAAGTGCACAAAAGCAACTTCCAAAAATTTTGTGAGTTGACAGAAACAGCCAGCTGCCTGGACAGTCACCTGAGGTTTCTCCACAGTGTTGGGGCATCATCTTCAGCCTATAGGCTTATGGTATCTGACAGACTCATTTGTGAAGTAGGATGTACACAAGGTCAACAGTTCAACCTCACACTGGGTGAGAGCAGTCCATGTACCAGAAACACCTGAATTCCACTAGTGTCATGTCATGATTCAGGATTTTAAATTCTGGAAATTGTTGATGGTTTTTGAATTCAGCTGTCCATTCTTCTTGGCTGTGTATATATGGCTTCATCTCAGCATCCCCTTCTCCACATCCCTCTATTAAATGCCAGTCTACTATTGAGAGGCATGAGCTTTCAGTTGCTGTTCCATTGCACAACAGAAGCCATCGGCCCACTGCCTGTTCAGCTGCCTTCTAAGAAAAGGGTACTGTACCTTTTCCAGATTGTGAAGGCGACTTCAGGGATGGTGCCATATTGTCCTGGCCTCAGAAGATGCCTTTTGATAAAGCCATAACCACACTTGTTTTGGCAGGAATCAGTAGTCCTTTGTTTCGTGTTTTGTCTGTCCATTTTGTCCTGTTGATTTGAGGATACTTTGTTGTCCAGTGGCTAACTTTTGCCACAATGAAAATTAACTCCATATGCAGTTTCTTCAATGCCCATATTTTCTCTGAAGTAGATTGGTACTGCCAGGAGCTGACATGTCTCAAAAAAGAAAAATTTCTAAGTTATTAAAATATTTTAAATGCCATATTCGTTAGATCTCTGAAGGGTTTGAAGATGACCTGTCTAAAATATATCTGCTCAATTTTTAAAACATATCTAATATGACTACAATTTCTATTGTAATGTCTAACTACTAACTTTCATTTCTTTATATCCTAATAGTTGGTAATAATGTAAAGTATTTAAAACTAGTAATTGTCTTTTTCTTTTCTTTCTTTCTTTCTTTTTTTTTTTTTTTAAACAAGAACCTTAAATCTAATCTCCTTTGCTTATCCTTTTTCCTAACCCTTGACAACAACTTGTAACCAACCCCCCTAAACAATTGAAAATTATCCCAGACCCAAAACCCATTAAAAGAACCAAAAAACCACCCGCCCCACACCACTTCTTTGGCAATGTGGGTGTCATATTCTTAAAATTGCTTCCTGCTGGGTATGGGTGAAGTTATCTTTATCCTGAAAGAAAAATTTAGGTTAATTGTCAAATTCTAGGAAAGGTAACTATATCCTTCATTATTATCCAGTCTGTGTATAAAGCCAAAGTTCAGGGTTTATCTCAAGTCCTTATTCAAGTAGTTTTTGAGACTGGATCATCTCAGCTAGTCATCTCAAAATTGTTCTGAGCACCTTGTAGTTCAAAGCTGATCTGTAGATGATGTTTGTCAGCTTAGTGATATTATTATTGTCCACGTGGAATTGTTGTTGTTGTTGTTGTTGTGGGGCCCCATCTTCTTTCCGGAGACTTCAGTTGATGTTAGGCCTGGCCGTGATTTCCTGCAGAAAACTGATAAGAGACTCGAACACAAAGACATATATATGCAGCTAATTGAAGCCTTTTTTCTAGAATTAGTACTCTATATGACCATTCATATCTTAACAAAGTTTAAAATGTATATATATATATATCAATCTTGTAAATTTTGATATAAAATTTATACTTTAAGAAAAGTTTAAAGAATCAGAATAGAATCAAAGAGTTGAGATTAGTAATAGAATACTCCCTTAATTAATTTGGCTTTTGTCCTGTCCCATAGCAGAAAATGGCTCTTTTATTCTGACATGATACAGGGAGTTTGTATTTTCATTTTAACAACATGCTTGAGTTTAAAGAAGGAGAGAGCCATTCTCCAACTCCAAAGTCAGCTTTAAATTTTAATTGAACTGGGACTATTAGAAAACCAATAGTGTTAAATCTTTAGAGAAAAGCAGAAACAAACATTTAAGAAGACATAAAATTTTTTAGATAATATATACCCATATGTCATATACTCCAATATACTCTGTTTCCTGGGATAGATGATTTGTCCCTTTTCTTCAGTTGTCTCATTTGTCTTGTGTCCTTCAGATTCCTTAACCTTCATTCTCCTAAAAGACAAAAACAAAAACCTTCCCCCAAGACTAATTTTGGGGATGTTCCTTTTTGGCAAGTTATTATCTGATTAAATGAAAAGACATGTGTTACAGGTACAAGTTAGTTTAAATTGGATGTTCATGCTGGTTGATGAACTATCACCTCCTCTAATTAAGAGGTTTCTCTTGTTCAAATCGAACCTTTATCAATTTTGATGGTATCCACAGCTTATCTTCTCCTGTAGAAACAAAAGCAAAACCTCGTCCCCAACGTAATACATACCCTGGCTTCCATTCTGAGGTCAGCACATCCTTAAAGTATATAGGCTGATTTAATTCTGTAGTTTTTTCTATTACCCAATGTCTCTCTGCAGCTGTTGTTCCTTTCTCATTGGCATTCAGAAAATTCAAAGTTAATAGAGCATTATGCAGTCTATTTCTGGGGGTTTTTGTTACTCCTTTCTGTTTATTTAGCATATCCTTTAGAGTTCTGTTTGACCTTTCTATAACTGCTTGACCTGTAGGATTATGTGGTATACCTGTAATATGCTTTATATTGTAATAAGCAAAAAACTGTTTCATTTTAACAGAGACATATGATGGAGCATTGTCAGTTTTGATTTGTGCAGGTATACCCATAATGGCCATAACTTCTAGCAAATGAGTGATTACAGAATCAGCTTTTTCAGAACTCAAAGCAGTTGCCCATTGAAATCCTGAATAAGTATCGATAGTGTGGTGTACATATTTCAGTTTTCCAAATTCTGCAAAGTGAAACACGTCCATCTGCCAGATTTCATTCCTCTGAGTACCCTTTGGGTTACATCCTGCTGGTAATGGTGTTTGATTATAGAAGGAACAAGTAGGACATTTCTTTACTATTTCTTTGGCTTGTTGCCAGGTTATGGGAAAATCCTTTTTTAAACCTTTACTATTGACATGATGTTTTTTATGAAATTCTGAGGCCTCCAGCACATTTCCTATCAATAATTTATCAATCTCATCATTGCCTTGTGCTAGAGGGCCTGGCAGACCAGTATGAGATCGGATGTGAGTTATATATAAAGGATGACTCCTTTTCCTGATTGTATCTTGTAATTGAATAAATAGTGAAGTTAATTCTGAAGCATCAGGGATAAATTCTGCAGTCTCAATATGTAATACCACTCTTTCAGCATACTGAGAGTCAGTTACTATGTTGAGAGGTTCTGAAAAATCCATTAATACCAACAGAATAGCATACAATTCTGATTTTTGCACTGAATTATAAGGACTTTGTACCACTTTACTTAAATTTTCTGATTTGTAACCTGCCTTTCCTTGTTTGTTGGCATCTGTATAAAATGTACGAACTCCAGATATGGGTTTTTGCCGTACAATTCGAGGCAAGATCCAATCAGCTCTCTTTATAAAATCAATTCTGTTGCTTTTGGGATATTTGCTGTTAATTTCTCCCAAAAAATTACTGCAAGCTCTTTGCCAAGGTTCACTTTCTGTCCATAATTTTTCAATGTCCTCCTTAGTTAAAGGTACGACAATTTCTGCTGGGTCTATTCCTGCTAATTGACGAAGTCTCAATTTTCCTTTCCAAATCAAGTCAGAGATTTTTTCCCCATAAGTTTTTAATTTTTTATTTGGTTTATTTGGTAAAAATATCCATTCCAATATAATATCTTCCCTCTGCATTAATATTCCAGTAGGGGAATGCCTAGAGGGTAAAATAACCAAAATGCAATCCAGCTTTGGATCAATACGATCCACGTGCCCTTCATGTACTTTCTTTTCTACCAAGGCCAATTCTTTCTCAGCTTCAGGTGATAATTCTCTTGGACTATTTAAGTCCTTGTCACCTTCTAAGGTTTTGAACAAATTAGTCAGTTCATCATTTTTTACCCCAACAATAGTTCGTAGATGAGAAATATCTCCAAATAATCTTTGAAAGTCATTAAGAGTCTGTAGTCTATCTCTCCTAATTTGCAACTTTTGGGGTCTAATTTTTTGTAGCTCTATTTTATATCCTAAATAATTAATAGAATCTCCTCTTTGTATTTTTTCAGGAGCAATTTGTAATCCCCAGCAAGGCAAAATTTTCTTTACTTCTTCAAACATTCTTTCTAAAGTATCTGCATTTGAGTCAGCTAGTAAAATATCATCCATATAATGATAAATTATAGATTTAGGAAATTTTTTACGTATCACTTCCAATGGCTGTTGTACAAAATATTGGCACAAAGTTGGGCTATTTAACATTCCCTGTGGGAGGACCCTCCATTGAAATCTTTTAACCGGTTGAGAATTATTATAAGTAGGCACTGTGAAAGCAAATCTTTCTCTGTCTTTTTCTTGTAAGGGTATTGAAAAGAAACAGTCTTTTAAATCAATAACTATGAGAGGCCATCCTTTTGGTAACAGAGTAGGCAAAGGAATTCCAGATTGTAGAGAGCCCATCGGCTGAATTACTTTGTTAATTGCTCTAAGGTCTGTTACCATTCTCCATTTACCAGATTTCTTTTTAATAACAAATACAGGAGAATTCCAAGGGCTGGTTGACTGTTCAATATGCTGAGCATTTAACTGTTCTTCTACCAGCTCTTCTAAAGCCTGGAGTTTCTCTGTTGTTAAAGGCCATTGCTGAACCCATACAGGCTTGTCTGTTAACCATTTTAAAGGTAGAGCTGTTGGTATTTTTGGAGGATTATCAGTTGTTGTGCCCTGTTCTTGTATAATATGGATGGCTGGTGACCACTCAAAATAATGCCTTCTAATATTTCTCTCAGAAACATGTGCTAGTTTATGATTTGTTTCTGAGATTGGAGGGATTTTAATCTGAGTATTCCATTGTTGCAACAAGTCTCGACCCCACAGGTTCATAGCTATGTTAGCGACATATGGTTTTAATTTTCCTCTCTGTCCTTCTGGACCTATACATTCCAGCCATCTTGCACTCTGTTTCACTCCAGATAATGTCCCAATTCCTAACAGTTGAACGTTTACCTCTTGAAGAGGCCAAGCTGGATGCCAAAATTCTGGTGCAATTATGGTAATGTCCGCACCTGTGTCTACCAGACCAGACAACAAAACACCATTTATTTTTATCGTTAATTTTGGTCTCTGTTCATTAATAGAAGTTTGCCAAAAAATTTTCTTTATGTTTTCTCCTGAATTTTCTATTCTCTCTTTTTCATCATCCTGACCAGCATGATTTATTCCAATAGTCATTTGGTTATTTAATCGCTCAGAGCAGGGATTTCCTCTACAGCGGCAGGAAAGGTTTGAACTGGTTTTGCTATGGGGGCCTGCATGAGGCCCCTCCGGGAGTTTCCCGAAAACTGAGGCAAAGGATTACCCTGTCTGTCCTTTGTTGATCTACATTCGTTGGTCCAGTGTTTTCCCTTACCACACCTTCTGCATACTCCAGAAGGAAGGGGCATTCTGTTGCCATTGTTCCTTGAAGAAACATTGCTTCTAGGAATGACCTGTTTACAGTCCCTTTTAAAATGCCCTTGCTTTCCACACCCAAAACATCTAACACTCCTCAAACCTTTTGAAATTACTTCTCCTACCCACGTATCATGCTCATCAACCTCAACATTAATTGTTTCTCTAATCCAATCTTCCAAAGGTGCAGATCTTGCCCTTAACGGCCTGATTATTCTTTTGCATGCTGCATTCGCATTCTCAAATGCCAAAGCTTCAATTATTGCCTTACTAGCTTCTGATCCTGAGACCATTCTGTTTACTGCTGAAGCCAGTCTTTCTAAAAAATCTGTGAAAGATTCTTTAGGGCCTTGCATAACCTTTGTGAATGACTCATGTTTTTTTCCTGGTTCATCAACTCTGTCCCATGCATTCAAGGCTGCCATTCGACATAAAATTACGGTTTGAACATCATATAAACATTGTGTTTGTATTGAAGCATATTGGCCTTCTCCAATAAGCTGATCCTGACAAACTTGTATTCCTTTATCCCTCCATTGTGTTTCTACGTTTCTAGCTTCCTCCTTAAACCAAGTCAGAAATTGAATTCTCTGGCTGGGTTCCAGAACAGCTTGTGCAAGGTCCCGCCAGTCCTGTGGTATAATCCTATTATATGTTGACCAAGAGTTTAACATTTGCTTTACATATGGGGAATGCATGCCATAAGATACTATTGCCTCCTTAAACCTTTTAAAATCCATCAGTTCAATTGGAGCCCAGATATTTTGTGTAGCCATTTGATCAGGCATCTGCTGTACGGTTACAGGATAAATTAAGGATGATTGTGTGAAAACAGGCTTTCTTTCTGTAACCTTATGATCCAAACTTGAACCAACTTCACTGTTAAAATTAACAGGTTTTTCTAAAGCTGTTATCCTGGCACTTAAATCGACTATCTTTTTAAATAGTAAAATGAGAATAAGCATGGTGATTAACTGCATAATTCCCATAATACTAATCTTTTCATATAGTTGTTCCATTGTCAGACTGCCTAAAATTTCAAACAAAACCCAATTTTCTTCCAATGTACACAGGAAACCCATTTTTTTAAATGTGGAAAAAATTTGTCTTTTAAATAGTTTCCTTTATGACTTACCAAATCTGCGTAGAACAGTAGAAATCCGAGCGAATTTCAAAACATCCACCTAGAGTCCTAGGTGTAAATCCAGAGAGAGAGAGAGAGAGAGAGAGAGAGAAACAGAGAGACAGAGAGAAAGCAAGAGAGAAAGCAAAAGCGAAAGCGAAAGTGAAAGTGAAAGCGAAGGGGTAGCCGGCTAAAGCTTAAAGCCAGCCACTTGTTCCCTCTTGAGCCGAGTCAAGGCTTGGCTTTACAGGCAGGGGCCCTGTTTAGCAGGGCAGGCCTGAGCTGTTTGTAGCACTGGCTTTAAGCAAGCAGCTCACAGTCCAGCCTGAGCCCAAGCAGACCTGGGCCGGGGCTAGGGAGCCGGCTGCTCCGGCTAGGGAGCCGGACCCAAGCAGTTTTTAATGGATTCTTGTCACGTTGGGCGCCAGATGTAGATGTAACCAATCGTATTATTAAAATAAGAAGCACAGAGCCAAGGTAAAAGAGAAAAGCCGAGAGGTCAGAGCTCAGAGATAAAATCTTACCTCCTGCAGTGCTCCTAGCTTCCCCGAGAGAGGGCGGTACTTCCTGTGTCCCTGTTTAAATAATCTTTCTGTTCTGCCTTCTCATTGGTTGTAAACCCAACCACATGACTGCCTCATCACTGCCTGTAAGTACCGCCCTCCAGGTCTTAAAGGCGTATGTCTCCAATACTGGCTGTATCCCTGAACACACAGAAATCTACCTAGCTCTTCTAACCACCACGCTCTCACTATGGCTCTAATAGCTCTGACCCCAGGGCAACTTTATTTATTAACATAAAATTAAAATAACATTTCAGTACAAATAAAATATCATCACAGGTGGGCAAGGCACATGTGTTTTCTGTCTGCACCAGTGTGAAGACCAGTGCTTGGTGAGGTCGCCTGTGAAGAAGATCCCCCTGAAAGGACAGTGTGGCAGGACAGGCGCTGGCTGCGGCCATGGACAGGTGGTGTGAGTTCTCCAAGAACACAGCTGGTCCAGAATCCAAGCAACGGAAAGAAAGGCCTAGAAGGTCCAGAATCCAAGCAACGGAAAGAAAGGCCTAGAAGGGTGTATCAGAAATGCTCTGCTTGCCTGCTGGGCACAGTGCCTCGAGTGTCAGGTCACATGCAGGACGGATACTTACGGAGAACTCCGCAGCAAGCTGACAACCAACTGTGGAAATGCCTCCATCCTGCTGGTGTGAGGCCACAGTGCTCCAGCGCGCCCTCTGTCCCTCACAGCAGCCCCCACTTCACAGAACCTGCTGAACAGACTCCATCACTCTCCCCCTCCTCCCTTCCTCCAGGCCGCTACCCACTGCTGCCTACCCTGGCCTCCGTCCAAGGCTGGAACTCGACCTCACCCTCTGTCCCCACACCCCCTCATCCCCTTCCTGGTTCCATTCTTCTCCGGATTACCAAGCGTATCATGTGTTGCACTGTCCTACTTGACGTCAGCCTCCCCCATCGGAGTGCCCAAGTCCTTCTCTCCATCTATTCTGTCGTAACTGGGGCACCAGAACTGGGCCTGCCCGGGGCAGATTTGATGGATTCATGAATGAGTAATGACAGGTCAATGAGCCACCACGGTGACCAGGGCCACTTGGTTTGCTCCCAAGGAGAGTGGGGAGGTTATTTCAAGGCACACACAAGAAGAGGACCCAGGGCATGTCTGAGGTAGAGTGGGGTCAGGAGAGGAAGGACATCCTCCCTCAGTGCCCGAAAACCCGGGAAGTGCGGGAAGTGCGGATGACTTGGCTTCAGCTTTCGGTCTGGCAGGTCAGAGAATGGTAGCTGTGCCTCTGGAAGCAAGAGCAATGTGGCCTCCCCAGAGGACAGAAGCAAGCCGGAGTCCTGCTGGCGCTGGGCAGCCGCCAGCGTCTGGAAGCACAATGGCCATCTGTCCTGCGGCTTTCTCTTTTTGGAGGCTGCTGGCTCACCCCACTGGAATGGCGTGGCACTTCAGGACACGAAACTTGGAGCTGGTGGTGGATTTCTTGGAAGCGGTGGCAGGAAGATCTAAATTAAGACCTTTCTATCACACCAAATAAATAGAAGCTGAAATAGACACTAAAGGAATTCAGCAGAAAGCCTTCATACATAATTTTTAAAACGGAGGAGGAAGACCTTAGGGAGCAGGCAGACATTTACTCACCAGAGCCTCAAGGTATTTGCTGGAAACAATGATACCTCTGTTTGACACAAAAGCACATTAGAAAGTGCAAGGTTCTCTCTTTGAAGTGCCCGGACCATAGAAGATGGCAATTTCCACTCTGCTTGGAAGGTTCCTGACAAGGCACGGGCTCGGCCATTACCCTCTCAGGGGACAAGTCTGAGTCATCTTCAGTGTGGGGTCAGCATCACGCACTCACATAGAAGCTTCCTGCTCCCAAGGAACTCTGAAGAGCCTGGCTCAGTGACTAATGGGCCCTGTCCTTCTGGGACAGCAAGAGTGAGGTCCTCAGAGGGTGCCAGTGAGTTCACTCACTCAGCCGAGAATCACCGTGCAGTGCTGGGGGGCTTAGTCACCATTTTCAGTGTGAGAGGGGCACCTACAGCCCCATCAGAGCAGATGCGTCTCCTCCCAGCCGGCCAGGCCCTGGGGTTGTCTGGCTATTTCTCTCCTCCACCGATGATTCTGTATTCCCACCAGGACACCACCGAACACAGAACTCACTATGTAGCATCCTATCTAACAACCCAAAGACATGGGGAATACGTTATATTAGGTAATTGCTTTTGTTTTTAATCTAGTATTCAGACACTGGTTCACAGGCCCTCCGGAACATACCGATTGACTTGTTGGTTGGGTTAGATGGAATGGACCCAGCAAGCTTAGGACAACGCACACCACCGTCCTCATAAGGCTTTAATTCATATCAGAAGTGTCTGAACCACTGGGCATTTGTAGAGCAGCTGTTCCCTTTACCCTTATGGCTTGTCTTCACTTGTTAGTGGGAACATACTCAAAAATGAAGAGCCAACTTACCAGCCTCTTATCCTTATGGTTTTTTTTCTTTTCTTTTCAAGTTTTTCAAGACAGGGTTATTTTGTGTAGTCCTGGCTGTACTGGAACTAGCTCTGTAGACCAGGCTGGCCTCAAACTCAGACATGCGCCTGCCTCTGCCTCCTGAGTGCTGAAATTAAAGGCGTGTGCCACCACTGCCCAGCTTCCTTATTTTCTAAGAATCTCTTTTCTTGTGGAAGAACACTGTTTGTATTTAGAACTGGTCCATCTGGTCTCTCTGTACTGTTGACAGGTTAAAGGTTTCCCATGGGGACATCCAACATTACTATTAATGTAGCCAAGTTTTTTTTTTTTTTTTTTTTTTTTTTGTGACTTGATGTCTATCAGTTTGCCTCGACTAATAGTCCAGTCGTGATTTTTTAGTTTAACTCCTTTCCAGTACCCTCTGGCTAAGGACCTCACCCTTGCTGTCCTGGAAGGACATTTCTTCCTTGTTTTCTCTTTAAAGTGGGGGACAGCGAGACCACACAAGGCAGAGACCGTGACAGGGTGAACAGCAGTTCTCACTCAGCCTTGCCTGAGCCCTTCCAAGGTTCCAGTGCAAACGCCTCCATCAACCTAAACACGTAAACGGGGCAGGCTAACTCAAGCACTCAGACTCTTTGGGACAGATAGAGGTGAGATTATCCTTTGTTACAGAAAAGATCAGGGTCACAGTGTTCTGGGCTCAGGAATTCAAAAATGACTTTGAGACATTTGATCTAGTTCTGGTTGACTATGCTGTAAAGTGCTACTACCTCATCTAACGAAACTTATCTACAGGACCAAGCCTGCCCCACACAATTCAGAGGCTTTTAACCCAACCATGACCAGCTCCCCTTTATCAAAGGTTTGCGTGCCTCAGATGATCACATTATTTGCTATTTATTCACTGGAAAGACAAGTTTCATGTGGCCATGTCTTGTGGTATACACTTCACCAGTAGGTGCAAGCTGTACACAGGAGTGCTGCTGACACTTTCTTACGTGCACACACCGTACTTTGACCACACTCAGGGATTGTCTCGTTCACTACCACATCAGTATGTCTAGTCCGGTGCCATGCACACACGCAGCAGGTGTTCAAGACGCTCCGTAGTGATCTGTCCAGTTTCCACGGCTGGCACTGTCTGTCCAGAGAGAGACAGGCCACTGCAGGAAGGTGGATGCATAGGCTACTGTGTCAGGATGGAGAAAACAAAAGGCCCCAGGCCCAGCTGATCCCGTTTCCTCCGTCGGCAGTTTACCCAAGCCTGCTTCCCTGGTGTGTCTCCTACATAGTGCTTGGCAGAGTTGCCTTGGGTCCTGCCGACCGCCCTGCACCATGCTGCCTGCATGCCTGGCTTCTTTAGCCTCCTCACCAGGGCGCCCACCTCTGCCATTCTCTTCTGAGTCCCTGAATCCACTTCTCCAGAGAGGAGGACTGAGGAACGAGCTTTATCTCCAGCTTGGTAGGAGATCCTCTGACCACCTGCTTCTGCTACAGTCTTCACATTACCTTACAACTATAACATCTTGAACTGCTAGGGCGTCACTTCAATTTGATATTATCCATTAATCATAACAGATTAAGCACTTCAGAGAGAAAAATAATCCAAATTTTAAGGAACGGCCACTGCTTCAAGTCATATATTGTTTAAATTAAATTAAATGCTACTGCTTTCAATACACTTGAATGGGCATTAGTTTAAAGTTGTGGCCATCGTGGAGATGGGGAGGGGCACTGATAAGACTGTCCAATAGGAGCCGTATCCCACCATGGACCGACAGCACCCTGTGCCTTCCACAAGGAGCGTGTGCACTGTCTCCATTCCCCGACACTTTGAGAGCTGAGTGCTGAGATGCGGTCTGAGCTGGCAGCAGCTCAGGAGGAGGCTACATCCTCAGAGGACTGTGAGTCCTAAGTATCAGAACCCGGCCATCAACTCAAGATTCTGAAAGCAGCCTCTGGCAGGAAAACACTCCAAAGAATGTGCCTGACAACTGTTCTAAGGCGGGCATACTTGGTATCATCAGCCTGTCCAACAGAAGCTTCAGCACCTTGAACAGTCAACTCTCCATCACCTCTGTGCACACCTTCTATCCACAAGCTTCAACAGCTGAGCTTGGCAAGCTGTATTTAGGCACAAGGGAATGTTCTCATCTGGGCTCGAAAATAACCCAAGATCTTTGGTCAAAACGCCTCAGATGCAGCATACCTGGTCTCCAAATGAAGTCACCTTTTCAACACTGGTCAGCACAGAGCCCTACATTTTCAAGCAGAATGAAATTTTAAATTACCTGGAAAGAATGGACAAGAATGACAGTGGACGGCTGATCTTTCAGAATGCTTTTATTGACAGCTACTGGACAAGTATAAGGCATGTTCACAGGCTCTGAAATGAAGCGCGGAAGTTCATTCTCTCAACAGCGACTCTCTGTACCGGGTACAGCCTGCCCTGCGCACTTCAATGTGCGCTGCTCTCAGCTGTTAGAGCATGCAGACCATGTTTCGGGGACCACTGTGGAGAACGTCTCAGAAGAGGGGGTGAGCTGCTATCGCCCGAGTCACTAGACACACAACGCACACGGACACAGAGGGCGGCCAAACCTGCTACTCCAACAGAGAACACACAGCAAAGTTTTTTTTGTAGAGAAATGGAATGTATCCAGTTTCTGTATTTGCCACTGCCTACACACAGGTCACTAAAAACACCTAGTTCTGAATAGTCTCTAGTGAAGCTACTTTGTTTCGGGCCACAACAAAAGACGGCATGCATTACTTTACACAAGAGTCAAACACAGAACGACTTACCACCACCCCTCAGGGCTGTCTGGTAGAGTTCTCTTTTTGGTGGTAGGTTGAGGAAGGAGAAGGACGGTGTCTGGTTCTACACAGTGCCCTTGCACTCCGCACTAGTGGACACTTCCAAGCACTGGCTGACTAGCTCATGAGACCAGCACAGAAATCTTAGTGCAAGCCTCAAGCGTGGGTCTGCTGAGAACAGGTAGCCTGTTTCCAGGGTCAAAGAGGTCTCAGCTGAAAACTAATTTAAAAAGTATTTTTATAACTGACTTCCAGAATGTGGATCAACTGGATCACAAGCACTCTAAAATCTAAGGAAGCAGACCCTACGGCAGGTCCAGGGTCTGGAAGAGGAGGATAAGCGTCCGCACAATTGGAGCACTGCTTTGAGGGGTCAACAGCTCTCCCGAAGGAAGCTGCTCATCTCAGTGCTCCCTTGCAGCAGCCCCAACATCGCATGAATGGGGTGGCACAGCATCACAGCTCACACACGGCTGTCGCTCGCCTGGAACTTGGTATGGATTACATTCCAGGCTTCCTTCCACTTGTTAGCTTTGTGACACACAGCGTAGGAGTTTTCACGTTTCTGTTTTTATCCCGGTAACAGGACGCTGTTATGTCGACGCATCTCGCGAGTGAACGGTGCTACCTACAGCAACAGGAAGGCGGTTCCCCTCTGGGCTGGGTTGGCAAGGACGGTGCAACAGGTTACTCTTGTGACAGCAGGTCCCCACAGCCGCAGGTGGGGCAAGTGCTCTGCCCTTTGAGCCACTGCTTGAAGCACTGAAAGGGAGAGACAGGATCAGTCAGTGCCTGCAGGACCGAGGGCCGGGGCTCCAGCCACTCAGCTCTGGGAGGAGAACGGCTGATAGGACTTCCCAGTCTGATGCTGCCCAGTACTAAAGGTCAATGTCTGCTCAGGGCCGGAGCATAGACAAAACCCAGGAAAAAACAATCGTGCTCCAGTTCAGACTCAAGATTTCATGAAGGGCCTTGTCCTCCCTTACATCCTGGACTCAATCTGAGCTCTTCCAGCTTCCTTCACTGACTTGTACACGCTGTCCATTTTGTGGCCCCTGGCTTTTGGTCCGAGTGCCTCACCGGCCAGGGTACCACATTTCCTGTTGCTGCTCCTGGCTGGCACCCTGTCACCTGGCTGGGCAGGCACAGAAAGCTGGAAGGCCAAAACACGTGCTGCACTTTCTGAAGGAGGTTCTGCAAGCTTTTCAATTCCTTCTAGTGAGTGTTTATATCTACCCCTTTCTTAGGGGTTAATAAACTAAGTCAGGAGAGAACTGATCTGTCCTAAACAGCAGTGCCCAGAACACCCAATAATACTCAAGTCCTAGAAGAACATGGACTAGATGCTCCAATCCAGCCAAGATGTTGTCTTTAACATGTGAACTCAGACACTGTATACTATTTATTTATTTAGTCATATAAGAACCCACCTTTCAAGGAATTAATATTGCTTTGAGTCCCAGAGACAACACAGGTGTGCAGTCAATTGTAATTCTTTACCCATGGAATGATGAGCCGAAGTCTACACAGCCTTAGACACCCTGGTCCAAAACCCCTCCCCCTTCCCAAACACTGTTTTCACACAGGCCAACGAACACTGTATGTGCAGGTTTACACAGGAGATCGGAATCACAAGACTCACCCCCCCCCCCCCCCCGTTTCCATTTTTATTTTCAGAATGCTTGGTAGACAGTCAGAGACAATTCTTACCCCTTTGTGAAACTTGTGCCCACATTTCAGCACACGCATGTTTTTGGACTTGAATACCTCGTGGCATAGCTCACAGGAATTTGCATCTGGTGCCTGTTGGAAACAAACACATTTGAATAATATAACTCACATTTTATGACATGAGCTTGCATGACTTAGTACACGAGTGGCCTAAAGATGTTTTTTTTGCGACAAAAGGTGGCAGATTATTTTTCAATTATGGTAAAACAGAGTGAAAAATAGCTTGTTTTAAAATAGTTTCTAGCCAGGCGTGGTGGCACGCAGGAGGCAGAGGCAGGAGGCAGGAGGATCTCTTGTTGAGTTCAAGGCCAGCCTGATCTACAGAGCAAATTCCAGGGCTACACAGAGAAACCCTGCCTCAAAAAACTAAAAACCAAAACCAGGCAGAGGGGTACACGCCTTTAATTCCAGTGGTCAGGAGGCAGAGGCAGACAGATCTCTATGAGTTCAAGGCCAGCCTGGTCTACAGAGTGAGTTCCCAGGACAGTCAGGGCTACAAAGAGAACTTGTCTCAAAAAATCAAAACAATACAACAGAAAAATAGTTTCTAAGAAAAACATAAAAATAACAAAAAGTAAATACATCTTTAATCTCAGCATTTGGGAGGCAGAGGCAGGAGGGTCTCTGTGAGTTTGAGACCAGCCTGGTCTACATAGCCGGGATATCCAGGACCACACAGAGACCCTGTCCCAAAACACAGGTGCACTCCCTCCACCAAAGGAAAGTGTAAAGCTCTGATCTTCTCAGAGGCAACTGTTTCAAGACCTAATGAAGGGCCAGAAAAAAACACACAAATACTGTAACTATCCATATCCATCCCCTATTTACAATGTAGCAGTATAAAACACTCCAAATCAGCGAGAGACTTGACTATGGCATATCTATATACAGCAGACTAGTCTATGGCCAACTACAATGCTGAATTGAAAAAAACCGTCAGGGGACGGCAGTGCACGCCTTTAATCCCAGCACTCGGGAGGCAGAGCCAGGCGGATCTCTGTGCGTCCAGGACAGGAACAAAACTTACACAGAGAAACCCTGTATCCACAAACCAAAAAAAAAAAAGGAGGAGGGGAGGAGGAGGAGGAGGAGGAGGAGGAGGAGGAGGAGGAGGAGGAGGAAGAGAAGAAGAAGGGGAAAGAAAGTGACACAGGAAGTGGGTCTTCGTAGATCACTGGATAAACAGTTATGGCAGTATTTATGACATAATTAATTTTAAAAAACAAATAGGCTATGTATCTATGATGGACCTAGAAAAGATTCTGAAATGTAAAATGTGATTTAATTTTACTCTGCTTTTTTCTGAGGTTTATCTAAGCATGGATTATTAGCACAAATCCAAACAGAACGAACTGGTGGCTGACCAGGAAATGCCATCAGGAGACTGTGCAGCCCTGGGCGTGGGATGGACAGGCCTCTGACCCCTGTATCGGAGTCTGGTGAGCACACCACGCTCTTTGTAGGACAGCGGACGCCAAGCCCACCTTCCCCAATGGGCAGTACCTGTAGCTCACAGCACCAACCCTGCAGTGGACACGAACGTCTATTTTACTTCTTCATTTCGAGCATCTCAGAACCAAGAAATGAGTCTTGTCAATGGTGTTTTAGCAACAAGTAAGGACCATGGCCCCAGACTGATCCATAAGCATCAGCAAGTGACTGAATGGAAGAGCCCTGCGGGGGCGTTCAGATCACGGCTCAAGCTGCAGGCAAAGCCTGTAAATTTGCAGACCCTGAACCGCCTCACGGGGCTGAGGTGCTGACAGGGTCCAGACTGACAGGGACAGGTGGCACAGTGCAGGTTCACTGTCCAGGACTCGAGGGTCAGGGAAGAAATGGAAGGGTTAGCCCTAGGAAGCAGAGTAAGGTCTGAAGAGCTCAGATCCAGGTTACCTGGAAAGACTTGTAGTTACCCGACTCCCAGTGTAGAAAGATGTGTACTTCTAAGTGCAAACACAACAGCAAGGGCTAAGAAGTGAGACTGAAGGGTTCGTCTTTAAGACTTTTTATCTATGGTGTGCGTGCACGCATGGGTACCAAGTCCATGCAGGTGTCTGGGAAGCCAGAGCAGGGCGTAAGGCTCCTGGGACTGGAGCTACAGGTGGTCAGTACACCACCCGACGTAGATGCTGAGATCTCTGAGATACCCCACAGGAACCTGAAATAATCAGTTTTGGCAAGACTAACACAAACATTTGGTCAACTTTAGTAGATAGCAATGTGGTAGTAGTACTGGTTAAGGGTAGTTTTGGGGTCTATTTTTGAGACAGGCGCCAGGCTGCCTCAAAACTGCAATCCTCCTACCTCAGGCTCCTGAACAAATGGGATCACAGGTATAAAATGCCACCCAGCTTTCGACTTTGTATAATGCCCTTCGAGTCTGCATCTTCCATTCTAGCCTGTTCTGCTCTCTTAAGGTAAAAACACAGACATTTAAAACGGTGGAGCAGAGCTGGGTAGATGGTTCAGTAGGTTAGAACTTGCTGTATAGGCATGGTTACCTAGTCTACTCTTTGAGGGGGGTTGGCCACCACTTTCCCCCAAAACACAAATGCCCTGAGAATTCCATTGGCTGGAGGATCCCAGAGAATGTGACTCATTAAACCCCTGGGAAATCGACTTGAGCAGGTCTTACAGGAATGCCCTATACACCCAGGAGTTTTCTCACTAGGTAAGCGGAGATGTGACCCTTGGTGAGCTCAGTGTGTGTGTGTGTGTGTGTGTGTGTGTGTGTGTGTGTGTGTGTGTGTGTGTGTGTGTGTGTGTGTGTGTGTGTGTGTGTCAGGCTCACAGACCCAACGCTAGGCAAACTAACCAGCACTCTGCGCCCTTTGTGCAGCTGACCCTGGTAAGAATGTTACGGGGCCCGGAACTCTCACATCACTACCCACATTTTCACATCACAGCAGGAGACGTGGGCAAAGATGTTCTACACCAAAACAGGCACTCCCCCAGTCACCTGGGTGTCCTCAGTGTGTCCTCTGGCATTGCCCAGTCATTGTGACAAGGACTAGGGACTGCTTGCTGCCTGATAAGCAAGACATCCACACCTTCAAACAGGTGGATGCTGACAGGCTCACACTCATGCCTTGGATCTTTTATTGTAAGATATGGACAATTACAGAACCACACCAACTTAAGATATAGCTATACCAACAATTCAATACATGCACTATATAAATATAAACAATCCTACTTAAATCAGCAATGTCAAATTTCAGGCACATTCAGCCCATTTCAGTATCCCATCAATGGATGAAGTAAAGGGTACCATTAGTGTGGCTACTCCATAGCGTCACTGAATCCAGCAACAGCCTGGGCAGCACAAGTCACCCAAGCTCATGGTAGTGCTGAGTGATGCAAGCTCGTCTGTAGGAACCAAGTTCCTGCTTACAAAGAGTGACATTATCCAAAAACTGTTTTCCCAGTAGATATGAGATCTGCACACCTGACCAGTTATAGTCAGGACAGTCCACTGTTGCCCTGGGTCCACGATATGAAGGTATTTTCAAATACAGCAAAACTTGGTTCCTAATTTTAGTTTAGAAAGAAGTGAGCCTCCAGGTGACAGATCTACCTCAAGATTAGAAACTGCGTCCTTCCACTGCTCATTAGAGAGGAAACTGAGAGCTACTCACGGGGTTCACGGAGACATCATCTCTCTTCTGGCCTTTAGTTTTGGACGACGGTCCACCAACGGCCAAGGGTGCTGCACTCTGGGGGGCCTTGGCCACCGCAGCTGCAGCCTGGGCCTGCAGAGGGGGGGAGGGGGGACGAGGGACAGATGCAGTTACTGAAGCCTCCTTCTAGTCCACCGCTCCCTCATGGGGCTTGGCTCGGAGCTTTTCAGTGTCACATTTCATGCACAGGCAGGAAGACAAACGTCCTACCTTCTTCCTCTGCTCCTCTAGGATGTGCTCTGTCACTCTCTCCACAATCCCCTCAACACTTAATCCAGAGAGGGAGCTCTTGCTTTTGTTTCGAACTTTTTTAACAAAACCAGCAAGCTCAGAGCTGAAAGAGAAAAGTGAATGAATAAATGACTACGTCAACTCACCCCCCAAAGGCAATCTGTGACCCCGACCACAGTTAACGGGCAGAAAGAACCATCCAAGGCAGAAAGATTCCTCCCAAGTAACAACGTTTCAGTATTGGCAGTGAAGCGGTTCAGCAGTTAAAGCGTACGTACCGCTCTGCCTCTTAGGGCAGGACTGCACCGAGACAGGAAACATGTTATGTTGTGCACATCTGTGGGGCCAGTGGTCAACACTGGGTGTGTTTCTCAATCACCCTCCAGATTACTGTTGAGAAAGGACAGACTGGATGCCCAGCGAGTCCAGGGTCTTTGCTTCTGCTGTGCCAGGATTCCAGAGCTAGCGGCATTTCCTGCCTTTTTATGAGGGCGATGGGGATCCGAACCTGGGTTCTCAAGCTTGCACAAGTACTTCACCAAACTGAGTCTCCCAGTGGCCCCAGACATTTTAAATGACTACTTTATTCCTAAATTTGTTTCACGGAGGATACAATGCAGGTACAAAGGGTCACTGTGTACAGAGTTCGCTCTCTTGTTAGCTGTCTCGGAGTCTTGCCTCTGGCTAAGGAGCAGAGACACTCAAGTGTGCACACCAGACCTGGCTTGAGAAATCAACAACTCTTGCTGACTCAGGCTTTCACGAGCAGCTTTTCCTGAGACTCACAAGGATCCTTTCACAGTTTGCACACACGTCTCAGTAGACTAAGGGATCCTGTCACAGTTTGCACACACGTCTCAGTACTGAATTCAATTTGGTCTTCTCTCCTCACGCCACTAACAAATTAGACTTCTTGTTTACAAAATGTTAAGATGTTAGTGTGCCCTTTGCTGAATGACACATAACTTATTTTACAGCTTATTTATTGACTCCATAACAAGTAATGCTGGAGTGTTACAGATCTCGTCAAGTCTTAACAAATTAGTATGGGTCCTGCTGCTGGGTTACTCAGTGGTCAATGCTTTCAATCTTTTTTTTCCTCCTGGTTTTTCAAGACAGGGTTTCTCTGTGTAGGCCTGGCTGTCCTGGAACTCACAGAGGACTGCCTGCCTCTGCCCCTGCCTCCCCAAGTGCTGGATTAAAGGCGTGCGCCTAGCCTTTCAATCTTGATATGAACATTACATTTCCTTGTGGCTTGGGTGTGCAGTTGAAGTGTTAGAGCCTTGGCTAACATGCGCAAAGCCCTGGGTTAGTCGCCAGCACCACACTATATGGTCACAGGAAGCATGAAGGGAAGTGCATGTCTTTCTCAGGAAAACAATTAACACAGTCCTTTTCACACTAATCTGACTGGCCATGGTTTTATGTGATCAAGAAACGGTTCAATGGCCAGGCACGGTGGATCTTGGTGAGTCTGAGTGAGACCAGACTGGGCTACACAGTGAGTTCCAGGATAGCCAGGGCTACACAGTGAGTATGAGACCCTGTCTCAAAACAGTGACAGCAACAGCCCCCGAAGAAACAGTTAATGAAGTACTGAACAGTCAGGAGCACCTTTTCATACCTGGTATAGGACGGGAACACCACTAACAAGTGTTCAATCACACTGTTGAAAGGCTTCTTTGGAGACTGGCTTGAGCGAGCAGCCTGTCCAGGTCGTTTCTCATCAGCCTCAGGGCTTTGTTCTGATGGAGACAGCGGGCTAGCCATCTTGACCTCTGACTGCTGAGCAACTTCAGGCTGATGGATGGGCGATCCTAGTGACAGATCAGGAACCTCCTCTGGGCAGCCACCAGTGGGCTCCGTGGGAGAATCCTTGTGGACTGCTGCAGAAGTCATGGGCCCGTGGTCCTCATGGCCTGAAGACTCAGAAGGTAACTGAGGATGAATCTGTGACAAAAAGTCCACAACGGTCAGGTCATTCAGGGCTTAAGTGACAAGGAGAAATGAACTGATGAGCATGCATGCCCACAACAGTGCTCAGCAGACCTGAATACGGCAAGTTAATTTTTATTTTTAAAGGGTTAATAACTGTAAATTCTCGTTACAACATACTAGGTCTGTGACTTGTAAAAAACTCATTTTTCTCTGCCTAACTCCACACCTCTGCCCTGGTACTGAGCTATCACAACCGATGAGAACCACCTGCCCTAACACTCCCCAAAGCTGCCTCTACCCACCTAGGACACAGGAGACCTAGAAGGCGGCCAGGCCCCTCTCTGAACGCTCCACCCTGCAGCTCCTGGTAGTTCTCACCTCCTGTCCACACCACATGCTGCTGGAGGCCCCTCCCTCCCCAGTCCACCACCCACTTCGACTGGACGGTTTTCGGAGACTCTTCTCTGCACATCCGTCCGGGCGCTCTGGGAACCAAACTCCAGCGCTCCACAGCAGGCTCAGCGGCAGCCTCCTCCTCTCACAACCGCACAGATCTCCCCACACCACGCCCACGTAGTCTCCGCCCTCCACACACGCTGAGCGCAGGGAGCCAAGTGGAACCCGCTCCAGCCTCGCGTGCCCATCTCCTCCTCCCTCCAGTTCGTCTTTTCCCTGACTCGAAACCTGAACCACAGCCTTCCCAATGACCTAAGGAATAGCCCAACCTTTGGTGGAGTTTCAGGAGCGAGGCGCTCTTTGTTCTGCCTGGCCCTGGAGGGTTCTGCTGTGATCCTGATGTCCCTTCTTCCCACACAACAGGTTGCATATGTTCCCTTTTATTTCCAGCCTCCCAGCACGCGCTCTGTCCATGCAACACCAGACCCCTCTGAGCAACCCCGCCCGCCTCTCCCCAAACACCACCCTCTCATCCCTTTCCAACCCTAGAGGAGGATTTACGTCGCTAGAGCATTCAGCAGGAAAAAAACGTCAGTGTCTTTTCCCAAGCCCCCAGTACTCTGAGAGCCCAGGCCACATTTAATCTGGATCACCACTAAATACCCAGTGAACATATGAGGGAGAAATGAGGCACAAAATAAATGCTGGTTTTGTTTGTTTGTTTTTTTGTTTTTTGAGACAGGATTTCTCTTGTAACCCTGGCTGTCCTGGAACTAGCTCTATAGACCAGACTGGCTTTGAACTCACAGAGATCTACCTGCCTCTGATTCCTGAGTGCTGAGATTAAGGCAATAAATGGTTTTTAACGGTACTTAAAAATTTATATATTATGTATACAGTTTTCTGCCTGCATGTATGCCTGTAGACCAAAAGAGGGCACCAAATCTCACTATAAATGGTTGTGAGCTACTACTTGGTTGCTGGGAAATGAACTCAGGACCTCTGGAAGAACAGCCAATGCTCTTAACCTCTGAGCCATCTCTCCAGCCTGTAAGGACACTTTTTTACACAAGTTCCTGATATAACTGAGAGGTCTCATAACTGTGAATATGAAATATTTTTGAATAGTTATAAAATTATAAAAAATAAAATTGCAACAGTAAAATATTCTAAGAGTCAAAATTTTTTCTTTCATATTTGCTGTAGAAACTTGGGAGTAAACAAAAATGAGAAGTGACCTTTCAGTGTCATAAGGACTCATTTCTTACTGATGTCAGTGCAGAAAGAAGCGTAGATCATGAGTCCACATCTTCCATTCCTAAGAAACTAAAAATTCATTTTATTTAATGTCTGTGTACTGTGTGACTGGCTGATAGCCTCAGAGGCCAGAAAAGAGCATTAGATGCCCTGGAACTGGAGTCACAGATGCCGTGAGCCACAATGTGGGTGCTGGGAATCAAACCCAAGTCCTCGGGAGGAGCTGACAGGCTGTAAGGCACCGAGGCATCTCGACTGCGGTGATCTCTGTACATTACAGAGGCAGGGAAGGGAGAGAGGGAAGGCCACCAGCACAGTATCTTAGGAGGACAGTCCAGTTAGACATGTCGCAGCAAGAAGGGGCAAGGGGGGAAAACAGGAACCAGGGTTGCAAGGACATGCCAAACACTCTGAAATCCAACAGAGGCCTGGAATTCTTAGTCTCCTCTGTGTCTAAATCCAAGAAATAGGTACCTCAAAGTCCAATAAAGTGACAACCATGGTTAGCCTTTCCACAAAGTCCACAAAATAAAATCATTGCTTTTCTAAAATGCAGTTTAATGTAAAAAGACAGCCGGATGGCAGTGGCAGACGCCTTTAATCTCAGCACTTGGGAGGTAGAGGCAGGTGAATCTCTGTGAGTTCAAGGCCAGCCTGGTCTACAGAGTGAGTTCCAGGACAGCCAGAGCTATTACACAGAGAAAAAAAAAGCTACAAGCAGTATCAATACGGACAAGCCCATGCCCATGTTCATAAAGAACAAAGTGCTCTGGACAGTTAAGAAAGAAGTGTGGTCGTGCATCTCTCCTCACTCACCGTTGTACCGTCAGGAAACGTGAGCTCAGAAATCTGCACGCTGGAAAGCTCGCTGAGCCGAGAACCATTTTTAATGGCCTTGATTTGATCTTCAAACTGAGACTGTGGGTAGAAGAAAGATTGTGAAGTTTTCTAACCAATTCCAAAAGAAAACACTTTTTCAATTAGTATTGTCTCTTTTCAGATAATTCATCTGACCAGGAGTTTGCCAAGACACGTAAGTGTGATTAAAGCTTTCAGATAACCTTTCTAAGAAAGTCACACCATGTTACTGAGAGGCTTGAGGGGGCAGAGCTCAGTGTGCTCTGACCCTTGGCAGGCGGGCCTCCCGGGCTGGAGATCACTAAAGCAGGACAACTGCTTCTCAGGAGAGGGCTGGGGAAGGACCTCGGCATCTGAGCACTGGAAGCCTCCTGGAATTCCTTCTTGGTGCTCAGAAGTGAACCCAGGGCGTTAGGCATGCTAAGCAAACGCTCTAAGATAATTAAGAAAATGTTACTAATTTTATGAAAAATTCCTAGTAATTTCAACAAAAAACACTGACAATGGTTAAAAAAGGAATGATTTTGGTAGAATTATGACAAGTTTTCTAGCTTACCTTTGTACTTTCAATCTCTTCTCTTACATTAGAAAGACACAATTCCCATGAGAGTGTATCACACTCCATGTCAGGATATGATGCAGAATCACTGGAAAATTTTAGAAGTAGAAAACTGCTTAATACCCACTTTATAGACTGGAAAAATGAAAAGCATTTAAAGGCAAACAGAAACAAAATCCACAATCAAAAGCATGTTTTGAAATTGTCAATCTTGGAGCAGGTGTGGTACATATTTTAGTCTCTGCACTGTGGAAGCGGACACCCTTAACCAAGAAGCTATTTGCAGTCTATTCCCGTTGTCAAAGGGAAAACCAGTGGGTATATCATCCACACCGCAGGGCGGGCCCAACTGTGGGAGACCAGCTGGAAGACCAGCTCCCACCTTTTTCCCCAGGGTACTCTTGAGGAGTGAGGGATAAGAGGCTCAGATAGAAATACAGAGGGGAGAGAAACAGACAGAAACACAGGATAGACTCAGGAGGGCCTGGATCCTAATCCACCGGCCCCTTCTGGCTCTTCTAAAGGGCCTTTTATAGGAATGCCAAGGGACGGAGCAAAAGACCTCCCCCTAGCTCAGCCAAGTACAGACCATCTCAGACACCTGGTGACCATGCATGTGGTCAAGCCATCCTCTAATGCAGCCCTGCTGGGTAGAGCAAGCTCAGATATCACTAGGGAACCTTTGTGGGCCTCCACATCTGATGCCCAGGGTAGTTGGCCAACACAAAATGAACTTTTGTTCTTGGATTTTTGTTTCATTTTGCTTTGTTTGCCGTGTGTGTGTGTGTGTGTGAGTGTGTGTGTGTGTGTGTGTGTGTGTGTGAGAGAGAGAGAGAGAGAGAGAGAGAGAGAGAGAGAGATATGCTGGTCTTGTTTGTCTTGAGTTTCATCTTTTTTTTTTTTTTTTTAAGAAAGAAAGGACATAAGCTCGGGTGCAGGGAGGTGGGGAGGACTTGAGGGAAAAACATGATCAAAATATATTGTAGGAAAAACATTTTAAATACATACTTTTCCTCAAGTGTTTCTAACTTAATTCCCCTAATGTATGCTGGGAAGAACACTCGGGAGGCCATGGTACCTGCTCATCAGCTTGAGGTTCTTAAGATAGGTTTCTGCTTGTGATACCACACTCTGTAATTTACAGACTTCTCGCTCCTTCCAGTTTTCCAGGACAGACAGCTGTCAAGACATTAGAGGATACACAAATATTTACAAATGAAGATCTACTTGAAAAGTTTACATGTAAACATTAAAAACCTTCCTGTTTCTCCGGAGATAAAGTACAACGGCAGACACGTAAGAACATGATTATGTTGTAATTTCATCAGGTGAACAGGAATGAAAAATGACACCAGAAACACCTACTTAGTGGCATGAAACTCCATGACTTTCTGTATCACTACGGAGGCACAGAGCCAGGTTCCCAGTGAATATAGGAGGGTTCACACTACCCACCTCCCAGCTGCGTAAGGGTCAGAGGCCTGCACCTCCTCAGTGCTAAGAGTCTCTCAGCACTCACATCTGGGGCATGATCTCAGCTTTCTCTACAAGATTGTTGTGTAAGAATCAGTGCAGGTGATGTGGAACAGCCTCACTTTAATCTAGGTGTCAATGACTTGGACAAGGCCCTCCAGGCAACCCTGCTTCCAAGTAACACAGGATGTGAACTAAAGAGGCCAGGCAATCAGAGGCCGGCAGAGCACGGCATACTGGCTCTTTACTCAGCTTCTCTTAGAAGCAGCTGCATGGCTGACAAGTAACTGGGACGTAGGCTGTTTCCAGACGGTCCAAGTTAATCCTTTTCTCATGCCCCCAGAGAAACCACAGATAGATGTGACAATAAATAGAACTTGTTTCTCAAATAAGTATTGGAAATCACATTTTAGAAACAAACAAAAAATAATAAAGCCAGGTGTTAACACACAGCCATTTTCCTTGTTTCAGCTTTTCACATAGATGCCAACCTTAATGTGTATTTCTCTAGGGGACTGAAGAAAACACAAACATGCAAACACCCACATAGACACCTCTATTTCTTTTGTATTTAGGGATAGGCTGGCCTTGAACTTGTGATTCCCTCATCTCTGCTTCTTGGTGTATCTGAAATTAGAATTACAAGTCACCAACACAGTAGCAGTGGTTGACTTGCAATTTATTTATTAAGTAGGTTCTGGTGTGTGTGTGTGTGTGTGTGTGTGTGTGTGTGTGTGTGTGTGTGTGTGTGTGTGTGTGTGTGTGTGTGTGTGTGTGTTGTGTAGTGTATACACATGTACACAGATATGGAGGTCAGAGGACAATCTCTGGTGTCATTTCTCAGGTTCATTCAACCTTTTTTTGTTTGTATACTTAAGATCTTTCACTAGCCTGCAACTTGCTAATAAGTAGGAGAAGCTGGATTGCAGTGAGCCCCAGGGTTCCATCTGTCTCTACCTTCCCAATGCCAGCTTTAAAAAAAAAAAAGGATTTTTAGGATGGGCCTGAGGTCCTCATTGTTCAGAAAACACAAGCACTTACCAATCAAGAGTGATCTCCCCAGCCTGGGGGTTCTTTTAATTTGCTTCTCAAGGATTGGCAAATATTGACATACCTCACTTGACTAAGGATGATGAAGATATTCCATGCAAAGCATGAGAAATTACTAAATTATTTTGTTAAGTAAGAAAAAGAGTTATACATTCTGAAAATGTATAAAGACAAACATAAAATATATTTATGGGCACATCTGAAACAAGTACAAACTTTAGGTCTAGGGATACACTGCAGTGCTGTGCATGCCTGACGAGCATGAGGTCCAAGTACTGAAAAGAAGGAATAAAAATGAAAAATCCTTAGGCAAAGGAAAAAACAATTACTTTACTTAGGAATTAATTATGGATGATAGCCTATTCCTTAATTTCCCAGTTTCTGTAACGGCACTATTCTAACAGGGAAAACCACAAGGCCGACAGCAGACTCTGCCCTTGCTGATCACCAGTGTCCTGGCCTCACCTCGGCAGATGCTGCCCTCTGCCGACTCTCTTCACAGAGCTCTGTCCCTCTCCGGATGCGTTCTTCGACTGCCGCCTTCTCACTGGTGAGCGCACTGTGTGAAGATCAGAGAAACCCTGAGAACAAGTCCCTCCAGTGAGCTCACAGCCGCGTCAGATGCCAGGCCAGCTCTGGAACCACATTTCCTAGAGTAACTTCTGCCTTGTGTGCTACCAAACAATTCAGACTCTGTGCGCTCTCTGCATTTTACAAGTGATCAAAGGAAGACAAGAAATCAAAAGGGAGTATCTGGAAGAAGGGCAGAGGAACACACGAGGGCACTCTGTCAGTTTACTGGTGTGCGTGCGTGTGCGTGTGCGCGCGCGTTCGAGCATGCATCCAGGCACGGGGGTGGAGGTGGGTGTCTGAGGAGACCAGAGGCTAATTAACTTCTAGTGTGATTCCTCAGGAGCCATCCATTTTGCTTCATTTGAGACAAGGACTCTCACTGAGATCTGGATCTGACCAATAGGGCTGCAATGGCTGGCCAGTGAGCTCCAGGGATTCTCCTGTGTCCACCTCCAAAGCCCTGGGGTTACAGGAAGCATCACCACACCCACGGGTATTTGCGGATGCTGGGATACAATCAGGTCCTTACGCAGGAAGCACTTGCTGACAACCACTCCCCCAGCTCCAGCTCACTGGCTTCTGAGGACATGAGTACCACCAAGATAAGACCTCTGACCCTCCTCCTGCTGATCCACCCTCCCCCACCATCACTCTCCTTTTGTTTTCATATCAAATATATTTTACTCTTCAATCTGGAAGATCTCTGCTTTCTCTCATGGTTTCACGACCTACACGCACACATGAAAACTAAGTCTATGGTCTGCACGAAAGGAAACACTGTTCCTGTCTCTTGTAGGTCTGCATTGTTTTGCTTACTGTGATTTCCTGTTCCATCGAAGACGATGGGAACAGAAAAGGTTATGCAAAATGGCATTAAACAAAGTAAAGCAAAATACAACTGATCGGTGAGCCCTGGTTGTGTACATAACAACACAATGTCCATTAATAAGGACAAAAAGGGAACTACAGGTTCACGATGAAAACTGTTAGACAAAGTGTGATAACAGCAATACATGACAACCCCATGCTGGGACTAGTGTCTCAAGTGCACAAAAGGTGTTTCCACTACTGAGCCACACTCCCGCTCAGAAGAGTACTTCAAATACATTTATAGTTGAAGTTAATTAAGAAAAAAAAAAAGAGAGCCAGGAAAGGTGACACATGCCTATAATCCCAGCACTTGGGAGGCAGAGGCAGGCGGAACTCTGTGAGTTCGAGGCCAGCCTGGTCTACAGAGTGAGTTCTAGGCCAGCCTGGTCTACAGAGTGAGACCCTACTTCAGGAAAAAGGAAAGAAAAGGAGTCAATGATAGCAATACATTGAGGCATTTTTATAGTGACAATGGGAGATAGAAGTAGAAACCTGGAATATATACATATTCAAACCTTGAGAATTATTTAAGAGACAGATAAGCAATGATACACTTAAGAGTCTAGTGAGATTGTAGTGAAAGATGTTAAGAATAATTAAAAGTTGGTTTGCCTGATTTCCGGGGACTGGTCCAGATATGATCCGAATTCCTTATCCAAGTCATCAATTTTCTGGGCAGGCCTATAAAAGCAGTTACAAAACCTAATTACCTTTCAGGTTTTCTCACTACAACTCCACACAGTGAACGGCACCCACATCAATAAAGGCTCCCCGTGAACTCGACTGCCCAGCTACTGCTGCCATGCGGTGCTGCTCAGAGCAAGTTTTCCTTATTGTTTCCATGAATGCACATGCTCAGAATCCCACCTCTTCAGGAGCACTTCTAAAGGAGGTCCTGGGTTATACAGTGAGATGAGACCATCTCAAAGTAAGGAAATTCATTAATAAATAAGCCAGCCAGCATGGCATATGCAGTAAGAATGTTCACAGTGATGTTCAATCTTAAAGGCAACTGGGCCTTTGTTGACTCAGTTCCAGGCTTCCCTCACTTTTATATAACTGATCTGAAAACATGCCAGTTTGGACAAAGTTTTAGGTGAAAGAATTTTTCAATGGATGCTTTTTAAATGATGTAAACAACTGTGAAAACAATATCTATAAAGGTTTTTTTAATTGATATATATACATTTGACATTAAATATAAAGAATCTGACAAGAATCAGAAACCCCAGAATATTAAAACATTAACACTATTCTTCAACTGTTACTTACATTTCACTGGTAACCTTCTTAATTTTTTTCTTCAGGGCCTTTAATCTTTCTTGGATTTCTTTTTTCTCTTGTTGCCATTTTTTAACTTCTCTGTCCAAATCTTGGAGGAACCAGTCTAATTCTGTCTTTGAGATCTAAAAGCATTTTAGAAAATACTTGAATAATCATGGCAATACTTTTTTGGGAGGAAAAATAAAACCCTGGCAGCCTAGAACAGTGACAGTGTCCTAGCATTCGCAATAACTCAAACTCAGGGGAGCTGGCCCCCTGGGGCGGGCACGTGACCACTTGCAGCCCCGGATTCAGCAAACACAGCCCAGCCATATTTAATCACTGAGGGCACTGGCTACAGGAAGTCCTCTGGAGAACCTCGTGTACCCACGGGATTCACACTTCAGTCTTCATCTACACAGCTCCCTAACTTAGAAGTAACCTGCACATGTTTTAGATAGCAAGTCAAACAGTTCTTGTTTGCTTCTAGAAATACAAATGTGACACCTCTGACTGATCATTAAAGGCATCCGGCGGACAGAATATCTGTCTGAAGTCCAGGCAATATGGCAGAGAAACTCTCGAGGCAATGCTAATTCCCTTCCCCTGGAGGGTAAGAGTCAATGCCATTCCCAGACCAATTTCTCAGCTCCCTTATGTAGTTGCTGCTTTTTGAAATATCTGAAAAACGCTTTCAGTCACTTGCGAAGGATCATCCACTCAGGGGGTGCAAAGTATCTGGGTAGGGTACCTTTGTAAATAAAATACCAGCCACAAGTGAAACATTGCATAATTGACTGTTTCTAATAATTGAAGTGCACCAGAGAATCCAAGCATTATTTAAAAAACTAAAAATAAGTTAAATAGTGCCCAGTCTCAAATTCCGAAACTATCAACACCTGCTTAATGAAATTCTGTACTCCTATTTGCTAGGGAAAGACTTTAATTTCTTAGTTCTTAATTGAGCTTCTGACCCTAAACTTCCTGCTTAGGATCAGAACATGCTGAGATCAAGGATTAGCTACAGAAACATGGGGCTTTCTCTCTCAGAAAGAACAACACACCCTATAATAAACCTACACAGATATAATAGGAAGTAATAGACTTCAACTAAAAAATGATATGAACGAAGAGGCCATTTCTTCCTTCTTCAGCCTTAGACACCAAGGATTTCGATGCTATAGAGATGAACCTGCTAAGTAGTCAAGTTCCTGTGAGAGCGACTGGTCTAGATGGATGTGATGCATAGACTCTCTCTTCCAAAGCAGCAGAAGCACAGAAGTTCTGTGGCTCCCCTCAGGCTGGGGAGGGGGGTGTTTGTCCACATTTCCCTTGCTAATAACACCTTGCAGATTCCCAACACGCCATGTCATCACTATGACTCAGATGACCCCATGCCCACCACATTTATAAGCTCCTGTGCTGTACATGGTCACTTCTACTTCCACCATCAACGGGAGTCAGTTTGCTGTGCAACTGGAAGCCAAGCCAACTCTGTTCACACTGAGTCAATGCTCACCTTGGACCTAGGGTCTTGAAAGGTAGATTATGTGCAAGCACAAGGTCATGCTAGGCCTGAGAACCTACTTGGCAAAGGCACCTCCAAGAGATCAGTTAACAAAGGAGAAAGAATTATAACCATGTTTGTTGGCGCGCGCACACGCATATAGTCTGCCAACGAAATTACTACCGAGTTCATGTGCTGCTTGTACTCACAGTCCTCTTCTCACAAGCAGTGTGTAAGGCTGAACACCACACAACAAACACTGCCCTCGCATCCCTCCTACCACACGGAATCACGCAGAGTCGGACAGGTCACCTCGTTCTCTTCTACGTTCCTCTTGAGCTTCTCTTCCAGGTCCCTGGTCTCTTCTGAGCTCCTGAGTGTGATCTGCTCATAGTTCTCCACCGCTGCCTTAAGCTGGTCCCTTAACACGCAGTACTCCTTTTCAGTCTGGGAAAGGTCCCCCTACGAGTAAACCAGAGGCAGCAGTTAACAGCTGTTTAAAGTTTGTGAGGTCTTCTGAACTGTCTCAAGGGAGGGTGATGTATTTATTCCCATTTATATGGGGAATGTAATAATCCAGAAAGTAAAACCTCTAAATACTGTTCAGAAGAGCCAGACTTTTTTTTTTTTTTGAAACAGGGTTTCTCTGTACAGTCCTGACTGTCCTGGAACTTGCTTTGTAGACCAGGCTGGCCTCGAACTCAGAGAAATCCACCTGCCTCTGGGATTAAAGGTAAATGTTGTCACTGCCTCCTGGAAGAGCCAGTTCTTTTTAACATTATTATTTTGCTACTGAAATTTGTAATAAAACTTCAATCTGTAAACTATAATTAGTTCTGAAAATTCGTTTCCTAAGGGCATAATATTAGATCAGAATTTGATTTGAATGTTATTTCTATAAATAACATCAGGAACTATTGTTAGGGTTTTAAAGGTTGCACATATACATATTTCAAAGGCAAGTAAGTAGATTAGATTAGCGTTGCTATTACTCTTAAGTGTTTCAAATGGTAAGTTGCTGGTAACTTTAAAAAGACAAATTAAATTGTTACCAGTGAATTGCTTTCTGTTATCTACCATGGATTAGCTTAAAATCAAAACAAACAGAAAAGCAAGATGGAATACTGTCCTATGAAATGTTGATCAACAACAAACAACATTCTGTGTGTGCTTTTCAAAAGACTCTCCTCACTCAGCTAGGAGTGCTGCTGTCTGAGGAAAGTGCTGTGGGGTATGGGAGCCTCCGAGGAGCAGAGCACCGCCCTCCCGGGGGAGCAGAGCACCGCCCTCCCGGGGGAGCAGAGCACCGCCCTCCCGGGGCAGTCCTGCTGCAGCATGGATCCCAGTGGCACAAACCGGAGCCATCCTGAACAACTTACTCGCCCCTCCCCGGTACCCGAGCACTGCGCAACTGAAAGGCAAGGAATCAAGTCATCAAAATTACACAACACTGAATTACAGCCAGCGTAAGGAGACCAAACAGTGTCAGTCCGCAGGGCCTCAGTCTATGTCTGCCCAGACTGAGAATTAGCACTATGGTAAGTCAAACTGTCACACCTACTGTGACAGACAAGCAAGACCGTGAAGACTTCAATTATCTCCATTTTATTCTCAATTTGGCAAAAGAATCACAGTGAATATGGTACTTTTACTTCTACATCCCAGTCACCAACAGAGACAGCTGGGACACTAAACGGCAGCTTTATTTATTATATTTAAAATTAATCACATTTTTCATAAGAAATACATAAATTTTGCCTTTTATAGATTAGAAAACCAAGGGTGAGAGATGTGTGGCAACTTCTCTAAGTCCCAGAAAAAAAATAGTAGTCGAGGATTCAATGGTTGAAAAGCCACCAGTCACCTTGACTTATCTCAGTCTTGAAACTGAGAACTAATTTAACACAGCATTTGTGAATATTCCTAATACTGACTGATTTACTGCATGACAGAGCCTACCTGATTTAGGGCTAAGTTAAAAATAAGAATTAACAACAGTCCATCTACTAAGTATACACTGTGTTAAACAGAGACCAGTTTTACTCAAGCACTGTCTACATAAAAAGCAGACACATTCTATGTGTTCAACAATTGAGACATCAAATTGCCACATATTCTTGTAAAGAAATAAGCAAACAAGTTGCAGTTCTCTAACAGGTAAGAACAGAAGAATGCAAATCCCATTTACAAGATATCACTTAACTATATGTAAATGATCAAGTAAGGCTGCACACCAAAATATTAGCCTGGGCTGGGTATGGTGGGGCACACCTTCAATCTTAGCACTGAGGAGGCAGAGGCAGTGGGTGTCTATGAATCTAAGGCCAGCCTGGTCTACATACTGAGTTCCAGGTGAGCCAAGGCTACATAGAAACACCCTATCTCTAAATTAATTAATTAATTAATTAATTACTAATTAATTAAAAAAACCAAAAAACTTAGCATGGGTGAGATGAGTGCAGCTGATTTTCAATTTCTCATAATCTCTAGTAACATACACTTAAAATAATTTAAAGGCTCTTCAGTTTATGCAGCTATGAAGGTCTTGCTCAGACAGCAACACATTTCTGTCTGCTCAACCTCAGCTGCTTCAGTGTTCAAGAACAGCACAGTAGGCTGGGCAGTGGTGGCTCAGTCCCAGCACTCGGGAGGCAGAGACAGGCAGATCTCTGTGAGTTCGAGGCCAGCCTGGTCTACAGAGCGAGTTCCAGGACAAGCCTCAAAACTAGACTGAGAAACCCTGTCTGGAAAAAACAAAAACAAAACAAAGGTATTTTCTCTTAGTAAGCTGGTCTTAGTATATGTCAAGTATCTTGTATGTAATAACCTTTCAATTATTTTGATCTTATTTTCTGTAAATAATGATACTTATACCTCCTTTTTTTCTTTCTCATACCTAATTTTATTAGTTAATATTTCTAGAACAATATTAATTACTAGTGATGTTGAAACAAGATAACTGACCCATTCTTGTGTCGTTCATGTGAATAACCTCATTCACACATTAATACATGCTCACACACCAGTTAAAAGAAAGCCTTTATCCTTTGAATTATCACTCGAAGGGAAACAAAACTAACTTTTTTCTTAGCTTCTTCCTCTCAAATTTCAACAAAAAAAGTTTTGTTGTTTATTTTTGTGGGGTTTTTTTTTGTAGTCTAAAGCTTATTCCACAGTAACTTTAAGATTAACTGGCTCCAGTTCATATATATGTTAATAAAAAATGAAATACGTGAACGATTTAGTATATTTCTGACTCACCTGCTGTGTCTCAAAAGGTACATAAGGCTCAGTGTTGACTTCCTGATGCACCACGCTCCTCGACACCTAGGGACAAAACAATTGCTTAAAACTCCATTTGATATCAGCTATACCAGTGAATTAAGGCCACTGGATAAACAGTTTAAAACATGCCCACGCCGGGCGGTGGTGGCACACGCCTTTAATCCCAGCACTCAGGAGGCAGAGGCAGGCGGATCTCTGTGAGTTCGAGGCCAGCCTGGGCTACCAAGTGAGTTCCAGGAAAGGCGCAAAGCTACACAGAGAAACCCTGTCTCGAAAAACCAAAAAAAAAAAAAAAAAAAAAAAAAAACATGCCCACAATGTTTCTAAGGATATTTTTTTCAATTTAGATATTTCTTCACATAAAAATTTTACTAGGAAAACATTATATATAATATAACCAAAATTAATACTAGCTCAGTAATATTAACATTTTTCTTCTCCAAAGCTTGCGAGAAAGCAGAAAGCGTAAAGGCGGGCACAACTCAATGAGGACTCTAGTGAATTCACACCAAAGGACAACTACAGAGAACCTGATCTGTCTGCATGCTTGTCAGGAAAGCACTTAGACAAACCACTCATTTCTCTCCATCTGGTGGTCTCCTTTACAGCTCTCATTCCCACCTCCTGGTCTAGCAGAGCCTGGGCACATGCAGCCCAGATTCTTCCCTTTTTCTTATGTATTCATTACTTATTACGTGACTGGCCTGGAACCCAGGGCTCTGCACATGCCGAACAAGTTCTCTTACACTGAGCCACACTCTCAGACTCTCAGGGGAGCTGGCAGTACATACAGTGAGTTCTGGGAGGCAGTCAGCTCGAACTGGGGGCCTCTATTCTGATTGTGCTGTGAATGCTGCATAAGCCAATGTGACAGATAACGCTATTGTAGTCAGCAGTGTGTGTGTGTCCCCACGAGGGAGCCACAAACTCCTTCCTCTTTTCTTTATTAATCATCAAAGTGATGTTCTGGCTCCTCCTGCTGATGACTCTATTACCTTATTTCTTATCAGTGTAGAACTTTGCAGGGGAACAGGGATGAGAGAACTGACTCTTTAAAGTTGTCCTTTAATGTGAACATACGCGCTGTGGCATGTGTGCACCTACACTAGCGCGCGCGCGCGCGCGCGCGCGCGCACACACACACACACACACACACACACACACACACACAGACAATGAACATGATTCTTTTAAATATCCTTTCCTTTGAGCCTTACCTGGATGCCAAGCACTGCTGAAGGGGGAGTGTCTGTTGCTTTGCTGGTACTTTCCAGAGACTCTTCGCACTGGCTGTCGGGACTCCCACCACGCCTGCTGTTTCTGTCAGGCTCACTCAGAGCTGTATCGAGGTCAGATGGGCTGCCCTGGGACTGCACAGATACTCCCAAAGAATCCTCAAGGATCTGCATGTCAGAGGCAATCTGGTCACCACAGTCGCTCCCAGTATTCAAATTATGACTCTCGAAATATGCAGTGGCGTTTTTATCTGCTCTGTCGCTGGTTACAAAAGATGGCACCACTGGCATGGATCTCTGCATGGCATATTCAGAGGAAATGCTGGCCAAAGGTGTGTAGATGCCAGCAAACTGGGACAGGTTTGGTACCACGTTGATGTATGCAGGCCTCGACTGCGTGATGTCAAATCCTTGGAAAGGAAGGTATGTGCAGAATCCTGTGACCACGTGGGATTGAGTCCAGTATGTTGGCTTGGCATCTTCAGGAGCTGGTGTGGGGGAAGGAGAGGAAGCTGGTCTGCGATGCACATCCTCCGAGAGTGGTGGGGGCGAGTCAGAAGAGGCCACGTCCAGTCTGCTGTCCTCAGAAGCTGAGCCACAAGAGCTGTCCGAGTCCAGCTGGGGCTTCAGGTCCTCGGGAGCTGGTCTTGGGGACTCAGCAGGTCCTGGTGCAGACTTGACATCCTCACACACTGGGGCGGACTTGACATCTGGTTTAAATTCTCTAGCCGCTGGATTTAGTGGTAGTTTAACTCGTAAATATTCTCCTGTTTTTGAAATTTCTTCAACTTTAGTTTTAATGTTTTTCTTCTTTCTCTTTTTCTTGAGTCTTGAGGCAACTTTTCTCAATGCAATACAGTTGTCTATCACAACAAACCGAGGACATCCCAGGAGGAAAGACTTCAAACCGCCTGCTTTCTCTAGCATCTGTCGAGTTTCTTCAGGGAAGAACTCATCCTCTTCAGAGAACACCTTGTCATTCAGGTCCAAGGGGCCATGCTCTTCCAACAACTGAGAGAAGTAACTTGGAAAAAACAGTATTTACATTGAGTTACTGCAAGAAAGGACTAGGTTTGCTTTTCCTATCAACAGGGCACACACCAGTGTTAGCATGGCTCTTCAGGAGAGAGGAAAGAACTGAAGAACAGCAGACCACAGGCTTATGCCCATTTCCATTTTTGCTGAGTTTGGAGAATTTTATGCTCTCCCATTATGACCCCTTCAAAGCCTTAGATGTGAAACCAACAGATATTCCTGCATTTAACCAGAGGCAAAGGAATGAGCACACTGCATATGGCAGTGTGAAAAGTGATACTGATAAAGCCAACATACCCGCGCTGTCAACGCCGGCTGCCTGGTGTGCAAGCTGTCACAATCTGCAGTGTTTGCAGAGGGACTCACAGGATGCCAGTGAGGTGACGGCCAGCACAAGGGGGAGGACAGGGAGGGCATTGCAAAGGACGGCTCCTCTGAAAACCCCATTTTGTTTATGCTCATGATCTGTTTTCTAGAATGTCATTTATTCGTAACAGACTGCAACCCAAGAACATCACTTTAGCTCTTCTGCTGCGCTGCAGGCTACACAATTTTATATGATGAATAAATCTTGGCTAATACCACTAAAGGGTGATTAGGAAAAACTATATTAGAAACAATTTGGTTAAACTATCTAAATCATAAAATGTTAGAAATTGAAGAGACCAGTAAAATGAGGTCAACTTTCTCTTTTTTTAGGTGAAAAGTTGAAGTCTAGAAAAAGTTAATTAGTAGTAACAATCTCAGTATTTCTGACATTTTTCTACTCTTCTCATATGTGGGAGTTCAATCTTTGTTTTCAGTCACACACTGATCAATGAAACAGAACACTTTCTCAAGCTGTTATATGCTTCCTCCTGAAATACAGAGAACTACATATATATGATATATCTTCCTATAATGTCTGTTTCTAGTATAGTAAGATATAAATTCTATCTAAAACAAATCAGCTTAATTCTTCTCATAAATTTATTTAACTTCTTCCCAGTTGTAGTAGAAATACTCAAAGGATTACTGAAAGTGAAACTCTTTAGCTTTGGTTTATAAAAGCCTGAAGCAAATTATACCATTTTTTAAGAAATATCAATCTAATTTTGTAGCTCTTTCTAAATTGCCACCCAAGAGTTCTCTTAACAAGATTGCTCAGTATTTCAACTGAAGAAAAGAACTTCCTGAAGCGGTCCTAGGACTGTTTAAATAGACTCACAATAATGATGGATGGAGTGAAGTAAAGAAAAGATGACACTGTGGATGAATAACGGGTTTTTGGAATAGTTAGCTTTTGCATTAACTGTTCACCAGATTTTTATCCAAATTTCTTAAAAGAGGCTCAACTACTATGAAACTTACTAATGTGAAGCTCAAAATGGCCTGGCATTTCTTAGTTTTCTGGACTCTATACTAGGTTGTTTACATCAGTCACACTTAACTGTTAAATTTCCCATCATAGTTTCAATCCTAAAGTAACCCACGACAGAAGTTCTTTAAGAAGAAAAGCACGTTTCTCTTTCGTCACCAACACAAGGCAGAGGCACACGGATGCAGGTTTTCTATCACTGCAGCTCAACAGTCACATCTGAGCTGAGGTTGTAGCGGTACACAGGGATCCTTTCTCAAGAAAAGGACAACACTTCTCCAAGCTACGTTAACCTGTGATGGCAACTCTGAGAGGACCAACAGCCTGTCAGTGGGAGGACAAGACAGAATAACTGACGGTGTTCTCTGTGCAGGGAGAACCTTGGGATTCACAATTACAGACTGTGGCTGACTGGTAGGGGTCCCACACACCCGCAATCCTGGTGTCTGGAGGCAAAGGCAGGAGGGTTGTAAGAAAGGCCTGCTGAGCTACATGGTGAGATACTGTCTCAAAACCCCCAAGCTCATGGCTGACAGCCTGGTTTACCAGTCCTTACAGGAGTTTTAAAAGCAAAAACTATCATCAGCAGCAGCAGCTCAAACTGACAAACCAATTATGATCTGGACTCTAAATTTAGTCATTAAAAACCCTCAATAAACTTTGTGAAGTACATGGCAAAAGTTCTGGACACATGCTCCCCAGAGGTGAACCAAGTGGTAAACATGTTGACAAACGTAAGAGTCACAATCAAGCAGCCTGGATCCTTCCTTGGCAGCCTCTTCAGGGAGCTGTAGGAATGCTAAGCTACTTACTCATACAGAGTCGAACATTTCTGTTTGGGGTTAATGTCCCACAGCTTCTTATTCCGGACAACATACTCGCTGCTGTGCTGGTCATAAAGAGCTTCAAATTCTTCGACGTCTTGCCGAAGGTGGTCAGGCACTGCAAATGGGCCTGCAGAATCTGAACTGCGCCTGCTGGGTTACAGACAATTTTGTGAATAAAGTTTTGGGAAGGAATATTTAATTGCAGGCGAAGACACTAGAGCACGGGGAAATAAAATAACCTATAGAAAAATGCGTAACTAAAATAAAATAAAATTAATAATCTCAGTTTTGTGCTACAAATATTTATTACCAGAGAATTTAATATAGAAAAGCTACAGCTGGGCAGTGGTGGCGCACGCCTTTAATCCCAGCACTCAGGAGGCAGAGCCAAGTGAATTCTGTGAGTTCGAGGACAGCCTAGTAGTCTACAAATTGAGTTCCAGGACAGGCTCCAAAGCTACACAGAAAAACTCTATTTAAAAAAAAAAAAAAAAAAAAAAAGGAAAGAAAAGCTACAATTAACAGGCTGGAGAGTTGGTTCAGCGGCTAAGAGCACTTGTTGATGTTGCAGAGGACATGGTGAGTTACAACCATCCCTAACAAAGGGTCCAGGGGATCTGATGGCCGCAGGCACCAGCGGTGCAGACACATAGGTAGATACCAGCAGTGCACAGACAAAACACTGACAAACAAATAAACCGATAACTACCGTCAGGACACACTGCAGCTTATGTTCTGAGCAAACTCTTCTACTTACTAAGAGCACAATTATTTTCAAACTCCATATTTGTAGCAGAAAAATCAAGGCTGGGCATGGTGGCTCACAGATTTAATCCCAGCACTCAGGAGGCAGAGGCAGGGGAATCTCTCTGACTTCAAAGCTATTTCACTATGTATAGCAAGTTCCAGGACAGGCAGGACTATATAGAAAGACCCTGTCTCAATGAAAACAAACAAAATCAATGCTGCATTAATTCAAACTCATTGAAGAGTTAGAGACAAATGCAGATTTAAAATTATAACTGCTACTCACTTAGGGAAGGTTAACAAAATTAAAGGTACTAATAGCAAACATTTCTTTAAAATGTATGTAACCCACAAGCCAGGTGGTGGTGGCGGCGGCGGCGCACGCCTTTAATCCCAGCATGCAGGAGGCAGAGGCAGGGGGATCTCTGTGAGTTCCAGGACAGCCAAGGCTACACAGTAAAATCCTGTCTCAAAAAATAAAAAGAAAACAAAAGTGTGTAGCAATGTCCTGAAGAACAGGAGGAAGCAAGCCCAGAACCAACACTGATGGGAATTCAGGGCCTGCACCTTGCAGTGACCACCTCTGTGCTCAAGCCAGGCTGAAGGGGATGCAAAAGGAGACAGGGCCAAGGTAAGGAACAGCCACAGAGAACTTGGCTCCTCCAAAAGCCACAGCCTGAGCCTAAAGTGATGCCTGCAAGAAGAGAGGCCCTGATGGAAAAAGAAAAGCTGGTGACTAGAAAACAGAACTGCAGAAACAGACTGGAGAGGCCAAGGAAGTGTGGACATTGTTGTTACAGTATTTCAGTGGCTGTACAGTTTAAAGTATTTATCAAAAGCTTTTGCTCCTGAAACAGGATCTTTTTTGCAGCGCAGATGGACCTCACACTTCAGGCAGTCTTGCCTTAGTCCACTAAGCTCGGCTAGGTAGGTATGCACTACCACCACACAAGGCTTTAACAAGGCTTTTTAAAATTTACTTTAAATTGTTTTGTTTTTTGTTTTTTGAGACAGATCTCTCTGTGTAGCCCTGGCTGGCCTCTGAGAACTGGGATTAAAGGTGTGCATCAGCACTCCTGGCTGGTGTTTACAAGGCATAAAGCCATGCTGTTAATATAAGAAAGAGTGTATGTCACTAATAGAATGTCCCCAAAGTTGGATGGGTGTGGACGAAAACACTTTACTTTTCCTTGACAGTTCTAGGAGACCGTGATTCTCCATACTGACAAATGTAGCCAGCCACCTTGGTGCAGCTTCCTTGGCATGAAAAAACACAAACTCCCTTAAAGCCAGAGGCCTCTCGGGACCTGATTCCACAAAATTAGTTTTGCCTGTATGTCAGGCAATGGGGACCTTGCAGTGACATCCAGATGGTCATCCTGAAACAGCAGTAGCTCTTTTTCCAGACTGTAGATTTTCAGACTCATCATTCTGTTTTCTCTTCATTTTCAAGCTTGACTCACGAGAAGTCCTGCGAGCCTTTCCCTATCTAGAGCATGTAATGAGAACTCTGCTGGTGTGTGTGTGTGTGTGTGTGTGTGTGTGTGTGTGTGTGTGTGTGTGTGTGTGTGTGTGTATGTGTCTATAAAACAGAGTCTGACTATGTACCTCAGGATGACCTTGAACTTACTTCATTGTAGCTCAATCTAGCTTCAAATTCAGCTTCCTGAGAGCTAAGACTACCATGTACAGTTCACTCCGTGGGTTTCACAATGGCTTTCCGATTTTGGTAGGCTCTCCTAGAAGGGGTTTGAAAGTTATATAATGTCCTTCCTGAAACACAGTGACTGTTCATGAGAAGTATCTTTAATAAAGCTGTATACAGTTTGGCTCAGGAAGTAAGCGTACATCAACACTTAAGCCTAAGTGAGTCGGACTGCCACTCTAGGTGAAGACCAGACCCATCATTGTTCTACCTAGCCTGTTTCTGCAATTGTTTTCTGTAGTATTTCCATCCTTGCCAGAATCAGCCTTTCTTTTTTTCCTTCAGTACTTTATCTTCCCTCTTTGAAGGGCCTTTTTAGGCTTAGAGTCTGCTTTAGATTCTTAACATTCTAGGAAGACGTAACAGCTTGAATGTGGGCTTCCAAGTCAGAATGTGCAGTTTAAATACCGGGTCTGTTATGTGCCAGCTTTTCACACTTGGGTAAGTAACTCCATTCTACTAGGCCAGTCTCCATAACTATTCACACGGACACAGTCACACTACCTGTCCCGTGGCAGACGGGTGGGTTGAATGAGTTCTGTGTCTAGAGACCTGGAGTAGAGACTGGTAAATGTCAGTTTCAGTAAAGGTCATGTCACGATCTAAATGGTCCTGTGCGACGCCCCGCTATCAAATTCTTAGGTTGAAACTGAATCACCAACGTGACGGTGTCTGGATGGCGGGCCTTTTGAAGTGATCAGGTCATGAGGACGTACACCTTAGAACAGAATTTGTGCTTGCATTAAGTTTAGGAAAATATATAAGAGGGAATTCAGGAAGACGATACCATTCATGTATGTACCAGGAAGTAGGCGGCCTCTTTGAAACTAGACTTCAGGCTCCAGAACTGTGAGGAATGCTTCATTATTTGTAAGCTATTCAGTTTGGGGTATACTGTTTCGGTAAATTTCTGGGTTGTTTTTTTTTTTTTCAAGACAGGGTTTCTTGAACAGTATGAGTTCCAGGATTGTCCTGTAGACCAGGCTGGCCTGGAACTCACAGGTATCTGCCAGCCTCTCCCTCCCAAGTACTGGGAGGTTTCTTGTTTTTTAATGTATTAATTTTAAAAGATTTATTTATGTATATTAATGTTTTTGCTGGCATACATATGTGCACAAAGTGTGTGCCTAGTGCCCTCAGAAGTGAGGAGAGGGCTTCAGCTCCCTTGGAACTGGAGTATGGATAGTTGTTGAGCCACCATGTGGGTGCTGGGAATCAAACCCGGGTCCTCTGCAAGAGCAACAAGAGCTCTTAACCACGAGCCATTCTTCCAGCTCAGACTTCTATAGTTTTTAAGCACTTCATTTTAGGGTATTTTGTCTTGACAACCCAAATAAACCGTGACAGGTTCTTTCTTATTAGTTCAAATTAAAACAATCTCCACTTTAAAGATGTCTTCATGCTTCGTCACACAGAAAGCACTCTACCAACTCAGCCCCATTAATTCTCCAGATAATGGGTTTGCACATTTTCACACATTCATATCACACATTCTGGATTTCTCTGTCTCAGTAATTATTTTACCCTAGTCTCTCCTCCCCTATTCCTGACTTTAATACAGCTTGAATAAATTCTTAAGGCTGTAATTTTTATAGCCATGACATTAACTCAATATGGATTATCATAATGGGTTCTTATCTCTAAGAGGGGGAGGGAGGGAGGGAGGGAGGGAGGGAGGGAGGGAGGGAGGACGGAAGGAAACGCAAGTCTGCAGTGGGCTGGCATGACTGTTAGAAGAAGTACAAACGTTTGCGTTATACTGGGTAAACTACTACCGTGTACTTACTTATGGTCTTCGGGAGTGACAGTCTCAGTACTGGCTGTTACCGATGTCGGTCCAGATCCCACTAACATTGGCTGGTTTAAAAGAAAGAAAAGCGAGAATAATATTCTCATCTTAAAAATGATGAGATTCGCCGGGCGGTGGTGGCGCACGCCTTTAATCCCAGCACTCGGGAGGCAGAGACAGGCGGATCTCTGAGTTTGAGGCCAGCCTGGGCTACCAAGTGAGTTCCAGGAAAGGCGCAAAGCTACACAAGAGAAACCCTGTCTCGAAAAACAAAAAAAAAAAAAAAAAAAAAGCCGGGCGGTGGTGGCGCACGCCTTTAATCCCAGCACTTGGGAGGCAGAGCCAGGCGGACCTCTGCGAGTTCGAGGCCAGCCTGGGCTACCAAGTGAGTCCCAGGAAAGGCGCAAAGCTACACAGAGAAACCCTGTCTCGAAAAACCAAAAAAAAAAAAAAAAAAAAAACCAAAAAAAAAAAAAAAAAAAAAAAAAGACACTATTTCACTCTAAAATTCCATGGAAGAAAAAAACTCAACTTTGAAATTAATGAGAATTTACATAAACACATACATGCCAACTGTGAATAATGAAGAACCTACTCAAATTTTCTTATCAAGAGAATATAGCATAGCTGGGTGGTGGTGGCGCACGCCTTTAATCCCAGCACACGGGAGGCAGAGCCAGGCGGATCTCTGTGAGTTCGAGGCCAGCCTGGTCTCCAAAGCGAGTTCCAGGGAAGGCGCAAAGCTACACAAAGAAAACCTGTCTCGAAAAATCAAAAATCAAAAAATCAAAAAAAAAAAAAAAAAAAAAAAAAAAAAAAGAAAAAAGAGAATATAGCATAATAAATTTTAACAGCCAGAAATAGATTGAAAATTAAAACTTAGGGTAGTGTCCGATGTTCAAAAAAATGTGACTAACTTAAGGTAGTTAAAATATCCATTTTCATCAAAGCTGCCAGTCTTAGTTGTGCGGAAACTCCAGGTGCTTGGACCCTCTCTAGCACTTGCTCACTCATTCTTACCCGTCTCCCACCAGCCCTCCCCTCAAATGTGAAATCACGAATGCTCTTCTGGGTCCTGGGCTTGGGGCTGAAGAGAGGGGAAGAAAAGGATGATGGCAATCCTAAGGTCATTCGGATGCTGAATTATCACTGACTACTTTAGATCAACATCCGAGCAGAAAGAACTTTCACAGAAGGTCTAAATACTATAAAATAAATATTCTTTCTTATCTGTTCGTAACACTCAGTCAAGTGGTCTTTTAGTAAGCATGTATCAGCTAAAGAGCTGTTAACTTTTTTCTGTAAGTGCATGAAATCTGTGGGGTGTGGTGTGTGTGTGTGTGTGTGTGTCTGTGTGTGTGTGTGTCTGTGTGTGTGTGTGCGTAGGCCACAGGTTGTCATCAGGTATCTTCACCAGCTATTTTCCAGTGTCTTGCTGGTAGAGTACCCCAGTTAGGCTGGGCACCTCTCTGACCCCAGAGCCTCCCTGCCCACTCGGTTCCATGTCACCTTCATGGAGTCTCAGACAAGGGGCTTCAGCCTGTTCTCACTAACACACTCCACTCAGTTACTGGAGACTGAAGAATCACTGCAGAAGACGCTCCTTACCTTGGAATCTTTTGGCTTCTTTTTCTTGCCTTTGTTTTTTACTTTGATACAACCAAACTAAAAAATGAAAAAGAACGTCAATGAATCCTCCAATAGTAGAATTTTAAATCTCAACGGAAACCACCACATCCACTTCCTACACTAGTCATACATTAAATGTACAGTGTGTCACTGGGGTGGGGTGCACACACTGGAGTGCGTCACTCCGAGAGCTACCGAGACAAGTGTAATGACACTTCATGTTATAACTAAAACCAAGTTGCTCCAACCCTTTAACCCTGATTTCAACAGGCTTATGTTATCTCAAAGAACCAACCCGATTTTGGGGAATTCTGATGTACACGATGACAGCATTTTACAGACTCCTTTCACTAGTGAGTAAAACTGCATTCACTCCCATAGGTTTGCTCGCTGTGTTTCCACACTTGGCAAGACCCATCGATCAGAGAAGTTAAGACACTTTTCAAGGAGCGATGATCCTCAGCACTGGCAAAAATGACTTTTTCTCCTCACTACAGAGACCGTAAAAGGCAGTCACAGTCGGTGAGGAGAGGCCGCTCTGCACGACCTCAGTTCACAGCAACATGGCTCCTGGGAGCAAGGTTCCTTGTGCTCCTTCTAGACCAGACGCTATCCTCGTTCTTTTTTTTTTTTTTAAGTTTTCCAAGACAGGGTTTCTCTGTGTAGTTTTGGTGCCCGTCCTGGATCTCTCTCTGTAGACCAGGCTGGCCTCAAACTCACGGAGATCCACCTGCCTCTGCCTCTGCCTCCCAAGTGCTGGGATTAAAGGTGTGCACCACCACTGCCCAGCTGCTATCATCTTTCTTGACTCAAAAACGTTTCCTTACCTCTTTCTAAAATGAACATTTATTAACCTGAAGATTATGAAGACTGTCGAGACAGGGTCTCATGAAGTCTAGCCTGGCTTTGAACTCACTATGTAGCTGAGGATGCCCTTGAACATTGGGTCCTCCTGTTTCTATATTCTGAGTGCTGGAATTACAGGCCTGTGCCTCCGTTCCCAGTTACGCACTGCTGGAGATGCAACTCAAGTCTTTGTGCACGCTGGGCACCTCTTTACCAACTGAACAACATTTCCGGCCCCTCTAACGGTGAGTCCTCTGTTTGGGCCTAGATGTTACCCATGAAGTCAATAAGCACTGGCCTGGCTTCTCCTCTGCTCCGCTGTCTAACAGAAGAAAACCCGGAGAGTGGAGAACTTACCGGCACTTCATCACTGTCTTGCTTCCGTAGCACGGTGCATCGGCTGTCTGCGGGAAGAACACAAGTGTGTGCGGTGACTCAGGCATCTGCAGTTTTGTTTTAATCTCACACTAAAGCCTCACAGAAGCACCCCGGGACTGTCAGCACGGCCTGCGTTCTTTCTTCACCTGGCTCTGACACAACTGAGTTTAAAAACCAAGAGCTAGACCACTGACTCAATGAGAAACCAACCAGAGACGCGCAAGCTCCAATCCAAGCAGCGTATCTTGAGTGCCTATTTGATGCCATCTATGCCGGGAGTCGGGAACACAAAGACGCCTGGTGCTGGTGAGTTTGTGGTCTACTACCCAAAGAAAAGAAAGGACAGACAACCCTGTAATTCAGCGTTACAGACACCACGATGAAACAGAGCAACAACGAAGCTGAAAGATGAGTAAGGCTTTGGGAAGAAGCCCACGGAGGACCAGGGAGGGCTCTAAGGAGGACAGGATATATAGGTCAGCCTTGAAGTGAACAGGCAACTCGAAATGATGGCTAGAGAACAGTGTAGCCATGTCGGATGCAGGGAAACGTCTGGTCATGCCAGTGAAGGAAGTGCTTAGATGGCACAGGGAATGATGACAGGACTGTAACACGTAGGCAACATCACGCCAATGCCTCCCACACGGAATAGTTACGGTTTCCACAAGAGTTACCGGGAGGCAATACCATAGGCTTAGAAATGCAGGTGCCAGTGCCATGACTACTGTAATAATCTGGTCATGGAAAACATAATGAAGGTTTTGGCCTACAGAACTGAGATGAACAGGAAAGGACAGATCAAAGATAAAGTTTATATGGACTGGGGACAAAGTAGTTGTAACAGTAGTAACAAAAAAGAGTCAAGACTGATTCTAAGTTTCTTGATTAAAATTTAGATATACAGCAATGTGTTAGCCAATATAAATGAGACCATCTGGAAAGTGATTCTTTTAAGGGGCTTTTGGTTATCTGTATAAAATTCCATATTGAAGTATACACGCCTGTTCAAGTCACCTATGCCTGTCATCTCTATAGTTACGTTAGTTAGGTCATCCAGATTTACAGATACATAGGTCAGATGGACAGGTAATCTTCAAACACTTCATAGACCTAGAGAATATGGCATTTAAATAACTTAGAATTCTGTTGACGTGAGACACAATTGCTCCTGGCTGCACCAATTTGATCCTGAGAGAATGTTGGGCTTCTAAGACATTTCCACTTGGAAGTTTGTCTTATTGGCACAAAATGGCCTACTGGGCAAAGAACTACCCTTGCCCTGATGGCTGACAGTACAAATGCAATGCTGTCCTTTCTGGACAAGCGGGACACAAGGAAAGCGACCACTGTATTCTGTCAAGACAGGGTAAGATGGTCTTTCAGAATTCCTGCTTCTGAAAATGGTCTGTCAAATACTCTAGGCCTGTAGCCAATTTGAATGCACCAACAATGCTGAGAAACATTAGGTGACTGTCCAGGCTGCCAGCTGTCTTGCACCAGTAAAGATACTAAATATCCTGATACACAAGACCAATGGATTTTGAAAAGTTTTAACGAGATAAAACTAAAATATTTCTCAGGTGAGAAAGGGAGGTAGAGCTGTCAGACTTGGTAAGATGGCCAGAAACTGGATAGTCTTCTCCTCCGTGACGACAGGCACAGCCACAGGCAGCCTGGTGTACTACGTGTGTCAGTGCACACGAGACGGACCCGTGCTGCTGGTCTTGTGCGGCACGTTTGTGAGCTATTGTAACAGCTCTGCTTTGCTATTACAAGGCCTGAACTAATGGCAGTAAGTCTGGGCTATTAAATATTGTATCTCTTTCAGTCAGGAAGGGACATTCTTTAATAAGAAGCAAATATAAGCTGGGAGGGATGGCACACACCTTTAATCCCAGCACTCGGGAGGCAGAGGTAGGATCTTTGTGAGTTCAAGGCCAGCCTGCTCTACAGAGCAAGATCCAGGACAGGCCCCAAAACTACACAGGGAAACCCTGTCTCAAAAAACCAACAAACGACCACCCCCCCCCCAAAAAAAAAACCCAAACATGAGTAAGTGCCTTGCACTGCACTCAACTTTCCGACACAGGACAGTGCTGCAGGGTCAGAACTCCTCACTCAAAACCAAAGAGCAGGAAGCCGGAAAGTTCATGCCTAACAATGTACAGACTTGGAGGCTAAGAGAGAACGCAATTACCACAGGATGTCCCATGGACATCTATCTGGCTGTTCTGCCAACCTTAACTCTATTCCATTTCCTCCCGCCGTAGTCTCTAAGCTCCACACACACCTGTCCACATCCACACCCGCAGCCCCCCTCAGACTATCCCTATTCCAGACTTCGCAGAGGAAGAACCCGAGGCAGGACCTTATTAAGCCCTCAGCATCCTTCCCATTTCCTTCCGTTAAGACTCTCAACCCCTCCCACTCCACCCAGCAAGAAAACACGGACATCTAAGACACACACAAAATATCACCGTCTTTGTCATTAAGTATGTAATAAGCTAGGTCCTTCATAGCTTTTCCCCAACCCACACCATGAGATAATACAGACCTAAACTTGTTTCACATACCCATTATATCAAAGAACTCATCCAGAGCATTGTGCAAGGCTGGGAACTTGTCTCTGTGCTCTTCCAGCAGCCATATTAAACAGCGGGCTTCCTTCATGGACGCTGGCTCACAGAAATAATCCAGCTGCTTTCCTTCTATAGAACCCAGTTTATGGCCATATTTCTCATTCCAGAGGAAAGTCATAACGCTAAAATCGAGTTCCTTGAGAGATGCTCCATACCGAGTAAAAAACGGTCCTGTGGCATCTAAGCCTGCAACAGAACAAAGTCCAAATCACAGAAGCTGAAACTTCTTCAGCAAAATCCCCAACTATCACATCCTTTGAACAGTTCTATTTACAGTGTGCATACGTTTTCAGTGAAAATATGTAAATACTTGATAAATTAGTCAAAACTATTGTGCATTTCACAAACATGATTTAACACTGAGATGATAATTATAACAATTCTTTAGTAGTTGAGGAAGGTGAGCAAAACAGTTCTATTGTTAAAATATGATTGACACTAAGGTCCCTTAAAATCGTATCATTTTTCACTAATTCTTGACTTTCATTTCTAATTGAATTGCCAAGATTTTACAATGTTTTCCTGTATGTATTCCATACCAACAAGATGTCAGTAATACACAATCTTCCCAAATGCCTTGAAAAGAACTATTTGGGATAGACTCCTCTAACACTTCCAAGAGTTGCTTCTTATCTTCCAAAATACCAAGGCTTCTTCTCACCCTCTTCCTCCAACCCCGTATACTCCACATAAGTGACAAGGAAGCCCTCTCCTTACAATGCCTCCGAAGAGCAAAACAAAATTGGATCAACTTTCTTTCATACCTCATGGGCACCCTCATCATAGGCCTAGGGGTCAAGTCAACAAGAGACCATTCCCTTAAAATTATTCTGGTGGCTGATTCCTCTAGACAAAATACTTAGCTTATTGAAGTCATGTGATATGAGAAATCTGCATCTTTAAACACAAGAATCCATGGTGGCATAAACTATACCTTCAATAAAAGTTTCAGAAAACTGCCAGTGAGATGCACTCACACGCCCTGTCCAGTCTCTAATAGGGACAAATCGTGTGAATGTAAGCAGACAGTATCACTATGCAAAGCTCATTTTCTCACATTGCAATCTATGTCTTCCTCCATCCCTTTTTAACTGATCAAATAAATTGGCTTCTAAATTAAACATACACATGAGTGATTCCATTATATGGACTTTTGTGAAAAGGAAGTAAAATTCCATGAACTGGAAATTATTTCCTTTATTAAGCAAATATGTTTTTTACTTTATTAAGTAAATGTGTAAAGGTTAGAAGAGCTTAAGCTCACTTTAGAACGTAAAACTATGCATACATACTTACTGTCTTCAGAATAAACTCGGACTACATCAAAAGAACTTGGATTCTCCTGCTGGTGAGGACTGCAAGCCTCAAATGATGCATTTACAACCAAGAATAGTGGTTGCTCCTCCAGCCTCTGTAGCATAACCCAGATCGGACTACTTCTTCAACTCTTGAGTCTATCCTCTATAGCAAATAATGTAAGCAGTGACTTCTTAATTTGCTTATCGGTTCGACGCCAGTGACAACCTTAGCATTTAGGAGTAATTTTCTGGGACCTGAAACCAATGAGACCTAAGCAGACCTAGGTGTTTAGCTTTACAGCCCAGACGTTACGTCATTAGGTCTTTGTCAGAGGCCACGCGGGCCGCATCCCTGGACCTATTTGAGAGGCACTGTTTTCTTTTGAGGGTCCCTTCCTAGTCTTTATCAACAGCTGCTGACTGATCATGTACTGTGCCTGACCAGTCACCGTCCTAGACATCATCCTAACCCTGCCTTCCTAAGGCCAAGAGCACCCTCACCTGGTGTCAAGCAACCATGGCCTCTACAATTCTGGCCTGCAATGAGGGAGGTTTCCTCTCCTTTCCTTCTCTCAGTCAAAGCAGCCAATCAGAACAGAAGGAAAGCACTGTACAAACCTGCCATTCACAACAGGCAAGTACAGCCCCCCAATTTCTTGGTAATTAACAACACCTACTGGTTCTTTTAAACTTTTTTTCATGGAATCTGAATTTTCCATTTCTGTTTCTCAGCAAAGCAGACTGCACAGTACATCTGCACACATTACAACCACTGTACTGACAGACTGCACAGTACACTTGCACACATTTCGATCTACTTCTGACTTGGTTTACACATTCACAAATAGCTTACCTAATTAAGCCTGCCTTTCCTATTCTCATCTTTTGAAAGAGTATATTAACACCTGTTTACAGTATAACCTAAAAACACCTGTGTGGGGAGAGAATCTTTAACCATATAAAAATGCAGTCATGCATTTAAAACATCAAAAGTAATAAGACAATAAAGTAAAAAGGGGTCTTAGGCCTGCATTTACTCTTCCTTCTAAACAACAGCACTCTAGAATTTAAAGGTACATACCAAAACTATTAAGTCTCTGGATCCAGGGAGCCAACTTGGGGTCTACCTCTTTCAGCTCGCTCAAAACATGCAGAAATATCCGAGTCTTTACTCTGTTCTTTTCTTGAACCAAGTGACGGATAACATAGTCTACTGCTTCACGGAGAAAATTCTTGCTAGAAAAACATGTTGTGTAGTCTTCTGTGCTCAGAACCTTCCAAGACAGCAGCTCTTTGAGGAGCGTCGAAGTATTCAATATACCCGATTTTATCTTGTCTGAATTCTGCTTTATGCATTGCAGGATTCTATCATCGAGAAACTGACAACTCTGACCACTGTCTACAGTTTCTAGGGAAAACAAAGGTAAGGGGTTAAGTAGGACTAATTTGCAATTATACAAACTTGCAAGAAGATAATGTAGCATGCACAGTAACATAAGGCACAGCTGACTTCTGGGGTTTGTTGTTGTCTCTACAGGAGAGATGGTGAATGCAGTCCCCACTACCACAGATTATGCAGCCAGTTTTCGCGCATTTGGGGAAATCAGAGGGATGAGCACATCCGGAGGGCAATGGATCAGCCTTGCCCTGGAAAAACCAACTTTGTGATTCTGGTGTCTCCCTGGCCTGGTAAGGTCTGATTTGTTACTGACATGAACAACTCAGGAAACTTTATATTTGGTATACACGTATTTAATAGTATCTCTGAAAAGGCAGCAGAGTTCAATTAAGCCAAAAAATGAGGAGAAAAAAAAAAGGCTACTTGGGAGGCTGAGGCAGGAGGACCAAAAGTTCAAGGCTCACTCTGCCTGTAAGTTCTGCATCAGCAGCCAACGCCAACCTGAGCAACTGAGTGAAGTAGCCTCAAATCAAGACTAAGCAGAGGGCTGGGCTGAGCCATGTTCACTGCACTTGCCAGGTACCTGGGTTCAATCCACACACTCCAGATTCCAGAGCAAATACTTGATGATCTTCTTTTCATATCACTTATGTAACAGCATTTAAAATCTTATTTCCTCTAAAATAAGCTTTCTTCTCTAATATTCTAACCTAGCTTGGCCAATAAACTTTAGATGTAATGTGTTTAGTACAGAAGAAGCAAACAAAATTAATATATTGCTGAAAATATTCAGTATGATAATTTTGATTTATTTACTTTTGAGGCATTTTCCAAATACTAGGCAGATGAAAACTCAAACAGCAAATGGAAAATATCTCATCTGAGGAATATACAATAGAAAATGGGGGGGGCCGGGCGTTGGTGGCGCACGCCTTTAATCCCAGCACTCGGGAGGCAGAGCCAGGCGGATCTCTGTGAGTTCGAGGCCAGCCTGGGCTACCAAGTGAGCTCCAGGAAAGGCGCAAAGCTACACAGAGAAACCCTGTCTCGAAAAACCAAAAAAAAAAAAAAAAAAAAAAAAAAAAAAAAAAAAAAAGAAAATGGGGAAACGCTATTTCAACTCAAAACTGAAAATAAGTATGTGAGCTATTCCCAGGACCAGGAAAATTACCTGTGGGACCTTCCTGTGCTGCTCAGTAATGAGAATCAACTGAAAGGGCAAACTGCCGAACTGACTGCAGAGCTGACTCTCAGAACTCAACATTATTCCGGACAATTACTAACTTCGTTCAGGACGCTGGACCTGGACCCACTGAGCACAACCCACAGTGCCCTGTCACACGTGGTAAGCAGCAGCTCAGGGACGCCGCCATCACCAGAGAAGTGGTCTGCTCAGAGCCAGCGCCCCGGGGTTTCGCTCTAGAGTAAGTTTGCTCCACACCAGCCTACTTATCCCAGAGTAACAGCGGGCTGCACTTGGTTTTGGGTCTGCTTTTTTGAAGCAGTCTTGCTATGTATTCCAAGCTGCCCTCAAAGCCATGGTAATGCGCCTGCCTTAGCTTCCTGAATCCCAGGACTGCAGGTACGATCCACCATTTGGCTAGTAGAGCGCAGTATTAAGATACTAACAAAAATCTGGTTTGGGATATTAACTCTAACTAAAATCGATATTCGATTCAGTAAAAATTAGTATGAAGACATATAAAATGGGAATTCGTATTTGTACTTTGAGACAGGTACACACGATTTTCACAACTTGCACTTCTGAATACCTTCTGGCTCTTCATTTTTGGGTGGATTGCTTTCTCTTAAGTCCTCTTCCATTCGTTCTTGTGCTAATTTTTTGGCCTCTTGTTTTTGGATCTTTCTCTTCAATTTTTTGTCTTCTTTCAGTCTTAACTTCTCTAGGCTGATAGACATTTGCAGTCAGTGACAATTTACCTTTGTTATGAACTCAGTGAGCTATTTTCCTGTCTGGTATAGAAACATTCTCCAACCAATAGGTTTTTTAAAATTAGAACCTGTCCTACAATTTCTGTTCAACACAAAAACTACTGACCTACAACATCAATTCAGTCAAAATAAGGAAGTTACTTTATGAAAACAAGCATGTCAACAAGTAAGTGATCTATCTAAGGATGCAACAAATGGAACCACATGGATGGGATGCTACGTCTAGGTATACAACAACTGAGTAGTCAGTACAGAAGGAAAGAGAAGTCCGCAAGATCACATGTGTAACTTCTCATTTCAAAGCCCCATCGCATAATAAACCAATAATGCCCTACAACATGATAATTTTGTTGATGTGGTTACAGTGGAATATTTCCAACAAATAATTGTATCCATCTTTTCTTTTGTTTTTCTTGGTCACAAATGACATAAATAAAAGAGAGAAGAATCACTTTTTGGAATGAAAAACAAGAAGCGGGACCAGAAAGAAAAGAAAAAAGGATTGGAATTATTTAGTCTGAACAAAGATGCATAGAGATAAATAGTTCAGATAATACACTGAGAATTTCAAGGTAAGAACTAGCTATTGGTTGAAAATGTTTGCTGAATACATGAAATTTTTTTTTAAATGTTTTGGAATTAAAGCTAAAACAACCAAGAGTGAATTTATCATTTCTACCTAAGTGCCAAATCTGTTAACAAACATACATCACAATGTGAAATGTCATAATTTTACCCATAATCACTAATTATATTCATTCAAGTTTTTAGTATTTAACCATTCCAGGCTAGTTCTTTTTAGTTTTAAGTATGTATAAAAGTCAATTTCAATACTTATTTGTTTTGTGTACACAACTTGGATATAATTCTCTTCTACGAGACTACATCATCAACTACTGTTTGATGTCAAGTCTTACCTGGAGCACTTCTGTTTCAGGACAGGTTTAGAAGGAGCCTTCTCTTTGATGACCTTGTGTTCAAACTTTAAATAAAACAAAGATATCCAGAACTGTTCTCATACTGCCATGACACAGAGCACCACAAGTAACCAGTGTGTGGGAGCCCGTTCTGGGGTTCCTCGTGGCTTTACCCAGCAGGTCCGAATAGAGGATGATCAGGACCACGGGCCTGAGTGCAGGTGTCTGAGATGGCCTGCACTTGACTGTGCTGGGGGAGGAGTCTTTTGCTCCACCCCTTGGCGTTCCTATAAAAACCCTGGAGCAGAGACAGTCCGGGCCCGTTGGAATAGGTTCCAGGCCCTCTCGAGGCTATTCTGTATTTTCTATCTGTTTATCTCCACAAGATTCTCCGCAATAAATCTTTCTATCTAATATTTCCTGCTGCTCGCACTCAAGAAAACTCTGGGAAGCTGTGGGGGTGGTGGGTAAACGCCCCACAGAATGGTGCCATGAACAGGGACTAAAGAAAAAAGAAAAAAAGGGACTGAAGAAAAAAAGGGGGAACAAAAAAGAGGGGACTAAAGACAAATGAACAGGGACTTAAGACAAAGTAATAGGGACTAAAGATAAAGGAAAATAATAGTTTTATTACAGAGTTTTTGGTGAAAGTGCTGAGTCAGCCCTGCCAGTGGAAAGGCATGCCGGTGTTATGGAATATATATATTTTTATATATATTTTTTGGGAAGGCAGGGGTTTTATCCTCGAGAGAAAAGGAAAGCGGACTGGAAGGATGTCCGATGCTGCAGCGAAATTCTCTTCTGTCAATTTTCTATCTTCTATCCCTTTCTCAAATTCTATCTGTGATAAGTATAAGGTATAGGGTAGTAATATAGTGTAGGAAAAACTTAGAAGTGTAAGATTGTGTAGGAAAAAATAAGTAAGGCAACTAGACAGAAAAACTCGTCAATTTTCTAACTTTGGGGGCTTTGAAAGCAAACTGGGGAAAAAAATCTTTCTTTGGGCTTTTCGGGTAGTAAAAAAGCTCTTCTTTGAGCTTATGGGGAAGAAAAAGTTTCCTATGGAAGCTTTTGACCTGGGGACAGCTGACATGCCAAGTCCAAGCGGCAGGAGAAAGTAATTTCTCCCTGAGGCAAAAATGGGGGTGTAAGAAGTCAAAGTTTAAAGTTGGGAAGTTTTGGGAAAAGTTGGTCTTTCTCCTGGGGGGAAAAAATCTTTCTCTTAAACTCTAAAGCTTTTCTTGGAAAATTTGGGGGGGAAAATCTCTAAAAAGCCTTAATCTTTCTCAAGAGCTCTTAAACTTAAAAACTAAATTTGTCCTTCTGAGAGAGGACAAAAATTAGAATCACCTGAAGATATTAGTATGGGGACCACCTGTGATTAGCTCTAAGGGAAAACAACAAATTTAAGACAGCAAAACCTCTCTAAGTTTTCAAGCTTTAACAATCCTCCCTGCAATGCAGGAGGCTGGAACAAGTTTCTAAAAGCATCTTCTAAGCTCTGTCTCTTCAAGCTAGTAAAAGACAGTGGGTCAGACTACCCTGAGGGAAACGCTTGGGAGAGTGTGGGTAAAGAGCTACAGAGAGCCCAAAAGGGCAGGAAATTTTACCTGAGAAAAGCAAAAAGCCAAACTTCACAGTTACAGCCGAGCGGAGGCATCAAGGGTTTTGTCTGAGTGAGCCTTTCAGAATGAAAAGGTGCTCCTGATCTTCCTAATGCAAAGAATCCCCTGAAGCAATGCAAACTGTTAGCTTTGTACCCTAGCTTCTGACCAAAAACCCAGAGGCGACTGGTCAGCGTCTCTGAGTTGGAGTGCATTTCGGGGATACTAGGATTCCTGCAGTTGCAAACTTCCTGGAGCACAGAGCTGAGGCAGGAAGGTGCAGGACCCAGGGGGAAAACTGCTAATAAACAAAGCTAAAGCCGGTGGGAACGGCACAGTTGTCTGCTTTCCTACAAGTCCTGGGTTGATAGGTCCACAGCTGCAAAAAGAACTCTGAGAAAAAGCTTTCCTATCAGAGAAAGGACCTTTCTGGGAAAACAGTAAAGCTGAACTGTGTCTGAAGCAGTCGTGCTGCCGAGTCAGAACGCTGTCTGGGGAAAGATCCCAGCCAGGGCAAAACAGAACTGTCCAGGAGTAAAGCTTGCTTTTCTGTCAGAGAAAGCACCTCTTTGAGAAAGCTTTGTTTCAACTGACATGACCTGACAAAGCTGCTAGAGTTTGAGGCAGATTCGGGGGGAGAAAAAGAAGCCCCTACCTCCAAAGGCAGCTAGCAGAGGAACAGAGCCGCAGACAGATAGCTGAAGCTCTGCATCTGGGGGGGAAGGAACAAGCAAAATGAGAAGATCAGTGGGAGAAAATCTCTGAAAGAGCAATGGAAAAGCTGTTGTAAATGATCTTGCTTTTCACTGACTGGCTAAGGCAAACACAAGCCCCGAGGAAAGTTGCTATCAGAAATGCCAGCCTCAATGCCTGCTAACGAGGCAGGTGTGGTTCTGATTCGGGGGCCAGTGTCTGATGAAGTTGAAACGCCTGTTAAAGCCAGCTGAGGAGAAGAGAAACCTCCCAATGTGCCATAGCTGAAAATGTAAAATGCTTGTTCAAATCTCCCGTTGCAAAAGCAAAAAACTTGGTTTAAACCTCCCGGGCAAGAATTTGTAAGCAAGTCTGGTAAAAGAGAACCAACCAGTTGACTCTCAGACCCAAAAAGAACTATGGGAAATGACTGATATAAGGGAAATGATATAAAGGACTGATATGGGACTGATATTATGGACTGATATAAGGGAAATGCATTATGGGAAAGGTAGTTTTTCCGCTAAAGATGGCGACATTGCCCTGAAACACTTTTGTCAGCTCGAAAATACGTTCATGGTAAACTTAAAATACAGCTTTTAAAAGAATGAGTAGGAAAGTCGTCTAAGTTTAAGTATCAGTTCCGATGAAAAATTGAAAGGATACGGAACTAGGTGCTTCGCGGTTTGGGGCTCCATTGGTAGAATGCCTTATTTACCCTAATAGCTGTACAAGTTCTACGGCAGTTGGATGACAAAAAGCTACCTTTAAGAGCAAACAAGCCACTTTAAAATCCTTAAAACAAGGGAAAGCAGTTTATACACTGAACTTTGTCTTAGAAATGAAAAAACTTGTTGAAATTAAAAACGTTTTTTGCCTTTTGAACAAACTGCCTGCAATGAGTAATTCCTTTGCAAATCTAATAAGGAGACAAGGAAACAGGCATTCAAAAAAGAAATGACTGCTTTATAGATGGGAAACAAACTTCAGACAAATCTAGCTGTCTTACAAAAGAGTTGCTTTACCTGAAAGTTCCTTATAAGAAATCAATGCTAAATATCACCGCTGCTAATAACATTAGTAGTTAAAGCTAATAAAGTGAAGTTTTTCAGTAGAGCAAACCAAAAGTGCTGCTGTAATAGAAACGTTTGTCTGAATTGAGGCATTTAGGGGAACTACTATGAATTTGGGTGAAGGGACAGCCTCTAGTTAAAAACTGTCTACCGCTGACAGTGCATCTCTGCCGGTCCGGAACAGCTGAGAGAACTGGCAACTCTGGAGTGTGGCTTCGTCCTGAGAATGTTACAATCCCCTAGCAACAAGTATCACAACTCTATAATGACAACACTCACTAAATCCCAGTGCTTTATAACAAAGCTAACTATAAACTGTAAACTTTAGAAATGATGTACGTACTTCCTGTCTAGTTAAGAGAATCTTTCTGATAGAGATGGTGATAATTAAGAGTAAGAAGTAGAAAAATGAAAATAAGATATGTGAGTTTGTAGAAATTCTGTCTTGTTAGATCTGTGTTAAGAAATCTTTAGGTGTTTGCTAAGTTAGATATATGCTAATGGTAGCCTATATAAGTTTGTAAAATAGATCTATAGAGTTCCTTTAAGAATATAAGCTTGCAAGAAGTAGCTAAGGTAGTCTTAAGACGTAGTAATAAGCTTGTAAGATGCTAGTTGTAAATGTAAGTTTAAATAAGAAATAAGATGGAATGAATATAAGTACATGAGAATTAATAAGAAATATATTTGCTAAAGTAGTTCTATAGTTTCCTTAAAGTATAAATAAGTAGATGTTAATATGTGAGTTTGTAAAAATGTGTAAATGTTGAATGAGTTTATGCTTAAGCACATGCTATGTGGGTTTGAAAAGTGTAAATGTTAAGTGTGAGTCTATTAATGTATATGGTGAAAACACCTGAGACACAGGAGATAGTGTCCTAGTAGACTGCAAAGTAGGCAGTCTGAATGGTTTCAAAAGCTCCAGAAGCCGCTAAGAAGCTAAGAATGGCAGACGCCAGAACCAGCACAAGGCATCCGCAGCTGAGATCCGTGGAATATCAACGCAGCACAGAAAAACCTGAGCTAACAGCAAAAACGGTGCGGTTTAAAATATTACTATAACTAAAAAGGTCTGTCTGTGAGAACAAAAGTTGCAGAGACGCTTGTTTGAACAAAAATTAACTGCAAAAAGTTTTGGTTGAAAAACGTCTCTTCATATTTGGAAGTGAAAGCCTGATACCAGAATTTATTTGTTTGAACTTTTTGAACTTAAAATGAGATAAAATTACAAAAACATTTTGGTTATGGATTTCTTCAAATTTGGAAGGCTAGTACCAATATTTATCATTTGAATTTTGGTACTTAAATGAAATGAACAATAGAGATTTCATTGCAATGGGACAATTTTGAGCTTACTTATAGTAATGACCTAGGAACAGTTTTCTGGAATTGGGTTAAAAATGGAACTGTTTAAATGAAGAAATATATTTCTACTTAGAATCAAGATACAATTTTGTATATGCATATATGCTTTATTAACTGGAGATTTATAAATTGTTTTGTGGAACTGTTTATGTAAAAATGGAATTACTTATGGAACTGGTTTTGTGTTACAAATGGAGCTGTTTAAACAAAAGTTTGGGTTTTCTAACTAGGCTTGAGATTTTGCTTAAAAATTATAAAGAAAAGGAGGAGCTATGAGATTGAATTATGTTCGCAGAAACCTATTGATATTAATGCACCCTGGCTTTGTGGAATTGAGGAAATGTTTAAGTTTGATGTGAATACATCGAAGTTTTTCCTATGTTCTGTTAACAAGAAAATTCAAATGACTGAGTTAAAGTTGTAAGACAGAGAAAATTGTTAACTATATATAGCACCATATATGCTAATTCTAATGGTTCTGTTAAGAGTTTGCTTTGAGTTGTAAGATTGAGAGAATTGTGACTATGTATAGCGATATTTATGTTAACTTGTTAATGGTAATGATGAACCTAAGGGATTCTTTAAGTTTGTAGTCGCCTTAAGAGTTTTGGTTTAGAAAGGGCTTGAGGCAGCTAAGACTGCTGTGGTCACCTTGGACCTAATTCAAAAGAGAAATGCCATTTATATCATCCTCTACTCCCATACTGGGAGGTGTAACAGTTATGGAGATTGCTGTAAGCCATTAATAGTTATTTTTTATATATTAAGAAGGGGGGACCTGTGGGAGCCCGTTCTGGGGTTCCTCATGGCTTTACCCAGCAGGTCCGAATAGAGGATGATCAGGACCACTGGCCTGAGTGCAGGTGTCTGAGATGGTCTGCACTTGGCTGTGCTGGGGGAGGAGGTCTTTTGCTCCACCCCCTTGGCGTCTCTATAAAAACCCTGAGCCAGAGACAGTCGGGGCCTGTTGGAATAGGTTCCAGGCCCTCTCGAGGCTATCCTTTATTTTCTATCTGTTTATCTCGGCAAGATTCTCCGCTATAAATCCTTCTATCTAATATTTCCTGCTGCTCGCACTCAAGAAAACTCTGGGAAGCTGTGGGGGTGGTGGGTAAACGCCCCACACCAGTGTCTCAGAAGCACACCCAGACAATGCTCAACTGACAGCAGCTGACCTCCCACCCTCCCACACCGCCCAAAAGCCAGGAAGCTGTGGTGAAGTAATTTACCAAAAAGGAACAGGAGATACTTTAGGGAAAAGTTTTAAAAAATTACAACCAAGCAGAAACTCCGAACTATAACTATATTATAGCTACTCACTGCTGTTACCCCCAGGCTGCGAAGTTCAAGGTACTCTTCCTGCTCCCTAAAAGTCCACATCCCCATCAATCTTAAGTTTGAGGAACTTAAAAGAAAACATAATCAAAGAGCAAAACAACAGAACTAAAACACAAAGCCCTCCTCCCAGATGACCGAGAACGCCTCACTGCAGTGCACCCCGTGACACCCCTGCACTGTCAACATGCAGATCCAGCCACACAGCTGCACACGCTTAAGCCATGTTTTCAAAAGGTGTAATAACGGTATCATGGATGAAGCTTGTATTTTGTTGAATACTTACTTCACATTTAACTTGACCACCACTGCTAAAGATGATAATCTTAGAAATGATTCCCTCACAGTCAGGAGTGAGACAAATTCCTTGTAGAAAATCCTTTTGATTTAAAAGAAGAAGGTTATGTGTACAGTGGATAAACCAGTAAGTACATGTGCACCATTATAATCACAAAGACTTGTTAAAACATGGTGTATTAGCTGGGCAGTGGTGGCACACACCTTTAATCCCAGCACTCAAGAGGGAGAGGCAGGTGGATCTCTGTGAGTTTGAGGCCAGCCTGGGCTACAGAGTTCCAGGATATGCTCCAAAGCTACACAGGGAAACCAGTCTCAAAAAAACAAAACAAAACAAAAACAAAAAAAACCCACAGTGTATAGCCTCCTTCAGCAAGTCCTAATGTCACCATTCAAAGAGTGTACTTCTGAGTGTGGTTCTAACCATATGACTTGCTTTGGTCAAAGCAAAGCTCACATGACATGAACCATGTGCGGCAGCAGCTCAGTCCTTTCATGGACTGGCCACTGCCCTTCCCTCCTGACACAGGGGCATGTTCCAAGAAAGGCCACTCTTCACCTTTGCTTTCAGAAACAGAACGAGACACCCAGGACAGAGCTGTGCCACTCAGCCCTGGCCAACAACTGACAACTTTCAAAGAGATCATCAGGAGGTGACGTTCTCAAGACAGCAATCCAAAGATGTGTAGGGGGAATTCAAGTCTGGAAATGTCTGGGACCACTAAAGGAAGGGGACAGCTGGAGAAGGGACATGAGCAAGGAGGGAGAAGGAACTCGACAGCAAGCGCCGAGCCGCAGTGTCCTCTCTGGCCACACGAAAACCGGCTTCTACCAACTGGAGTAACTTCCCCTGCTGAGTTAGAACACAGCCCCTTCCTTCCCCCAAGAGAGAAGGTTGTCTTCGGCTAATTCCATACCGACTATGTGTGTATTTTATGGATGCAAATTAGACCATAAAATTATACCCTCTCTCAAAGTGTTCTTGATAACTGGAAGCCCCCACCCAAGAGAAATAACACTATAAATTTTAAGTGGGTTTCTTAAATTCTGGTAGGGAGTAGACTTTTTCAGACTTTGATTGTTCATCAATACTCTCTGGTGACTAACTGGACAATCTCAGGAGAATTAATATAGTAGAGCATAACTTAAGATATGGACATTAGGGGCTGGAGAGAAGGCTCAGTGGTTAAGAGCACTGACTGCTCTTCCAGAGGACCTGGGTTCAAGTCCCAGCACCCACATGGCAGCTCACAACTGTCTGTAACTCAAGATCTGATATCAAGACACAGTCATACGTGCAGCAAAACACCAATGCAAATAAAAATAAATAAAAAAAAAGATATGGACATTAAAACCAAGTACTGAAACGGTTACTCTTGATAACACTGATAAAAATGTAAAAGTTAAGTAATTGCCTTTATATTCAGAAAAAATAAACATATTGCTTTCCTACCTTGTTATTAGTGCAATGTAAACATTCTAATTCTGGCCATAATGCCCAGGAAGTAATATACTTTGGTAAAGACTTTTTTAAAGAAAATATTTCCGGGGGGGGGGGGGGAGATATTAATATACAAGGATAATACAAAAATCTAACCTTATGCCTTACCTTGTCAATTTTATCATTGAAAGTTGTTGTTTTTAACTTTTTCCAGCAGTTCATGTGAAATTCTACCTTACAGTATTGGCAGCAGCTAATTCTTATAAAACCCTGGGATTAAAAAAATAAAATAAAATAAACATTTAAAACATGTCTATAGCAATACATTCATAATAGTATACACTGAGATAACTAGAGATCTTATATTCACCATATAATTAGGCACAGTATTTCCCTATGGAGTGATATACTTCTGCTCCCCAAAATGCCTAGCAAATGGACTAGAGAACTTGACATTTTTACTTTTACAGAAGTAATGCATTATCCTTCCTAACATATCACGTGTTGTATGAACATTATTTCATCTGACCTACTAACTAGAGGCTGCAGGACAGAGGGCAGCTACTACCTTCTTAAGTAAACCAATAACTTAATCATTCAGTCAAGTGATAGATTTGTCCTGAATTGGGTCCCTAAGGGATAATTCAGACCTCAATGGCCTTTAAATTCTCATATTCAAATTTTACACATATTTAAAATGCAACAAATGAGAGGGAACAGTCATTTTTTTTTTTTTTTTTTTTTTGGTTTTTCAAGACAGGGTTTCTCTGTGTAGCTTTGCGCCTTTCCTGGAACTCACTTGGTAGCCCAGGCTGGCCTCGAACTCACAGAGATCCACCTGGCTCTGCCTCCCGAGTGCTGGGATTATAGGCGTGCGCCACCACCGCCCGGCGGGAACAGTCATTTTATTTCCTATGTTCCAGTGGCTAGAGGAGAAAATGGAGCCAGTCAGTGTGCTTTCTCAGGTCACCAAGCCAACCACGTCATTTACTTTTGTTACTCCGGGTTTTCCATATAATTTAACAAAGATATAGCTGGGCAGTGGTGGCGCTCACCTTTAATCGGGAGGCAAAGGCAGAGGCAGAGGCGGAGGCAGGTGGATCTCTGTGATTTTGAGGCCAGTATGGTCTTTAAGAAATCCTGTCTCATAAAACAAAAACAAAACCCCCACAAAAAACAAAAAACAAAATAAAACAAAACAAAAAACCCAAAGATATAAATATAAAGAAGTCTAGGGGAATGGGAAGGAAGGAGACATAAAAATGCTATCAAGCCAGAGAACCTGGGAGCTCCACTCACAGAATCCATTCTGAATTAATTCTGAGACAGTTTTGCAAAATAGTACGTTCATTACTTACCTTGAAGTCTGGATCAGTCAGGTAAATCTGAATTTTGGAATATCCACGGCACTTCTGATAGCAGCAAACAGCATCCGGCACTGGGGGAAACTTGCATTCTTCAACAAACTTCTCCAGCATCATCTGAAAACAAAATGTTAAGAAAAATGATACATATTGCCACAGAATGTATCAACAAAAATTCTGGTGATTTCAAGAACCTCTGCCTAAGAACAAACTATAAATGCTTAGTAAGTTTTTTTCTTTAAAAAAAAAAAAGTCAGTATAGGTTTGGGGAAAAAAAAATTAGAATTTCAGTCAGCATCTAAACTTTATACTGTTGTAACCATGAAACCTCAGTTCACAATTTACGGGGATGGTAGCCTAGACCTCCTGATGACCCTGTGGACCTACTCCTCTTTTTTCTGAACTCTGGGTGTCCATGTAATATAACGAAGGTGTAAAGAACGGGAAGGAAGGAGACATCCAGAATCAACTTCATCACTTCATCTAGAATCAACACTTCTGCTTGGCCCTCTGAACTCCTCTGCCTGTGTGCTTACACCCTGAATGATTAGTCCACTGCTACCGAGGCCCCTGAAAGATCTGTGCAAGGCTTGTAGAGCTGGCTTTTGTGACTATTTGCTCGTGTCTCTGCTCCAGTCTTGGATGAAGACAGGAAAACTTAACAATCCCTGGCTTTGTTCCTCTCTACCCTCTGTGCTAAGCTATAACTTACACACGAGACAATTCACCTAAGAGTACCATTCAAATTTATGTGTGTGTTTTTGTTATTTTGTCTTTTTTTTCCCCCAGAGCTGAGGCCCGAACCCAGGGCCTTGTGCTTGCTAGGCAAGCGCTCTACCACTGAGCTAACCCCAGCCCCGTATGTGTGTGTTTTTTCTTATCAGGTTTCAAGGTTCACCCGTGTTGTGACCTGTGCCAGTACTTTCTATTTATCAATTCATCGTGCGACAGACACCTGAGTTATTTCTCCCCCTTCAGCCTAGTTTATAAAATGTTTACAATTTGTCTCTGTTTTTATGTTACGTGCATGTGTGTACACGTACCATGTGTGTGCCCACAGAGCTCAGACAAGATAGACACCTGGAACTGGAGTTAAGGATGGTTGTGAACCACCATATGGGGCTAGGAGCTGAACCCTCCAAAACCAACAAATGCTCTTAACTAATGGAACATGGCTCCAGACCCACCCCTTCAGGACATTATAGACTATGCTAGAATGAATATTCACAAATCAAATTCTTTAGAGGACATGCTTTCCTTTCGCTGTACAGACTGAGGCAAACAACTGCTAAAGCATCCGGAACTCTGTATTTAACTGACGAGGAACTGTCAGGCTGTTTTTACAGAACAATTATAGGCTTTATAGTACAACCAGTAACGCATGAACATTGTACTTTTCCTGTGCCCTTGCTACAGCCTCGTGCGTACCAAGTAGCTTGTCACTCTGGTTTTCATTTGCATTTCCATGATACTGATACTGTGCTAGTTGGCAACTTTTATATTTTCTTGACAAAAGATATCTATTAAAATCCTGTCTACTTTTTAAATTATTTATCTTCTTATTGAGTTTTAAAAGTTGAGTAAGTATGATTTTAAAAGATTCACCCAAAATCAAGTTCTAAGTGCATGTGGGAACTCACAAGTAAAGCCCTAGCACACAAATTCATGTGTGGTTTAGTCTTTTTGGATCCAGCAATGAGGCCTTATGGTGTTAGACATGACACTCATTCTCGGTTTTCTGAGCCAAGCACTGTGTCAATAACTACAGTGTATTAATAACTATAATGTATCAATAACTAGTGTATCAGTAAGTACAGTGTATCAATAACTAGTGTATCAATAACTACATTATATCAATAACTACAGTGTATCAATAACTATAGTGTTATCAATAACTACATTGTATCAATAACTACAGTGTACCAATAACTACAGTGTACCAATAACTACAGTGCATCAATAACTACAGTGTATCAATAACTATAGTGTATCAATAACTACAGTGTATCAATAACTACAGTGTATCAATACCTATAGTGTATCAATACCTATAGTGTATCAATAACTACAGTGTATCAATACCTATAGTGTATCAATACCTATAGTGTATCAATAACTACAGTGTGTCAATAACTAGTGTATCAATAACTATAGTGGCTCTAATAAAATACCAACACCTAGGTACACAGTACCACATATACTCTATTGCTTCCTTGAAGTTTATTTAACCTTGTGCTCATCACTTAAGCCCTCCAAACCCCACCTTCCCTGTGTGTGAGATAGGAATGGTCATGATCCGCCATCACAGGACTGCTTTAAGGAAAACTAACAATAAGCACAAGTTGTAAGAACAGCACACAGGAGCGTCCAATGCATTCAGTGATGAGCACTGCTCTCTATGTCCTCTATACAGACAGGCTCCTAGCCAGAGTGAGATGTTTGAAAAAATTAAGTTACCTTGACTTTTTCTGGCTTAGACTCCTCAATAATCACATTACTTGTGGGCCAAGTTAGAACTCCAGGGAGACGATAGACCAAAGTCTTTGCTTTTTCAAAGTGATTAAGAGCTTCAAGAAATCTAAAGCCATAATTGGGAAGAAAGAAAATGTTATAGATATGATATTTTACTCCACAGTAAAATTCACCAAGACCTCAAACCTATTAAAAAGACCACCTACACCTAGATGCCCATCAACTGAAGAATGGATTAAGAAAATGTGGTACATATACACAATGGAGTACTACTCAGCAGAGAAAAACAATGAACTAGAAAATATCATCCTAAGTTGGGTAACCCAAACCCAGATGGACAAACATGGTATGTACTCACTCATAAGTGGATAATAGATATAAAGTAAAGAAAAATCAGACTGTAACCCACAGAACCAGGGAGGCTACACAGCAGGGGGGACCCTCGGATGACTGTGGCTTATAATTTAAGTTTTGGTATTAGTCAATCACTGGACAAGCCTCAGTGAAACATTTCACTATTAGGATAGGAATTTGTACTGTATCAAGCTGATAATGGAATAAATAAATAAATAAATAAATAAATAAACAAACAAATAACGAAAAAAGTCCACATATGATAAATCAATAGACATAAATATTCAATGTAATCTATTTTCTTTATAGAAACTAAGACACTCTGCTACTTCCTGGTGCAGTAATGTAAACAAAGCACATCTCTGTCCCAGAATCCCCTACACACCTGATCCCAGACAGACAATAACCAGAAACTAAAAAAACTTTCTTTTGTCTGAAAAACCCACAAAGAAGTTGTGGGTACATGCTAAGATAGAGATACCAAGAATATCATAAAATTTCCTCTAATTAAGTGTTATGAATGATGTTCAATTATCAAAAGTTACTTTTTTTCCCCCTATAAAGTAACCTAATAAATCCACAACTCTGACTGCAAGGGTCCAAACAGACTGGTCTTAAGTACTAAGCCATATCTTGTTCCCTCAGGGCTACAATCAATTTAGGGAGACAAGACTGAAAGCAGGCAACAGTGAAGAACAGCTCCACTGTAAACTTGAGACAAGCATCCCAACTACAGAAGGTTGGAGAGCGGGCTCTCCTGGAGCACTCCGTCTCTGGACACGCTCCTTCTCTCAACCACTATACTCTGTGAGGCTGGCCGCCAGCTCCTTCAGCAAATCACAATTATGATAACATGCCACATGCAAGATAGTAAACCAACCTAGGTTCTGGAGAGACAGCTGAGCAAAGTATGTGTCGCATTGTCATTGTGGTGGATAAAAATGGCCCACATCGGCTCATAGGGAGTGGCATTATTGGGAGATGCGGCCTGGTTATGGTAGGTGTGGCACTGTGGGAGGAAGTGTGTCACTGGGGGTGGGCTCTGGGGTCTCAGATGATCAAGCCATACCCAGTGTGGTACTCTCTTCCTGCTGCCTGCAGATCAAGATGTAGGACTCTCAGCTATCTCTCCAGCATCATGTCTGCCTGCATGCCGCCATGTTTCCTGCCATGACAATGGACTGAACCTCAACTATAAGCCAGCCCCTGTGGTAATATTTGTAATCTAAGAAATAAAGCCTGCCTTACGATCAGAGGATACAGCTAGCCAGAGTTAAACATAGAGGTCAGGCAGTGGTGGCACACATCTTTAATCCCAGTTTTTGGGATGCACGTACAAGCCATTAATCCCAGAACTAGGAAGGTTGAGATAGGAAGTGAAATGGCTGGGCAGGGAAAGACATGTAAGGCGTGAAAAGACAGGAACTAGAGACCTTTCGGTTGAAGACTCAGAGGCATTCAGTCTGAGGTTTTGGTAGTGTCAAGGTTTCTTTAGTGGCTTGTTCCTTTGTCTCTCTGACCTTGCAGCATTTACCCCAATATCTGGCTCCGGGTTTTTATTGAATGACCAATTAGGATCCGTACAACAAGCCCCAACTAAAAGTTTTCCTTTATAAGATTGCCGTGGTCATGGTGTCTCGTCACAGCAATAGAACCCTAATAAAGACACTCATGACGACCCAAGTTCGGGTTCCCAGCACCCACATAAATGGCCAGTGAAGCAGCAAAAGTCTAGAACCCCAGTGCTGGGGCGAGGGATGGGAGTGGAGAGAGGTGGATCCTGGGGCCGTATTGGCCAGCCCAGATGGGCTGCAACAGCAAGCTGCAGGTTCAGTGACAGACTGGGTCAAAAAGTGCAGTGGAAGGGCCAGAGAGACGGGGGCTCAGAGCATAAAGGCCTTCACACAAAAGCATGGCGGCCAGAGTTCAGCACAGAACGGAACGAGCTGTCCTCCCAAGTGCGCACCAGGTGTTGTAACCCACAGTGGGCACATATGTACAGTAACAATGGATTAAAGAAATATGATGGAGCTGGGTGCGGTGATACATGCTTTTAATCCCAGCACTTGAGAAGCAGGTGCATCTTTGTGGCTTCAAATCTTGCCTGATTTACACAGCGAGTTCCAGGCCAGCTGGGACTATACGCTGAGACCATAAAAAAACTTAAAAAACAAAACAGAACAATAGAGGCTAGAGAGATAACTCAGTAGTTAAGGGCATTTGCTGCTCTTGCAGAAAACCAGGAACCATTCCCAGCATCCATGTGGAACTCCAGTTGCAGAGGACCCAACACCACCTTCTGGCCACCTCAGCACTGTATGCACGTGGTGCACAGCATTACTACAGGCAAACACCCATACACATCAAATAAAAACAAGCACTTAGCCAAGTGTGGGGGCAGAGCACTTAGGAAGCAGAGGCAGACTAATCTCTTTGAGATCCAGGCCAGCCAGGGTTACAAAAGGAGATTATTTCAAATGAACAGCAAAAAATAATAATAATAATAATAAATAAAATAATAATAATGATAATGTGAAAATAGAGGAAGACACCTATCATCAATCTCTAGCCTACATGCATGTACACATATGCTCACCAAAAACCTACAAACCTCCCCAAATTCCCTTCTATAAAATGATTTAATCATCACAGAGACCCCCAACCAGTACCTTACCATGGTTTCTACTAACCTGTTCTTTTTCAAATATACTTTTCCTATTCCACAGTAGGCCAAGCAGTCAAGCCCCTCATTGGGATAGTGTTCGATAATCCTTTTGAACTGGTTCTCAGCTTCAGACAGCTCCTTCAAAAACAGGGAGAACAGTTCCTTACATGAGAGAAAGGCTTACACAGACAAGTTGATTCTTAAAAAAAACACTTTGTCAAAAAGTTCCTATTGCAAAACTTTACCCTTTATATTTCATTTTCTTATAAATTATATAAATTTCTGATCAATGTGGCACCCAGGGAAATTCAGAGATAATATCAAAACTAATCCTGCTAAAAACAGACCACAAATCAAAAAACATTTACTCATATGCATAGGCCTACTATCAACACACACAGGTATGAATTCATGGTTTAAAAACGACTAATGTGGGTAGAGACACACCATAGCACATATGGTAGTTAAGTGCTGTTCCCTTGGAAGAACTGCCATTCCAATGACATTGCCATGATGCTTTACAGAACGAGAAAGGCACCTGTGTTAAATACTACCCCATGGTAAAAACGTAACAGAACTCAGAGTACATTCTTCACATTCTCAACAAAGGGAATCTCTGTGCTTTAGATAAATTCTACTATTGAAGAAAAAGAAAAAAGAAACCAAAAAGACCTGTAGTTGAGAGAGATGACAGCAACCACTGTGACTGAGGAGGAAGTTGGACAAATGGGGTTTCTAAGTTGCTGTGAGGATAATGCAAGAATGCATGGGAGGACAGCTTCACCAGGCTTCCTGAGAGCGACACCGGGAAGGGTTCTGTGAGGAGCTGAGGGACAGTGTGTGCAGTAAATATGATCCAAATACACTGCACACACGCAGGAAAAGTCTAAGAGTTAAAATTATTACACTTAATTTTTTGAGAAAAAAAAAAAAGGAACATTAGTCTGGTGAAAATTTTTTGAATGTGTAACTTCTACTATACCTTTGTCTTTCTCAGTTTCCTATTTTTAGAGTAAATCACAGGTGCAATAAAACTATTTCTTCAATGTTAATAAAGCAAAACATGATATTCTTTTTTGTTTTTGTTTTTTTCAAGACAGGGTTTCTCTGTATAGCCCTGGTTGTCCTGGAACTCAGAGATCTTCCTGCCTCTGCCTCCTGAGTGCTGTGATTAAAGGTGTACACCACCACTGACTGGCTAAAACATGGTATTATTCTACTGTGATAAAGTTAAAAATACAAAGTCTTTTCTCCAATTACCTACTAGAAAATGGAATCAGTTAGGCATTAATGGGAGACAATCCAGCTGTCACATTAAGAACAAGGAAAGAAGACCTTAGGTACCATAAACCCTTGGAAATGAATCATACATTTTTATTTTAATTAAGTGGTAATTTAAGCTTGCATGTAACTAGGGAAGCTTAGAGCCCAGGAAGGCAGAAAGGGCATGTTATAATTAAGGTCACTCTTGCAAGCAGATGATATCTACAGCCTGGGGGGCCACATGCAAACAAGGACAGCTATAAAAACAGCCACATACAAAATCATTATGAAACTTTTTAAATCTCAATTTCTTGCTGCAATGTCAAAAAAGTTGAACAAATCTGCAAGCATTTCAGCATTCAGAGAAGAGGAGACTGTAAAACCAAATCACACTCTAAGTCAGCATCCCCAGAAAGTGCAGAAGGCATACGAGCCACGGAATCCCAGTGAGTTCCACCCAAACCTTACATGCAGCTATGGGAAGCCCAACTCCACCCAGATCTAAGTGCTATTAGCAAGGCCATTCTCTTTTTCTTCTTAAAGATTTATTTATTTAATGTACATTGGTGTTTTGTCTGCATGTATGTCTGTATGAGGGTGTCAGATCCCCTGGAACTGGAATTACAGACAGGTGTGAACTGCCATGTGGGCGCTGGGAATTGAACCCAGGTCCTCAGGAAGAACCTCTGGGCCTTCATTCTCATTTTTGACTGTTCTAATCAATCATCACACTACTATACTAACATGTCCTTTCTAGCCTCCCCAGACCCATTCCACCCTCTATCCCTATACGCAATGTAACGTGAAGTGATCGAAGGATGGTCTGGGGAGGTCTTTTACTATTACAGACTGCATACTCAGATATCCACAAGTAATAGACCGATGTTTACACAACTATACATAACAACAGCACAGCGATGCTTCTCCCTTGACAGCATGCTTCTGATGACCTCTCCTGCCATGCTATGACATGTACATAAAGGGGACTCCTAGTAACTGCCAAGTATGGCCTTTTCCTAGGAGGAATATAGACAAAGTTTGCTTTTCTTTTTTGGAGACAAGACCTTGGTCCAGGCAGGTCTCAAACTTATGCCTCTCCTGGTTCTGCCCCCAGCACTGGGTTACAGGCACAAATCTCCACCCTGCCAAACTTCCAGTGTGCTCAGAAGCGGGAAGGAGGGGGGAGGGACAAGTCTGAAACCCAACCAGGCGGACAGCAAGGCTGTGTAACGCCCCACCCAAAACACAAAGAGAACTCAGCCGCTGCAGCCTTTCGGGACTGAAAGAGCCAACAGGAAAGCCATTTTTAAGTGCCTTCCACGACCAATGTCAGAGTTCATTGTTTATCTCTGTTCACAGCTTACCTCAGGTCGTCCTATTCCAAGGAGAGAAACAGCTAGTCCATAGACCACTAATACATAATTAATCATGGCCAGGTTCAATTGCTGTCAATAAAAACGCACTGGTTAATAATCCAAACATAATCCTGTCCACTCTGCATTAGAGTAACTTTCTAGCTACAACAGGAGTCCGACATCTTACTGACAGAACAAATGAATTAGAAATACATTTTGCAAAACAAGCCATTCCATTGTAACTATTTAACACATAGACTCAGTGTCTCAGAGTATCATGATGCACAATTCATAATGGATTAGAATGGGTGCATTCTTTTGCATGTAACAGGGCCTAAAAAGAGACTGAGGTGTCTGCCCTTAAAACCTTGCTTAAGAATGAAAGGAGTCCAAATCCTTAACTTCACAAAGGCCAGGAATTCTAATAGACCTGAAGAATGGTCAAGGAATGAGTACCCACAGGGACCACACACTAACTGGGACCACACACTAACTGGGACCACTACTTGCTTCCCACCCTGGGAGGAGTCACCTGACCTCATTCCAGAAGCTACAGCCAGGTCCTCTTCTGAACCCATCTGAGGTGTATCACTGCAGCTAACAAAGCTGCAGTCCATCACACTTACCCTTATTTTCTGAGGATCTAAACCATTTAGTAACTCCGTGAAGGCCTGTGCCGCGCTGCGGCAACGCTGTTCTAACAAGGCTGTGTACCCATCCTGAATTAAGCTCCTTAACATTTTCATGATGTTAGCAAAATCCTGGATAAAAACAACAACAACAACAACAAAAAAAAAAATCAGCAGTCCAAATCTGTACCTTGTTAGTTTAAAGTTTAAGACCGTAAGTTCATCTGTAGTTTTCAAAAAATTAATTACGATTATTTATTTTGTGTGGGTGAGTGCACCTGTCAGTACACCTACATGGAAGTCACAGGACAACTTGCAGGAGTCAGTTCTCTATCCACTGAGCTATCTCACTGCTGTGATGAGTAATGTTTTATAAACGATGGCAAACACCTACACTGCCCCCTTTTCATGAAATCCCTTCTCGGCAATGTACTTTGAAAGGTGCTGTGTCATCACATTCACCGGCATGCTGTCACTGTCCATGACAAGAAAGGGTGGTTCCTTTGAGCAGATCCTGTTTAATTCTCCAGACCCAGCACAGGGCTTTCAAGTTTTAACAACATACTAAGACCAGGCCAACTCTTCCACAGGTGAGTTTTGTGGCTGACACTAAAACAATTAGGACACATTAGAACAAGCAATCTATGTATTGATCACTCTCAGATTTTTATCAACAGTCACCCTGCCCTGAAACAAACCTCAATTTTAAGCAAAAGGTAGCTATTTTGAGGGGTTTTTTTTTTTGTTGTTGTTGTTTTTGAGACAGGGTTTCTCTGTGTATCCCTAGATGTCCTGGAACTCACTTTGTAGACCAGGCTGGCCTCAAACTCACAGAGATCCACCTGCCTCTGCCCCCTAAGAGCTGGGATTACAGGTGTGTGCCATCACACCTGGCACTGTTTCAAGTTTTAACTCCAGTCATGCTAACATGTACTTAAATATAACCAGACAAAACTATTAGGATGCATATCAGTAAGTTAAACTCAAAGAAAGACAAAGAAAAACTAAAATTAAAGGTACCAGTACTTTTATGCCTTTTAATTTGATGATATATACATGTAAATTATATTATTTATTTGTTTGTTTGTTTGTTTGTTTTGTTTGTTTTTTGTTTTTTGTTTTTGTTTTTTTTTTTCGAGACAGGATTTCTCTGTGTAGTTTTGCTACCTGTCCTGGATCTCACTCTGTAGACCAAGTTGGCCTCAAACTCACAAGAGATCTGCCTGCCTCTGCCTCACAAGTGCTGGGACTAAAGGTGTGTGCCACCACCACCCAGGTTAAAATTATATTTTAAATGCATGGCAACGGGTATAAGTTCCAGAGAGTGGAGAGGTGAGATCACAGTAAACCAATAAACCAGTCAGCCGGAGAGAAAAGACAATCTTACAAAGCCTTGATGACACATGACGGAAGCTTCCTGGTGATTTCTACCCAAAACTTAAAGAGAATCTCCTCTCAAATTACACAAGGAAAAGAGAGGCTTTTTGTATAAACCTGGTGTTTGTTACAGTATTTAAGATACAATGTAAAACTGTATTTACTTTTAAGGTATGAACTTAACAGTATGAATTATGATGTTCTCCCAAAATTATCCATTATCTGCTTTGTAGGAATTGATCCAATTTTAATTGCTTTGTTACTTAAGAAAACAGATCAATAGAGCAAGACAGTTTTGTTGGAAATTATTCCCTCAATACACTCCCAACTTGGATTCTCTGGACTGGACAAGCCCAGTGAGCAGGCTGACCCTTCTTACCACAGACCCAATTTTCCTGTTACAGGCTCTAACACCAGTGTGTTGAAAGAGCACACTGTGCTCTCAGTGACCACAGTGCGTGTCTAAGTAATTTTTGTATCTTCAAAAGCTGTTGTCTGCTTCAAGTCCTCCATGTTTTGTAGACTTAGTAAAAATCAGTTAACACGTAACTAAAATCTGTTAGACGAAATTTCTAAACAATTAGAAATTTGTTTCAGTCATTTATAAGATTTGTTATGTAGATCTAAAATAACAGAATTTTTAACTAACCCACACATTTAGGAAAATATTCTCAGCCATGTTAATGTCATTTTCATCATTATAACAGAATTTCTATATGAAGTTTACTTTGTTTATATATCACATTTATCTGACTCATGTTAAACCATTCAAAAGAAAAGTGGGCTCTAATGATTTTACAGTAGGCAAAATGAAACTGCAAGCAATTAAATCTTATTAAATACTTAAGAAATATTTGAAGTTAGCATTATTATTAAATCTTTGGGAAACAATTTGCTCTTTCTACAGAAAAAGCCTTCTCTATTACCTGGTGTGCAGCTCTAGAAGATTTTGAAAACTGTTTCTCCAAAATGTTTTTCAAATCTGGTAAAGTCACTTGTGCAGTATAACTGAAGGAGAAAAAAAGCATGTACTGTAAAACACTGTCAAAAATAAAGCAGTTTTATTTACATAAAGAAAAAAGTATATTAACTGACACTCACTTCAAATATTGAGTAAACAGATAATGACCCAAGTTACTGAACAGAAATATTATCAACATGCTGATTCCGCTCCGAATTATAACCAATGTGGTCGCCATTAAAATCCCTATAAAATTAGAGAAGAAACAAACCTGGGCTTTTGTGATTCATTGTTTCGTGATTTTTGTTTTCCTTTATGTTTTGGAGGCTGACCTGTGAACATAAAAGTATTTGTTCCTGAAACCTGTACACAGAACCTCCAAGACTAGGAGTAGAAAAATAAAGTGCATGTTAACTGGATTGCAGAAAACCAACAAAAAAATAAAGCTTGAATAAGAAAGTCAAAGAAGCAACCGTGTCTGTGAATGCAACTTCACTAACTCAAGACAAGCTGGTGATGGTGTGTGACTGTGAGAATCCCTCAGAATTAGACAGCCACTGTCTGGGTCTCAGGCAGTTTAAGACAGACCGGAAGGAACACAAGTCATTCTAGCAACAAACCATTACCAAAAGAAAAAAAAAAAGACACTAAGTTGCTGATACATTAATTCCATAGTCAGTAACTTCTCTCTAATTCACAGAAGGGAGAATAATCCAGAATATTTTGGAAAAGCTGTTTTGTTTGGAAGAACAAGCAAAATAGGGAAAAACTACTCAACCCAAGATTGGCATTCATTTCAGAAATATGTTATCCAAAGAACTCCCGAGGGAGGAAGGGCCAAAGTCCGCTACAAAAGCAGGTATTAGGGGGCAAGTTACAGACCTTCCCTGTGGACCCCCAGCTCGGTAAGCCCAGTCTTTATTCCGCGGGCAGGAGAAGGAAGTTATGCCTCTTTGCACGTCAGGAGAGTGACATCCTCAAAGCTGTGTTAGGGAGTGAGTACATCAAGAGGGACAGGGTGTATGTGACAGAAGGCCAGGGAGATAGTGCGGGCACGTCAGATAAAGAGAACAGAGCCTTGATGTCCTCAAACACAAAAGCTTCTGGGAGAGCAGAATTCTGGTCTGATTGTTTTTAATGCTCAGAACTGTTGGGTTTTATTTCACGTGTGGGAGTGCTCTGCCCGCTTGTGTGTGCAGCACGTGGGCCTGGCGCCAGCGGCAGTCAGCAGGAGGTACTGCAGCTCCTCCAACTGGAGTTACCACCGCTTAGAACTACCGCATGGGGACTGGGAACTTGACTTCTGCCGTGCGGGCACGGACGAAGCCACGAAACTGACTCTGGGACCTCAAGTTCTCTGCCTGAATGTAAATGCTGATGGATGAACAAGCTTTAAATTATTTACATGTGCTATCCAGTAATAACTTCTCAAAAGCCTTTCAAAGCTTTATCCTTATAGCTATTCCACATGTTGCTGGTTCCACTGGGTAAGACCACTGTCTGAATTCCCAGCACTCTGAAGTTTCCATGTTAGCCACATGGAAACTACCCAGCACGCAGTGACTAGGCGTGGAAATGGGGCCAAGAGAAGACGGAACTGCAGGCAGGAAAGACAGAAATGGCTGACAGAAGCCAAACCACTGAAAAGAAAAACCAACCAACAGGAAAAAGAGAAGAGGATGACGTGGTGTCACTACAGCAAGGCCAACAGTCCCATCTCTACAACCCTGAAAGGAAGGGACACTCGAACCAAAGCATGAGGCAAGTAACTGGTGTGAAATAACCTTCAACCACCAAGAGAATCTGTACTTCCTTAGACTCGGGTGTGAAAAGCAGAGATGGAGACAAACCCACCTTAGGAAGCTTTTCCTCAAAACACAATACAGAAGTCTCGAGACCCAGAAATTCGTGATGCGTGCACACTCACATCTCATCCAGACAAGCACACATAATTAACGCACACAACTAAACTAAGCACAGGCATGGCCTGAATGCCCTGCTCTGTGCAAGTCAAGTGTTGAGAACTTAATGTCAGAAGGCAGAACCTTCAAGGAGTGCTCAGATCACGAATGGCCACACCGTCTTAGGAGGCCCTGAGGGGCGCCTCGGCCTTCCACTATGTGAGCACACACCAAGAACACAGCCATCTATGAACCAGGACAAGAGCTTCACTAGAATCTGAATCTGCTAGGTACAGGACAGTGGATTCTCAGCCTACAGAAATCAACTATCAAGTTTGTGGAATTGTTGTTACAGTACTCCAAATGGAAAACCCTCTTTTCTCAACAGGGTAAAATCACCCCTAAACAGAGTCAAAATCAGATGTTCTGATAGAAGAACAACAAACAGTACTTTTTATATATAAAAGTCAGATCTAAGCTGGGTGGTGGTGGCTCACGCCTTTAATCCCAGCACTAGGAGGCAGAGGCAGGCTATCTCTGAGTTCAAGGCCAGCCTGATCTATATAGAGAGTGAGTTCTAGGGTAGCTTGGGCTATAAAGAAACCCTGTCTTGAAAATCAATTAAATAAATATACAGATGCAAGCCTGACTTGGGGTCTCACTCCCATAATCCTAGCGTGTGAAAGGGTGAGGCCAATCTTGGCTACAGACTGAGACCCTGTCTCAAAAATTGAAAGTAATTCCTGGTGTTAAATTTTATGAGAGAGGCCAATTAAGGGAAAAATACTTACAAAGGATTCCTGTTGTTAGAGGAGATAATAGTGAAAACTCTCAATAGTGAGAAACAATGGCCTAAAGGAAATTAAGGGGAGACAAGAAAGAGCAATGTGCTTTATCTTTATATTACTTTTTTTGGATTTACAAAATTAAACTTATTAAAAATATGAAAAGCCAGAATTAATTTGAAATGTCCAATGATGTCTTTTCATTTGTAGGTGTGTTCACGTTCCTGTGTGTGGAGGCCAGCAGTCAATTCTGGGTGTCCTCCTCAACCATGCTCCATCCCTTTCTGAGACAAGGTCTCTTACTGAACCTGGACCTTACATTCAGTTAAACTGGCCAGTCTGAAGACATCCTGCCTCTGCCTCTCGGTGTAGTATTACAGGCATGTGCCACTGCTCCTGGCTCTTAGGTGCTGGGGATCACACTCAGGTCCTTATGCTAGTTCGACAGTCTCCTTACCAACTGTGACAGATAATCTTGACTGTCACCTGACTGGTGGATCTGGAGTTGGCAACTAGACAGCGTTATTAGGTGTACTTGTAAAAGATATTCTTATCAGTGAGAAGACCCACCCTCACTGAGGCAGCACCTTCTAGAGGCAGCCAGAAAAAAGAAGTCTAGGGAGATCTGCTTGCCTTCACGTTCCTTCCTGTCACACTGGCAACTTCATCTACCCTGCTGTTACCACCGCTGCCGCTAATACTAGTAACTGTTCACTAACATTAGACGCAGCATCTTCGGCAATCCAAGGTCCACCGAAGACCAGTGGCTTCCAGGAATCTTCAGGCCTCCAGCTGCAGACTGGGACTGCTGAGGCCTCCAGTCTTGAGGACTGAAGGTTACTGTGTTCTTAGCCTCTCCAGCGTGAAGACAGACACTGGAATATCCAGACCACATCATGTAACTCAATGTAATAATAAATCCCGTTGGCATATATTCACCCAACTCCACTCTGCTCCTCTAGTGAACCCTGTATACCAACTGGGCCATCTTCCTAGACCTCAATGTTGTCTTTCCTTTTATAAAGATTTATTTCAAGCACATGAGTGTTTCGCCTGCATGTATGTACGTGCACTTGTACCAGTACCTGATCAAGGTCAGAAAAAGTGTCTGAGCCCCTGGAACTGAAGCTACTGATGGGTGTCAGGAACCAGATCTGAGTCCTCTACAAGAGCATCAAGAGCTCTTAACTGCTGAATCTTCTCTCCAGTCCCTCAATGCTTCTTGAAACAAACTGCCACAGTTCAGTTTCAAGTTCCCAGGGGGGTAGGATGGGAAAGCTGTGAAGGCTTTTATGGAAGTGGGACCCAAGGAAAGGCCTTTCCATCACACTGGGTCACTTCCTAGAGATGCTATGGGGCTTCAGCCTTGCCTCCCCTCTCACTGCTTCCTGGTCTGAGACATGAGCAGTTTGCTTGTATACACACTTCTGGTCATCGCCATCAGCAGAACTGAGCCCACACAGGCAGCATGCTTTATGACCACCCTTCAGAACCTTGAGCCCAAACAGACCTGTCTCACTGCATAGCTAACCTGTGTCAGGTACTTCACTATGGAGAAAAAGGTACTGAGAGCACTGATTACCACTTTCGGAATTAGAGCTCCTGAAGCCTTATCACGTAGGGAACAAGAGCACAGCCAAGTGAGGCTCGCACGACCTTTCAAGCACAGAGGTTTGGGTGGCACCAACGAGTCAGAAACTACTCACTTGGAGGTGGCAGAAATTCAGGATGACAGTCACAATCATCGCCCTTCAAAGCCTCATCTGCCACCTGCCCGTGAAAATAACACTAGTGAGATTTTAAAAAGCAATACAGCCAAAGTGTCAGCAATCACGTAAGAAACAGAATTTAAACTAGAATACAATAGGATTCACTCAAGCACCTAAAATACAGAGCTGGTTATGAAGCCTAAATGTATAAACAAGCAAACATCATGATGACTAAAAATAAGAAATCAAGATACGTGGCAAATTCTTGGACAGCGATCTTCTTTCTGATGCTTAGAGTGATGCCTGGTATGTAAATTGTTAACAATGCCTGTTCGCTGCTCCTTCGAACGGAATGAAATATTTTCTGTATTATCCACAAAATGACTATATGGGATTTGAAAAATTCCCTTCTCTGTCTATCAATTCAACCAACACCCCCCACCACCCCTTCTTCAAATCTGGAAGCAAAATGTAAATATGAATTCAGCTTTTAGTATACTCCAAGACATCTGATGACAGAGTCAGGCTAGAGGCCTGTGGTGTCAGAAAAAAACCTTCGACGACGACACTTGCTAAACACAGCACTGAGTTAAAGGCTGGGATCATGGCTGCCAAGGATAACCAAAGTGAACCCGAGCAACCGCTGGGTGGTGGGTCGGCAGAACATCAGTAAGCAAATACAGTGCATACAAGAGAAAAGGAAGGAACAGAAGAAACCTAAGTCACTATGAAGAGCGAGCAGTGAAACTCGGCTACCAGACCCGACTGCCACTCATCCCCAAGAGACTGGCTGAGAGACAGACACGAGAGCACACAGGTAAACTTAGGGGCAAAACAGCATTTGAAAAACATTCTTAAGACACACAACTGCGGTTTCAAGGTAAATCATGTGACATCTGAACATTATCTTTACACAGCTGGATGAGATGGCCAGGCTGCCTGATGTGAGCCAATCATTTTCTTGGTAGCAATAGAGAAAAGGGCACCAAAGCATCTACCAGCAAAGCATCACTGTAAAAAGTGAGGCTGTTCATACCTGAAATAATCGGAGATTTTGGCTAAGCTTACCTGGAGATTGTGATTGCCACCATCTGCCATTCTGTACTTAGTTTTTCTGAAACCTCTGTCTGTTTCCACAAAGTTAAGTGATGTCCTAAAAGCAGGTGTTGATGGATTTCTAGGTGTGTAAGCCCTGGGGGTGACAAATAACATCAAACCATCGTGTCATTCCTAAGTTGACAGACACCTGAAGTGGTTCTTCAAACAAGCTGCACCATCACAGCCAAGTATCACATTCTGGAAAGATCTCCACTGCTAAGATGGGCTTTACACATCAATAGTACTTTCAATCTGAAACTGGGCCAATATAACTAAGCCTGGCTCACGACAAGCGGTTCTGGTTCTAATAGTAAGGTAACTAAACCTTCCTGTTTTAACAGCTTTGACATCAATGTATCTAAACAAGCCTTGGAAAAAGTCTCATCTACTTTCATTTTCATTACATTTCTTAGTATTTTTAAATTTTCATACAGTATACTTGGATCATATTCTTTCCCTTCCCCAATCTATTTAAACTGCCAATGACAAAATGTAGACCCCTGGCTACTGTCTTTACCTATAACCACAGTCAGTCTTCAGCCTTCAAAAGACTCTGGGAAGCGACAGGCTCACACTCCATCCCAGTGCTCCTTGGCCAAGACCCACGTGGCCACACTGGTCCCCATTCAAGTCAGGCAACGTTAAAATCTCATTTTATTCTTTCCCTCAGGTGTAGGCTACATATATTCAAAAGGTCCAGAAAAATAGCTGAATAATGAACTCCCAAGTCATCTGTTTTTTTTTTGTTTTTTTTTTTTTTGGTTTTTCGAGACAGGGTTTCTCTGTGTAGCTTTGCGCCTTTCCTGGAACTCGCTTTGGAGACCAGGCTGGCCTCGAACTCACAGAGATCCGCCTGGCTCTGCCTCCCGAGTGCTGGGACTAAAGGCGTGCGCCACCACCGCCCGGCATCCAAGTCATCTGTTTTAAGACAGGAATAAAACTGCCCGCGCGCGCGCGCACACACACACACACACCTCAACCATACAAAACAAGCCTCTCTTTCATCCCTGATTAAAAGTTGCCACTACAGGAATGAGTGTATCGCTAAGTGGCAGAGCACCTGCCTAGCATGTATAAGGCCCTGGGTTTCATTCCCAGCACCACATATGAAAGTTGCTATTAGCTCTTAAATTGGCAGTGATTCTTAAATTCATGGGAAAAGCCTTTCCAAGCAGCAGCTACTAACCTGATATTAACTCACCTGCTTTCATAAAAAGCTTTAATTGGATTCTTACTTGATGTCCGACCTATAAAAGCCAACCACACACACAGTAATCAATGGACTGGCAGCACAGACTTTAAAAATACTTCAATATTTCTTTTAAGCTGATAGTTGAAAACATTAAAGTTTGAAAGCTGAAAAATAAATCTTAGCACTTTACAATTCTAGATGCTTCTAACTTCAAGGTGTCAACAAACTTCACAATCTTGTCAGATAGCCCATTATATATGATTACTAATAAGATGCCAGCAACACATAAATGTGAACCAGGTAGTACCTGTCTGCAAGGAGCTCACAATCTTAGAATCACATTACACTGGACAAACAGAACTGCTCAGCTCGATTATACAGACACTAAAAACCCAAAGAAAAAAATAACAGAAGAAAGATCTATATGCTGGAAGTGAACACAGGAATTTTAAGTATCAGAGAAAGAAAAATGAGTGAGGGAAGAACAAGGACAGAAATGAATAACTGTGAGTGAGAGCTCAAAATTCCCAATCTGCACAGCCCATTTCTGAGACGGATGGATGGATGGATGGATGGATGGATGGATGGATGGATGGATGGATGGATGGATGACAGATAGAAAGACACAGATAGATGATAGATACAGATAGATAGATGATATAGATGATAGATAGGTGATAGACTGGTTGATTGATAGATAATGACAGATGTTCAACATGCTATATAATTAGTTGCAAAGCTGGTGCAAAAAAAAAAATCAAACAATACTAAAGGGCATTTTCTTAGGAAATTAATAAAAAAAATTTAAAAAGTTATCAGAAAGTGCAGGAAGGGGTATTTTTCTACCGAACAAACAAAAACTCAATTACTGTGTTTCAAATAAAGAAATCACTTTCAATCACCTAGCTGAACACAACACTATCATAATTCTACACAGAGACAGTACTCGAGAGACTTCACCAAGACAGCATAACAGAAGTACAAACCATTGAGAATTGGTACGGTCCTCCATTAATCCAAGAAATCCATTTTCAAAAGTTTTAAAGGGAATTCGACTGTAACCAAAAGAATCTTAGGTGAAATACCTTGTAGGTCTTCTATTTGTTTTTGTAACTTTACATGCTGCTGAATTAGATCCTTGATTCCCTCAGGGTCATTTTTACAGAGTTTTTGAGCTTTTATGTTTGCTTGCAGGGCCCAGTCATATTCCCCCAGCATAGAAAGAGCATCACAATAACGATAATGACCCTGTTCCAAAAAGATAAATTTAATTTTTTCTCAAAAAATATGCTTACGTTAACAAAGATAGATAAGGAAAAATATTTTCTGGTTGAAATGGATTACTTTAGGCCTATCAATGAAAAATAAATTAAAATACTAAAATCCCAGAAAATAAAGTGGCTAATGAGTTAAGTAAAAAGTTATAAATAAGCAAGTAATTTTAATAATTAACCTAAAAACCAGTATTTTAAAGTTTTTGAACCCCCATTAAATAATTTAACTTTTGATATAGTTTACTATTAAGGAACAAAATAATTATTTAGCTAAATAAAGTATAAAGTCATTAGTTTTAGGTAAACAACTTAATTTTTTCAAAAGATTTGAATGCAGTAAGTCTCTAAGTCATGACACCCCCTGCACGCTGGAAGTCGAAGGTCCCTGGACCGGGAGGGACCCACTAGCACCTCTGCGATTTTGCCAACACTTCCAAGGGCACAGAGACAAGTGAGACCCGCGGCCGGGCGACCTCTCAGAGGCTTCTCCCTCCGGTCAGCTTGTGTTTTACCTCTAAATACAGTTTCTAGATGCAAGAGAAGTCTGAAAGGTACTGGTTTTATTTACTCTTAATTCGAATGTTAAGGATTTTAGTTGTTACAAAATTAAAAAACCCTTTCTGGCTCTAAACATTAGCTTTTGACTCTAGAAAGCTAACAGAACTAATGCCCTCTCTGAGCTACCCACACCCCAAACTCCCATTTTAGGAACAAATCTACCAGAGGATGATTAGCAGCCAATGAGGCTGGAACCTGCAGCATGCCACACAAACAAAGCCCAGAACCTGACTCATGATACTGGTCCAGAACTTCTTATTTGTAATTTATCTTACAGAGAACATTCTTTTTAACAAGAATCCAAAAGAAAACACAATCCCCCCCACCAAAAAAATGTTCCTTTAAAAATGTAAGTTTTCATTAATAGAAGTCAGCGGTGTGCGTGCGTGCGTGCGTGCGTGCGTGCGTGCATGTGTGTCCTTGGGGCCTGTCTGTGAGTTCTACAAAAGTTTAGCAGACTGTCTAGTCTTAGGTCAAAGATACTGATTCATACGGTGCCTCGTTAAATATCACTTGTCCCTAAGGGTGAGTGCTCTATTTCCTGACAGCTGAGATCCTCTAGACACTGATCAACTTCAGAGTGCGGATAAGTGCCTTGAAAGAGGAAAACACAGCTTAGTATGAGGAATGACCGGCCACAAACTCTCAGTGAGTATTTCTCCTCAGCCTGCCACCCCCCATTCTCACCCTCTATCGGGTCCTTTTCCTGTGCTCCTATAAAATTCAGTGCAGCTCCTAATGACTGATGAGGATTTTCTCAGATCTTTTTGCTGAGGTTGTCTGAAGATTAAATTAAAATTATCTCTTTTTTGAAACCACGTACCCAAGTTCTGTCCTGCCTTGGAAACTCTGGTTGTCTATGACATTAAGAAGAAACCCCCAATGCTGGACTACCTCCCATCCCTCCCACTAGAAGGCACCATTTCTAACTCTTGTGCTTGGCAGAACCATCAATCGTAGTACCCTACCCTGGCAATAAGCTGAGTGAAAGAATGAGTCATCAAGGAAGCTGTGACTGATCTACAGGCAGGCATGCACCTAACCCATCACCACTACCTTAGAGTGCACCCCAGATTAACTACCTAGATAACAACCCATCACGACTACCTTAGAGTGCACCGCAGATTAACTACCTAGATAACAACCCATCACGACTACCTTAGAGTGCACCCCAGATTAACTACATAGATAACAACCCATCACAACTACCTCAGAGTGCACCGCAGATTAACTACCTAGATAACAACCCATCACAACTACCTTAGAATGCACCCCAGATTAACTACCTAGATAACAACCCATCACGACTACCTTAGAGTGCACCCCAGATTAACTACCTAGATAACAAACCATCACGACTACCTCAGAGTGCACCGCAGATTAACTACCTAGATAACTAGGGGAGTTCTTCTTCCCTGGACAACAGCTGTTGGTTTGAAGGCTCTCACTGCACGGCAAAGTCTGAAAAATCAAGGAGCCTGGACTCTATACTTTCAGCTAAGATGGAATAACATGAGACAAAAAGAAATCGTGGCTTACAAAAACAGAAACACTGACTGTGGCAACAGAACAGAATGATCCAAGAGAGATGAGGAATACGCAAGCCTAAGACTGCTCCAACTTTCTCAACAGAGTCCCTACACCTCAGCTCAGGAGGAAGAATCTGGAAGACAGGGTGGAAGCAACGGGAAGAACAGAACAGCAGAAGTCTAGAGAGAGAATTCCAGAAGGACTTCCTTGGGACTTCATAGATAAGGGAGCATTAAGAAAAGTTTTTGTTTTTTTTTTAAAGGAAGTTTTAATACACAAAAATTTACAAAAGATCTTTGGAAAACTAGTATGATCTGGTTTTTATTACTAAGAATTCTATCACTTATTTTACAAATATTAAATACTCATCAAATGTAAGTTTCAGTGATCAACAAAGATTCTACTTCAAGCAAAAGACTGACTCACTATGAAAACATCAAGATGCTGAGCACCCTCTACAGAAGCACCAGCTAGCACTGAATCTAGCCCCCAACAAGGTCTTATCTGGAACACGTACTATGAGGTGTGTGTGCTCACGTGTCTGTGTGTGTACACATATCCATACATGCCACAGTGCACATGTGGAAACCAGTGGACAACTTTCAGGAGTCAGTCATCAGGACTGCATGGCAAGCCCTTCACCTGACGGTCCACCTCAGCAGCCCTGAAACCTCATTAAAATAAATAACAAAGACAAACGGAACACAGAGAACTAAGCTTTAACAGTTACACATGTTTCAGAGTCTCTTCAGTACAACTACAGACATGACCACAATCTCCTTGGTAAGTAGTCTGCTAACCTGTGTTATGCTTGCTTTTACTGACTCTTCATTTAATACTGTTTTTAAAATCCACAAATGTTGGTAAGTCAGCCAACCTATCTCCAACACATTTAGGACTTGATGATTTATTCACTAAGCCAGCGACAGTACTCAGGCGCCTGCTCATGTCACCACCGTCAGCTGTGACGATGTGGCGCTGGGTTCTGGAGGTGCTGGTGTCTAACCTGTCACTGCTGCCCTACAACGTAACTCCAGGGTCAAGACAGTTCCGGCTCCAGAGTAAATCAGAACCTTTGCCTTAGAATGCTACTTAACTAGACACATGGTATGTTTAAAAAAATGCTACATGCTGAAAGGGGAGAAAGGAAGCAGAGAAGAGACTAGGAAATACCCAGGGGGCCAGGATTGGCATTTGAGGTGACCAGGAAAGAGCTGACTAAGGGACATTAAGTGAAGCATGAGCACTAATAAAATAGCTGGTCAATGCTGAAGAAGAGCGTTCAAGACAGAATAAACAAAGGGATGAGTCCTGCCCATCTGAGGGAAAGTGAGGAGGCCAAGAGGTCAACAGAGTGACTCAGAGAAAGAGTAACCAGACTGAGGAGGGAAAGGAAGGGTGTTCAAGATGTGAACACATCAGAAGAACCAAAGTAACAACTTGGATCAAGTGAAAATACGACATTCATCTACTACTTCACCACTAGACAATTAGGGAAGAGCAATGCTGGAAGACAGGCCTTCTGGCAGAGACCAATAATCTCTGCTACTCAGGAGAAAGGTGGGAAGGTGACAAGATCAAGGCCCGGACCAAAGTGAGTTCAAGGACAGCCAGGGCAAGGTAATGAAACCATTGTCTCAAGAAGGGAAAAAGAAAGCTGAATAGGGACAGAGCTCAGTGGGAGGGTTATTGTCAGTATTGAGTCTGTAGGTTCAATCATCACTACCACAATCAACCAATCAATTATCAGTATAAAATCAGAACTGAAAATAAAAAATGCTTCAATGATTTTGTACATTTTACCATGCATAGATATGAAAAAAAAAATGTCTAGGGTGCACGCACATGAAATCAAGTAACTATTAGGGAACATACACACAGGACCAAGTACACACAGAATACAGTAATCATGGGCTGTGGACATCCTACTTCTTCCCAAGTAAGTTACAAACAAGTCACATTCCTACCAGTTAACTGAATTCCTGTTACATCACTCAGGACCCTCAGCCTCACGTAAACGCCATCACATCACCTTACTTGCTGGTGGCTATGTGGGTCTATGTTCCTTAGGTCCTCTACTCTGTTTCATTTGGGTTTTTCTCTATCTTTATCCCTTATAACTTTATTAGAAACAGAGCGAAGTTCCTCATTTTTAAAAAGATTTACTTATATTTTTAATTTTTTATATGTATGTGTTTGTGTTTTCATGTGTGGGGTGCCTGAGAAGTCAGAAGAAGGTATGAGATCCTGTGGAGCTGGAGTTATAGGCAGTTGTGAGCCACCTGACTTGGGTGTAGGAAAGTGAATTCCGGCCTTTGCTAGAGTAGCAAGCTCTCCTAACCACAGATGTCTCTCCAGTCCTCAGTTACTCATTTCTTTTTTTTTCTTTTTTTTGTTTTTTGAGACAGGGTTTCTCTGTGTAGCTTTGCACCTTTCCTGGAACTCACTCTGTAGCCCAGGCTGGCCTCGAATTCACAGTGATCCGCCTGGCTCTGCCTCCCGAGTGCTGGGATTAAAGGCGTGCGCCACCACTGCCCAGCAGATTTCTCATTTTCAATTGGCCATTCGGGGTAAGTTTTCTATGAAAACTTTTTCATTTTCATGGTCCACCTTCTTTTCAGGTTTCTTACTTCCTTTAAGAGTGCTCTGCATATTCAGTACCTAAGTCCTATCAGTTATATATGAGAGCTATGTAACAGGTGATCTCACCCTAGCCACTTAGTACATTCGCCTCTTGACAAACTTGTGTATAACGAAGTTTTCTGCTGTTGATTTTGTGTACTGCGTTCCTCAAGAAACCTTGGTGCTGGGGGTGAGAGGGAATACTTATACACTGTTTTGCCTAAATAAAAGTAGAATTAAAACTTGGGAGGAGCTTTGGAATACCTTTCTAACCCTGAGGCAAAAAGGAGTCTCTCATTCATTCTCCCTCGGATCCCCTCCAACCCACCCCGCCCTCTCTCCCACTAAAGCAAGGGCTTTGGACTTGCTGGGATGGATTGCTTTATTGCTCATTGCCTCTCACCGCCAAGCCCTGAATGTGCAGTGAACTCATGAACCCACTTCCTGTCCCTGAGCTCTCTGGAAGGTTACCTAGCATTTTTATGTACAAAGACGCTATCCCACAGACCGGTTTTCACAAGAGGGTAAGGTTCAAGGGCTTGCTCACTGTACAGTACAGAAGACGCCTACCTTTGGCCAGGTGTTCTTCAAAACAATGGCCCTCTTTCCATCACTAAGTGCATTTCTAAAAGGAAAAACAAGAAACAAAATTTTAAAAATTCCATTCTTTTACTGTAAGAGTATTGTATAGCATTTTATGTTGTGATTTTTTTCCATGAATATAATCTAGTCAAAAAATTTTAATCCATATAATAAATGCCCCCTGTAGTAAAGTTAGAAAAGGCAGGAAAATAAAACAAAAGGGGAGGAGTCATCTGATCCCATCACAACTACCAAGGATTATGTTTAGTATTTCCAGAGCGTTCCTTAGGTATCTCTCCAACATCTACGCTTGACTCATCACTCACATGATTTTCTATACTATTTTTGTCTTTTCACAAAACTTCTGATTCTCAACAAGGTAGCTCCCAAGCCTTCCCCACAACATGACAGTTAAGCTACACTGAACACAGCACAGACTCTGGAACAGTGGTTTCTCCAACTTCCTAATACTGCGACCCCTCATGCTGTGGTGACCCCCAACCATAAAACTACTCTCGTTGCTACTGTTATAAATGGAATGTAAATATATGCGTTTTCTGATGGTCTTAAGTGACCCCTGGGAAAGGGTCACTTGACCACGAAGGGGTCAGTGACCCACAGGTTGAGAACAGCTGCTCTAGACCGAGTGCCAGTTCGGTGTAATTAGACCGACCAGGGCTTCTCCTGGAGCCGGCAGGAGGTCACTGGCTCTCAGCCACTCTTTCATCTGTAGAAGGGGGATGGTGACTCTGATCTGGCTGCTCTGTTGAGGTACACACTGAATTAGAAACTGTCAGGCACTAAAAGATCCACACTTTAGTCTGTCTCCTGGTATCTGTGTCTTCAAGGACACCCCAACAGCTTGTTTCACAAGTCCTCACCACATCCAGGTAGGAACTCAGCACCTTTCAAAAATGCCCAAACGCATAAAGCACTAGTTCAGACATCCTGCTCTTTCCTATAAGCTCACACATTCCTTCTCAGTGTCCAACTCACTCTGTCTGTTTTCATTTCCCTAGTTTAAATGTCTGGTATGAATTGACTAGTTCATCATCTCATAGTCACACACATCAATTCACCGTACTTCAAAAATTAAAAAAAAAAAAAGAACAAAACGAGGTAGCATACCATCAAACATTAATACCTACTAAAGGTATATACTAAAATATTAAAGAAGAAAAAACAAAATAACAAAACCTCCTAAAGACAGACAATCAGACCAACAGAAAAGGATGAGGAACAGACGTATGGCAAGTGAGAACACAGTGCATGGGGCAAGCACTTTAATAAATGGTGCTAAACCACTTAGACTTCCCACCAGTGTCACACACTCCCTCACACTCAGCAGCAAAACCAAGCTCGGGAGGCTGGTGAATCTAAGTAGCAATGTTAATCTTTTTAAAAAACAAAAAAAAACAGTCAAACTTTTAGAAGAAAACAGAGAACACTGGTGGCTTTAGAGCAGACAAAGATTATAAACACAACACAAAAAGTGCTTACCATAAAGGAAGAAACTGATAAATTGCATTATACTAAAATTAATAGCTTGTGTGTGTGTGTGTGTGTGTGTGTGTGTGTGTGTGTGTGTGTGTGTTGCAGAAGGGAGGCTGAGTGTGGAGGTCAAGGACAACTTATAGGCGTCAGTTACCATGTACAGCCTGGGACCAAACTCAAGATTTTCCAGCTTGGTGGCAAATGCCACCCACTGCACCATTCCACCATCCCTAGGATTAACAGCTTTTGGAGGGAAGAAAACAGCAAGCACTGGAGGGCAAGCCACTGAGGGTGGGGACACTTGCAATACTGAGTCTCAGTGACTCACATCCAGGCCACAAAATAAGTGCCACAAAGACAGGCATTCAGCCAGGCGGTGGTGGAGCACGCCTTTAATCCCAGCACTCGGGAAGCAGAGCCAGGTGGATCTCTGTGAGTTAGAGGCCAGCCTGGTCTACAGAGCAAGATCCAGGACAGGCACCAACACTACACAGAGAGACCCTGTCTCAAAAAAAAAAAAAAAAAAAAAAAAAAAAACAAAGACAGGCATTCAACTGGGAGGGGGGGGGATAACAAAAGACCAACAAGGCACTTCACAAAAGAGGACACCCAAATAGGCAATTAGCATATGAAAAAATACTCAAGTATCCTTAACCAACTTACAGAAATGCAGACTAACACTAGGCTTATACCACTCCATACCCATCATGTCTAACAGAAGACACAAATTAAGGACATGGCCTGAAATTCTTATATTCTGCAGTAAACTGAAATGATGCCACCACAGGAAAGCTATGAACTACAGCTGAATATAAGCATGCCCTCTGTCTCTGCACACTCAGCAGAAACTGTAACCACCAATAGCCAAAGACTAGAAACTTAAGGTGCCCACCAATCAAACAATGGATAAACTATAGTATGTTCATGCAATAGGTGAATACAAGTACATGCAACAGCATGGAACCCCAAAACAGTGATTAGAACCTGTGGTGGTAATCTAATTGTACTGAAATGTGATTTTGATTGTATGTTAATAAATAAAGTTGCCCGGGGGTCAGAGGTATTAAGAGCCATAGCAAGAGTGTGGCGGTGGTGGCACACACCTTTAATCCCATAGGTCTCTGTGTGTTCAGGGATACAGCCAGCATTGGAGACATATACCTTTAAGACCTAGGGGGCTGTACATTCAGACAGTGACGAGGCAGTCACGTGTTTGGGTTTACAACCAATGAGAAGGCAGAACAAAATACTATAAAAAGACGAACAGACAGGATATAGCTCTCTTTTCGGGAAGCTGGGACACTGCAGGAGGAAGGGTGAGATTTAAGCTCTGAGCTCTGACCTCTGTTTCTTATTTAATAAGACTGTTGGATACATCTACATCTGGCGCCCAACGTGGGGCAAGAGTTTTCACCTAAAACCTGAGAAAAAAGATTCTAAAAATGGATCTAAAAACAGTTCCTAGTTGTCTCTCTCAAGCTAGCAGCAGCCTGCATGTTTGAGCTACTATGGTGGGTTCTTGGCATGTGTGCTTGACCTACAGTATGGCGGGAATGAGGCCTCTGCAAGTGGCACATTAAGCTGTGTGGTGGATTTAGCCTTTGCTAGTACAAAACAAGAAAAGAGGTTTCTGGGCTACACGCTGCTTTGATAAAAGCATAGACCCAGGATGGCTCCCAGAGCTGGTGGAAAACATACCACCGACATTTTGGGAAGCTGAAGTGTGCGGAGCCAGCAGCCACAGCGCCAGTGCCGTTTCAGGCTTAAAAGGCTGCAGTTTAAAGCAATAGGCTCAAGGTAATATAAAAAATAAGCCACATAAAGATGGCTATCACACAGAGAATCTGGATTATGTTCTCTTTGATATTTGTAACTGAAGAAAAACATTTGATTGCAAAAGCTGTTGAGTTATGCCAAAATGTATATTTTAAAGGTATCTTGACTTCAAAATTTGGCTATAAGGATATGTTGCTTTGGAAAAGAGGCTCTGCTTTTGTTTCTACAGAAAGCCAGAGGCTATGGATTTGTTCCAGATTAAGATACATCAGGTTTGACCAGCCAAGACCCCCTGAAAGGTCTCCGATGACACCATGGCCCAGATGATCCAACATCCAGAATCATTTCAAGGCAACTAGCTCAGACGATACACCCTCATGGACTACTCCATGATCCTAAAATTTTCTTTGTGTCCCCATAAGATACAGCGCCCCCCTCCAGCAGGAAGTAGTAAGAGAAGCTACGCTCAAATTCCCAAATATACCAAAGCTGGCTTTGGAGATGTGTAAAAGTTAAAACCTTCCTTTTTAAACAAACAAAAAAAAAAAAAAAAAAAAAAAAGGAAAAGGGGAAGTGCTGTGGGATGGTCTGTATGTCAAATTGCTCTGATTGGTCAATAAATAAAACACTGATTGGCCAGTGGCCAGGCAGGAAGTAGGTGGGACAAGGAGAGAGGAGAATTCTGGGAAGTGGAAGGCTGAGGCAAAGAGACACTACCAGCCACCTCCATAACCAGCAGCATGTGAAGACGCTGGTAAGCCACCAGCCATGTGGTATAGATTTATGGAAATGGATTAATTTAAGCTATAAGAACAGTTAGCAAGAAGCCTGCCATGGCCATACAGTTTGTATGCAATATAAGTCTCTGTGTTTACTTGGTTGGGACTGAGCGGCTGTGGGACTGGCAGGTGACAGAGATTTGTCCTGACTGTGGGCAAGGCAGGAAAACTCGAGCTACAAGAGCCAGACACAGAAGAGCACATACATGACCCCATTTACACTGCATAAAACTACCCAATGGAAGTCTAGGAAAACATTCTGGGAAGAGAGGTGGACAGCGATTGGAAGGAGGAACAAGGGGTGCCTGGGAACTGCTGAGATCTGGGTGTTGTTTCAAACTGTCTGACTTCCAAGAATTCAGTCTATTCCTTTGTGAAAAACATATTCCCTTGGATGTGTACCAAGATCCTTTTGAAAGGGTCACAACAAACCTGGCTTTTTCTTCTGCTGGAGAATGTAATAGCTGGCCTGACAGCTGCAAAGTCACAGGAGTCACCCTGCCACCACAGGGATGGAGTGGCAGCTTTCTGACCAAGTCATTCAGGCTGAAAATCACATACACCTTAGAGCCACCTTCTTCTGGAACCTGGGAATTACATTTCTTTTTTTTTCTTTCTTTCTTTTTTTTTTTTTCTTTTTTTTGTTTTGTTTTGTTTTGTTTTTCGAGACAGGGTTTCTCTGTGTAGCTTTGCGCCTTTTCCTGGAACTCACTTGGTAGCCCAGGCTGGCCTGGAACTCACAGAGATCCATCTGCCTCTGCCTCCCAAATGCTGGGATTAAAGGCATGCGCCACCACCACCCGGCTTGGGAATTACATTTCTTTACCATTTAAGCCAGTTCAATCTGTTACCTAGACCAAAAACAGCCTTAAGGCACCAAATCTCTTCCCCCAAACATTTTTAGAAATTGTCTACACCTTACAGGTCTCAGCTCACACCAACCACCTTCTGCTCAAAGCCTTCCACTGACAGCTCTTCTATAGTCCATGTTGCTAAATCCAAATACTCTCACACATCCTGGCAGCCAGACAATGTTCTCTCACTTCTTCCCTCACAACTATTCCTTGCCTTTCTGGATATTTGTAAGTAGTCTCCAGGCCAGGTTTCGCCCTTCTCTAGTAGGTATTTCTGAGGTTCCACTTGGTTCTTTTATCTTAGCTTGTGCTCTCCTAAAGGACTTCAAGGTTGTCTCAGTCTTGCTTACATACTGATATTACTGGGGAAGCTTCAAAAAGCTCATTCTGCAAGCTTACCCTAGATTACTTAAACTAGAATGTCTGGGTTCAAAGTTTCAATGATTCCAATATGCAGGCAAGGGTGAAACCTACTTTCCTAAGCAATATCAACTACATCTCCAACTTCAAGCTTGGTCACCTACCCTATACATGTTATCCACTCTTTTTAGTTCCAGACCCACATAATTCACCTCCATACAATATTCCAATTTGGATGCTTCCCAGGCATTTTCACTCAGGATATGTGTGTATTCAGTGTATTTGATGTTTATAAATGTTTATGTACATACACACACACACACACACACACACACACGATTTTTTCTTTTTTATATGTATATGATTTTATATATAAAGTCAGATTCTACCTCCTACAAACTTACTCCTCTTCCAATGACCCCCCACTGCCAGGGAGTGGGCCCAGAATCCAAAAATCTGCTACGGACACAAACCATTCGAGTCTCCTCCCTCAAGTCCCAGCACGAAGCCATTCCTGTCCACTTCGCCTCTGAGTACCACGACTCTTTCCACTTTTCCATGTCTGTTCTCACTACCTTCTCCAGCCTGGAGTTCCAGCAGCCTCCCCAGCCTCGGCCCTGCTGCAGCTCCTTCCAAGTAATTTTCTGTAACCAGGGTAAGCCTTTAAAGGTACTAGCCACAGGTAAGAGCCTCAACTCACTGTAATTCTTTGGCATCTTAGCACCCTGCTTAATGGCCAACAGCCCTACTGTGTAACCTGCAAAGTCTATACTCTCCCTTCTGTAACTGCGGCCATGTGGCACACTATCAGTTCCATGAATACAGCCCACCACTTCCGACTTGAGGCTCCACACTGCTAGCTCACTGGCGAGAATGCAGGACTCTGTCTAGTCTGCCCATTTCTGGCATCAGCCATAACTAGAACATTGGTAGGACTTGCTGAATCAGGGTTGAGTGGTGTTAACACAGTGGTACCATAACATATGCAGTTGTTTGAACAGCATAGATTATAATAACCCATTTGGGGGTACATGAACTGAAGTTAAACCAGTAGATTTTCCAGCACGTGGCCACATCTTACAACTGGAGCCAAGGGAACAGAGCAGGGTCAGTGCTGCTCTCCAGACCACTGCAGCCAAGTGAGCAGGAGTCTGGCAGTGGGAAGACAGAGATGTCGACTGCTGTAACTGCTGAGGACTGTTCTAGTCCAAGTGCTCCGACTTACTCTAGTTACCACAAAAGCATGTTTACCCTCCCAGACAAACCCCAATCTAATATTTCACATAGAATATTGTTTTTTTCTTTAATTTATTACTCTGGGATTCTTTTTTTAGTAATTTATTTTATGTGCATTGATGTGAAGGTGTCGGATCCCCTGGAACTGCAGTTACACAGTTGTGAGCTGCCATGTGGGTGCTAAGAATTGAACCCAGATCCTCTGAAGGAACAAACAGCCAGTGGTCTTAAAATTGCTGAGCCATCTCTTCAGCCCCTACTCTGGGATCTTAGCACAGACAGAACACCAGATTACCTCTTCTTCTAGGTTTAAAGTTCACAGGCTCTGGTTTCTTGGTTCTGTCTGTGACTGTGAGTGAATCAGATACAAACCATTTAACAATCAGAGTTAAGGCCCCCAGTCCCAATGTCTACAACTGTAAGGAAGGTGGTATTTGGTCATCATTAGCATATGTTCCACACCCATCACTTAATTGATTTTGGACAGGGCAAAGGAGACGCTATTTACTGACCTCCTCAAACCACAACATGTATGTATCCAGTGAAGTATACAAGCACTTTGCTAGCTTTCAAGGATCCTTCCCCTTGTAGTACCTATCATTACTTTCAAGGTCCTACTAGATTAAAAAAGAAACAATGAACTATTCCCCAAGTAGCTTAATGTTACTATTAAAGTATGAAACATAATTCACTCAGCTACTATTAAATACACAGTGACTAACAACCACCAACAGAATTAAAATGTTTTAAATCAAAGTTCCTAAGTTTAAACCTCTTCATGCTCCTTCATCTAACAGAGCAAAAGCTTATCAAGAATTTATCCTACAAAGACATTAGCACCTGAACACTGAATATAAGTAAAAGGAGTCATTAAAAACCTGCATTTAGCCGGGCGGTGGTGGCGCACGCCTTTAATCCCAGCACTCGGGAGGCAGAGCCAGGCGGATCTCTGTGAGTTCGAGGCCAGCCTGGACTACCAAGTGAGTCTCAGGAAAGGCGCAAAGCTACACAGAGAAACCCTGTCTCAAAAAAAACAAAAAACAAAACAAAACAAACAAACAAACAAAAAACCAAACCTGCATTTAATTAAGTGAAAATAATCTACATTCTAATAATTTGTAATTATAAGTAATCTATAGACTAATCCAAGTAGCCTATTCAACCATATATTATTAATATAACCTGATGGATTACTTGAGTATCCAGCCAATTAAATGTTGCCTACAAACAAGAACAAGATCTTGATACACACTGATGTACAAGTTCTAAGACTTAACATTTTTAAAAAAGCAAATTAGGGTTGGAGAGATGGCTCAGAGGTTAAGAGCACTGGCTGCTCTTCCAGAGATCCTGAGTTCAATTCTCCGCAACCACTTGGTGGTTCACAACCATCTAGAACAGGATCTGATGCCCTCTTCTGACATGAAGTTGTACATGCAGACAGGGCACTCATTCATAAAAATAAATAAGTCTTTAAAAAGCAAATTATACGACAGCATGTGCTGTGTATGTTTTCCACTCGTGATTTTTAAAAGGTATGTCTCACTGAATCATCCCAAATTGCCTGTACTTGGATATATAAAATGGACACGAGCACGTCTACAGACATGAGGTATGATAGAAACAGGATCTGAAGAGAGCAGGAAATGATGAGCACACAAGAGCTGTCAGTGAATCCTTTTCAGCGCAAAGTTTTATCATGTGCACCTATTTCTTCTTTTTAAAAACGGGGTGGGGTGGTAATGGGGCTGGAGAGATGACTCAGCGGTTAAGAGCACTGGCTGCTCTTGCAGAGGACCTGAGTTCAGTTGCCAGAACCTACAGGGCAGTTCACAACTGTCTGTAACTCCAATTCCAGGAGATCTGACTCGCTCTTCTGGCCTCCATGGGCACTATGTGCACATGGTGCCTACATAAACATATGCACACTAAAACACTTGTACATATAAAATAAAATTACATCTTTTTAAAAGGGAGGACACCCCGCCCCAACAACTGGCAATTATGTTTTTGTCAAGAGCAAATTCAGTGCTTCTAAACAAAACCAGACCATGCGATTAAGAGAAACACCAGGAATAACGCAAACAGCACACACTAAAACTAAACCTGTGGACCCCTCACAAAAGTGCATTTCCTCTGTCTCACTTACTCAAGGGAGGGGGGTAATTCTCGCAGAAGCATGGTTAGGTTGCTGTATCTCTGATCTCAGAAATTCAGAAAACAAAATCAACAGGACTTAGTTTCTCTGCTATACAAATCATAGCTGGGGTCTGATAAGAAGTAATAATTGCAAGATAGGTAAAGAAATATAAAAAGGTTAAGGATTTATGAAAGCAGATGAGAATATTCAAGGATACATGTCCCCCATTTCCAATTACATTTCCCTTTAGCAATGTTCATTATACCCCCAAGAAGGATTCAAATTTCCCAAATAGGAATTCCACAAAATGAGTGAGACAGCGCAGGCAAAATCTACTTGTGTACACTACATAAGCTTTTGTAGCCACCGAAATTAGACATGTCTGAGTCCTTTTCCTACATATGAAACTGAATCGATCACAACTATCACTCTAATAATGTCCTATGGTTACAAACTGCATTTTGTAAAGCATGCTTCTAGACGATCAGAATAAAATAAAATCTCATCCAATCCCGGAGTCCTGGGATTTGTGGAACACATTCCTAAGCCTCAAGGATTCCAAGGGAAAAGCAGCAGCAGCAGCAGCAGCCTGAAGAAAAGTAATGGTGCAATCCCCCAGCTCTTTACTTCCCACGTACAACTCCAGCCCAGAGGGCTTATACTGGCTCTTGGCCTCACCTGTGTCCTCTCTGAGTGACAATCTGTTTATTTCAACATTATAACCACCACAGATTCCTTCATCACTTCAGGGTGGAGCATCTGCTTCCCAGCTCACACCCCTTCATTTCTGGCCTTCCTTGGACCACTAACTGTAACATCACGGTGTTTCTCTCCTTCCAAAATCATCTCATTTTGACCTTGATGTTTCACTGCTGTATTTTTTTTCCTTCTACGTACATTAAATTATACTTGTTTTACTTTTGTATCAAGGATTTCAAGTATACACAATTCCGAGAACATAACATTACCATGAAGAACACTCATGTACCAACTTGGGGAGAACTAAACACTTTGCCATATTCACTCCAGCTCCGTTGGCAGGTTTGTTGCAGCTGCCCCCACGGTACCACCTCTCCCATGTCCAAACCCTTTTCCCCTTCTCTCCCCAGAGATAGCCACTCATTTGGTGTACATGCCCACACGTTTTAGAAACACTTGAAATTCATACTTCATCTTAACATGAATGTGCACATTATTTCGCATGTCTTTAAACAGTATACAAATGGCATCACACTGCACACACCGTTCTGCAACTTGCTTGACACTCAGCATTGCACTCTTTTAAGTGCTATTCAAAACGTCCTTGTATGAATATACCACAATCCATCTGTGCATGCCCCTCCTGACGGACAGCTTCGTGGTTTCCAAGGCTACTCGCACAGACAATGCTATGCGAAGGCTTGCGCATGTCTTCTTGGGCACACATCTGACAGCTGGGAAGGGATGACCCTAGAGGTGGACTGCAGAGTGTGTGCACATCTTCACCTTGTCAGACTGCTCTCCACAGTGACTGTACCAATTAACACTTTCTCCAGACGAGTATCAAAGTTTCCTTTGTTCCACATCCTCTCAAATACTTGGTATTACGAAGGTTTTAAGTTTTTGCCAATCTGATGGGTATGAAAGAGAAACTTGTAGTTTTTAATCTGCATGTTACGTAAGGATAAGCAGGTCCTCATAAATGTGTGACTATTTGGATCATTTGTTTTAGAGATTTTCCGACGTTCACATTCCCGTTGTACTCTATTGTCATCTTCCCAAAGTGACTGACGTCGAGACCACATCCAGGGAGACTGAGCTCAAGTTCTGTCTGCACCACACCCACCTAAGCATCCTGGGCACTCTGATGGGCCTCACTGTACCCATTTTCTCATCTGAAAGAGACAGCAGCAACTACCCCCATGGTTGTGAAGGTTTTTAGGAACAAATATGCATAAAGTACTCAGGACAGAGCCTGTCAAGAGTTAATGTACATATTTTTACCTTTTTAGAGTAATCTTGCCAAAGTTATTTTTAAAACTGAATGTTTTCATTTTCTAATATTTTAGGGTTAAAGTATTTCAGACTCACTTATGCATTTTAGCATTCATTCAAGCCTTGATCTTTTTCCATTTCAGTTCTTTTATAGTTTGACATGTGCTTTTTAACAACAAATAGGAAGTCTGGCCTTGAGAACTAGGGACTACGCTGTCTCCCAGGGTCACTGGGTGGAGCCTTTATCTCCAGCTGTCCCTGCAGCTGCTTGGCCAGATTCCCATGACAGGTCTAGAAGGCATCCACTTGATGTGAGAATTTCACAACATCTCAACCTCGGTAATCCAGCTAAAGCATTCTTCTCAGAGCAAGAGTACTTCTGCATGCAGGCACAGCTGTACCAGTGGCAGCACATTCCTATGTATCATCATCTACTCAGGAGGTACAGACCCTGAAAACCTCACCTCTACATTATTGAGCAAAATCAGATAAGCAATGTGTGAGAAGGTAAGAGGCATCAGCAAAACCAGTGTAGCATAGTTCTGTATGTTAAAGGAGCATCAGATACATGTTGGTGACTGCCTGATAGAAACCAGTGGCCCTCAAGTACACTAACCTGCCTGTAGTGAATCCAGACGTGTTCAATTACAAGCTAGACCATCAACAGGGTGCACAAACAGGTCCCTGCTCTATCTCAGCCTTCACCTCACACTGTCTAGAGGTTGTGATTCTACCTTCACCTCCTGGTGCAGCGGGGCTTTAGGAAGATCTTCCTCATGTGTCTATCTTTCAAATACTCGTAAGAACAGAACCACCCTGGTTTGCCTCTCAGCTCTCAGAGCTGCAAAGTAGATGACCCTCTGCCTGGCAAGACTTCGGTTAGATACCTCAATTTTCACAAGAGGCTAGCCAAGTCATAAACCTATTTATCTGATCTTGAAGCATACAAATTCACCTTCAAACAGTACAGATTATCTGTTAACTCTGGACCTAGCCAGAAACAATAACCTAGACATTTGTAGCTCATTACTTGTCAGAACCAGTTGAGAACAGTAGTATTGATGGAAGACTGTGTCAAGCCCATCCATTCCTCTAGTCTAGATAGCCTCGGATTATCCACGGCTTAAGCCATCTAAAAGCTGCATAACGTTAATACAGCGGTATTCTCCAAGGTGGTTGGATTACTGGTGATACTTATTTTCTTCTTTTTAAACTCTTGTATTTTCCAAATTTTCTACCATGAGAATGTGTTCTGTTTATAATAAAAGAGAAACACAATAAATGTTACTTTTTTAAACGCTACACACTTGGAAGATACTACACCTTCCCCCACTCCCACTCTCCCACATGCCCAGGGAAGTGTTTTTACTAAAACAACAACTGGCACAGGACTTCTCAGTTTTCATGCTTCATAGAGAAACTTTTTTGTGAAACTCCAAACTGTATTTTTCAGAGTTTTTCCTATCGTTTCTGGAATTTTTCTCTATCACTTAGTTAACATTACTAGTGATCCACGTAATAATTTCTAAGTTAAGCATGAGGAAACCACTTTCAACCAAACAACTGCTATAAATGTTTCTTTATGAATAATGAGAATTTCATGACTTTTCAAGTTTTCTTTTTTATTTTAGGTAACAGAAAGGCAAAGGCAAAGTGAATTATAACTAATATCTATGTACGACCTTGGCCACACAGCCTTGTTCTGAGGGTCCCAGGCTCTAACTTGGTTTTCTAGTTCAATGAGTTTTGAATATTTCCCTCTGTATGGATGTATTTTTGGACCCACCCGCTTACAATAAAACAGGGCATGATTGAATACAACAATATATATTGTTTAATATTAACACTTATAATTCATATACTAAAACTTTGTAAATGAAGGACAATCAAATCACAGTGAGTACCTTTTTTTCAGTCTTTCTCAACTCATAAATAAAAGCAAATTTCAAATTCAATATAAGGAACTCTATTAACTATGGTTCTGTTCCATTAATACCATTAAATTTCTATGCATTCTTTCACTTATGAAAATATTTACTTAATTTTATATAACAAGACAAACAAACAGTAAAAATATACTATGCAGGTCAGATAGAGCAAAAGGACGGAATAGATCATAGAAGCACAGAGACGTACAAGTTATCAGCAGGTCTGTGTCTGGATCTCAGCATCACCACTCACTAGCTGTAGGCACTGTCCCTGAGGAGAATGTGGAGAATGACATAACCTACCTACTAAGAGTGCTGGGAGACTGGGAATACAGGTCAGGGACTTAACACCATGTGACAAATGCTTGCACTCTGCTGCAACCGTTATACATGAAACCTCTTCTTTTACCCACTCAACTATTTCAAAGACAAAGGGGCTGTCTTGCATCCCTGCAAGACAGATAAATGTTTCCCTAAAATAGGTACGGGGCATAGTAATTCAGGAATTAGGTCACTTTAACCGACTTACCTAAACTGTCCCATACGAAGAAAACAGAGAGCTCGGTTACCATAAAGGAGATGGTTTTCAGGTCTTAAAAAGAAGTAACATTTAGTCAGTAAGACACATTATGTCTGAAACAAACAAAAGCCATATTAAAAAACCTACGACAAAAAAAATCTTCTTAAACTTTACAACTATGTGGCAGAGCAGAAAGAATTTAGGATTTAGAATATTAACTGACTGAAATTCAGGTTTTTTACTTTCTCAGTACCTTGTTCAAAAGAAAGGCAGATAATTACTAATGTATCCACCCCATAGGACTATTGTGAGAAGTGAGTAATAACACCCATTATTAAAACGCTAGCCAAGGGGCTGGAGAGATGGCTCAGAGGTTAAGAGCACTGTCTGATCTTCCAGAGGTCCTGAGTTCAGTTCCCAGCAACCACATGGTGGCTCACAACCATCCATAATGAGATATGGTGCCCTCTTCTGGCCTGCAGTCATATATGCTGTATACATAATAAATGAATAAATAAATTAAAAAAAAAACGCTAGCCAACTACAAAGTATGTAACTATGAAAGACAAGATGACTTATCTAAGTCAGGACTGTGACTTTACTCAAACATAAGAAACTTGTAAAACACAACAGTAATAATCATAGGTAGATCTTTTCAAATTTTGTTAATTTTCATTGTCTGATTCTGTAGCCTTTAGGTATGACATGCAAATGGATTCCCTCAATCCCTGTGAAGAACAGAGTAGGAAAGGGGGCAGTCTACAGAGCACCCCTAAAATCTGCTAAAATATAAGGTGGCCCAGCTCAGATGAGCAGTAATGACAGAGTAAGATATATCAGGAGGAAAGCAATAATGATCCAGCATCTGAGTAACGTATGTAGAGAGTGCATACATCTACCCTCTCAACAACTACAACTATTTTCTTTAGAAGTTCCCCAAGAGCCAGGCAGTGGTGGGCCACGCCTTTAATCCCAGCACTCGGGAGGCAGAGGCAGGCGGATCTCTGTGAGTTTGAGGACAGCCAAGGCTATGCAGGGAAAGCCTGTTTTGAAGAAAACAAAAAACAAACAGACAAAAAGCCCCCCCAAGAAAGCAAAGCCTCCTACACGGCAACTTCTTCAGCATGAGGTCCAAACAGCCCTCCCTATAGCCAGTTAATAGTATGGCAGGCGCAGCTGATACAGAAGGAGACAGACACGACTCCAGTCAGTCTGTGGAAAACAGCCGAATGTCCTGCCCCAGGTGCCTGAGACACCTGCTGGTTCACGTATTCAGGTGCCAGCACTGCTACTGATGCCTACAGAAGAGAAAACCTACTACTCTGCACGGCAAATGGAAGACAGTCTACAGCTCTTCTCGCCGCTACTTGTCCTAACACTCTAGCTGGATCGACCACAGAGAAGACTTGTGTTCCACTGTGCTCTTACCTATATTCAATGGCTCTGGTGTAAAAAATAACAGCTATATCAAATCTCTGTTTGGAAAACTCTTCATTTCCTCTCATTTTCATTAGTTCTCCTTGCTGAGAAACCGAAGTGAGAGAAGACTCATCAGTTACCTCCAAAGACAATCGAGAAAAAGAACCCAACCCCCAAGGAGAAGTGGATCTTCTCACTATTACTCAATATTATTCAAGGATATCCAATATCCTTGCTATTAAGGGTACCATGGGGTTATTTACATAGAAAATGAGAATATAATCTCTACTATTCTGATATATTCATTATTACTAAAACTATATCCATGGTTTCTGAATCTGCAGATACAATCTTACACAGATAAAAATACCTAAGAAAAAATGCACTAAAGACGTACTTTTTTCTGTCATTATCCCCTAAAATATAGTACAACTAACACACATAGCATTACACTGTGCTGGGTATTACAAGGAGTCTGGAGAGGAGAGGAGCATGTGTCTGTCATCTTGTGTGCAGTGTATGCATTTGTGTCTATATGTTGGGAAGTGTATGCACAGACATGCCCTTGTGCAAGCATGGAAAGGTCAGAGGAGGAAATCTAGAAAGAACAAGTACGTGTACTGTTACTGCGTGTGCGTGTGTGCGTGTGTGCCTGTGTACATGTGGAGGAGCATACATGCATGGTGTCCTCTATGTCTTTCCACCTTATTCCCTTGAGACAGGGTCTCTCACTGGATCTGAAGCTAAAAACCAACATAATATAAATAATTAATAAAACAATTTTCTGTTATGTATAGTATTTTATAGTAGGTACATTTTTAAATAAAATTTATCCATAAGGTATTGTGGTCTAAAAATAAGATGAATGGTAAAATTGTAGCTTTGGGTTATTAGCAAGTGTAGTATAATCCAATAATCCTTGGTATCTCGATTGATAATGATATATATATATCATTCACTCACAGGTAATATTGACTGACTGCTAAGAATAACATCAGAGGTTAGCAAGAATATATATAATATATATAAAAGAGGCTACAAGTATAGCCAAATTTCTTTACTTAAGATACTCATATTTTTTAATTAATGAAAATTATTACCAATGGCTTTAATTATAAAATTCTATAGAACACTAAACATCTCCTAAATATTTTCTTTAAAATTGAGTTAAGAATCAGTACTTTCTCTGAGTGAATTGTGACACATGGTTTACATCTCAATAAGGGATATTGCCAAACAAAATCATATTTCTTCACTGTATTAAGATACTATTTCTTCTATTCTAGATCAAAATTCCTTAACGTTTCCCTTATGCATGTTACTTTATAGTAGTTCATTATTTTACTTTCTCTAGTTTTATTACTCATGCCTATAAAAAGTTTTAACAGAAAAATCTTCAACTATATTTAAGGTAAGTATCCTTACCTTCACACACTGCATACAACTGTTCCTTCTAAATTCCTCAAGCAAGTTGCAATTTTCAGTTACGACTTTAGTAATATGATACTTATCTGAGATTTGTATTGGGAGAAAGTGAAAGAGAGTATTAGTTCTAAATTGGTATTGATGATACTCTAATTCTTGTGCTAAATAGGTAAGTCTATTGTGTTCATTTTATTATTAAACATTTTAAATAGTTTGTATGTTTTTGTAATCTTACATATATATTAAATAGTTAAAGAATAGAAAATTGGGCTGGCAATGTAGCTCAGAGATACAGCAATGAGGATACACATTTATCCTCAAACAATCCATATCGTAAAAAAATAACAGAAAACCACTCATTGCTTTTGTGAATAAATCTGTATTTATTTCTAGCAATTAAATTTTTATTATTATATTCTTAATGGAGTAATACCCTTCCTTCTTTTATAATATACTGTGATTAAGGGCTCATAATTACCAAAGCCAATTTAACAAACAGTATCAAGTACTTTCAATGTGCCAGAGAGCATGTTCAATAAAAATGTGTAAAAACAAAAACCTGAAAAACTATTTTCTGAAATGTACTTACTGTAACATATGAAGTATTTAAAAGGCTTTATTTAATATTTGACTTCACAAAAAAAATGTTAGTGTGAAGTTATTTGATCTACTATTCTAATAAAAAACTTAGTAAACTAATAAAAATGCAATAGATAAGCCAACTTTGTGTCCACAGGTTAATCAAGCCTCATTTTCAGCACTTGAAGCTACGATATAAAAAGGATTGTAAGAATCTGATTTAAAAATTTACTACACCAAAATTATAGCTAAACTTCTATCTAGCCAATCATTAATTTTCAAGATTAAAGAAATACTTAAACATTTAAGACTCAAGCAAGATCTGGGATGGTCACCAGAGTATTAAGAGACAGAGCTGAGTTTTTGGGGAAAAAACCTGTTCTGATTTCAGAGAACATGAGTGAGTTCTCGTCTAGATTCCAGTCCTCGTTAGACTGCGGAGAACACCTAACCCAGCGGTTCTCAACCTTCCTAATGTTGTGACCCCGTAATACAGCTTCTCATGTTGTGGTGACCCCAACCCTGAAATTATTTTGTTGCTACTTCATAACTGTAATTTCTGCTACTGTTATGAATCATAATGTAAATATCTGATATGCAGATGGTCCTAGGCGACCCTGAGAAAGGGTTATTTGACCCCAAAGGGTTATTTGACCCCTATGGGTTGAGAACACTGATCTAACCCTCCAATTCTGACTTTACTACTGAACACAAGAACAACTAGAGCACCTTGCAGACACCAGAGGGGATCAGTAATGAGCCCACACAGGTGCCCGATACATGATAACCAGCTGCTTGGCTCCTTCCCTGTTATCACAAGTCCTCAAAGCTGCAATGAGGACAAAACCCTAAACATCTGGATGCCATACACCCCAGCGTCTTAACAATTCAACCAGAAAGGTCTGTCTCTATTTACTTAAAGCATCTAAACCCACTGACAAATACAACACTCTTTTCAGTGCAGGTAACAAGCTTCTGCTCATCGGGTTTCCTGTCTTCAGACTGTTAACTATATCATAACATGCTTACAGTAAAATACCTTTAAAAGTATTTAAGGCAGTTCTGTCTTACATTAAGAAGAGTGGATGCACCAGGAAAATGAAAATCATATTAGGATCTGTACTTTCCCTGATGAATGACAATACAAGAGAACCCCAGCTGTGGGCTCTTTCTTTCAAGTATTATATATAATAACAAGACATCCATGGAGTAGTAGCTTTAAGAGCATAATGCACAAAACCAGTGAGACAAAAATAAGAGAATAGACTAATTGCAATGTTAAAATTCTCTTATTTGAGCATTATACCAGAAGAAAAACATGTTTAGCTATTCCTAAGATAAATCAAGTATCATCTATGTACACATTCCATCTTCCCAAATAATATTCTTTAAACCAGACTCAACATTTAAAGCACTTATACTTACATTCAGTAAAGAAAATACTTAACATGGGCCAGCAACTGTCAACTGATCCTAATTTAGGTAGAATTGCTACATCACCTGTATATTTTATCCAATTTAAAGCTTCTTCCATTGCCAAAATTTTCTGTTTCAAAAGAGGAATGAAGAAGGGAATATGGCTATTAATTCAAATGTATGTAGCATTTTGAATTTACCTTCTACAGCATTTCAGATCATTAATAAACATCTCGTATACTTATTTTCATTACTCTGTCATGCAATGGAGAACAGCTGGACTCCAATATATAAGTTAGGGAACAGTCACGTGGACTCCCTTAGGCTGCTCTTGCAGATCAAGAATGTTTCTGCGATGGTTACAGACACGGATACTGAGGTCTACAACCCTGGGCTGCTGAGGCAGCAGGGGAATGCAGTAACACAAAGGCAGAGGAGGACCCTCGGGTCACATGTCAACTAGGGACCTATCCTGAGCAAAGTCTCGAGGCACAGAACAGGGCCACATGATCTGCAGCAGACACTGACATAAGCACACGGCTGGGCAAACGGGCCACCAGTGCAATGGTACTCCTCAGGAGTCCACAAGAAGGTCACTTGTTTTTTTAAGAATCTGAAATAACTTCAGAAATTAAATAGCTGAATTGCCAATGTTGGTATTAGGCTTAAAGGAACTATATAGACATTCCTGTCCCAATAGCATTACAAATAGACTTATCTTTGCACCTGAATGTTACCTAGCAATTACTGGAAAAAAAAAAAATCTCAAACCAAGGACTTAATTTCATTGGAGGAATATATGTTAGGCAAATAATCTAAAGACAAAATGAGTAACTTGTGAAAGGCTTAAAAGGGAAAAGAGGCAAATCTATAAAATAAGATTATTTATATAATAGGCAGAAACTGGTATTACCAAATACTACATGTAAAAGACTGGATATATACAGACATTATTTGGGAAACATGCAACAAGAATGACTATCATTCACCTGTAATGGGTGTGCTGGGGTCTCATTTTTAACACTTACATTTTCTATTTTATAACCAATTCTCAATAAACCTTCAATAAGGAATGAATCATTCTGCAAAATAAAGAACAAAACCACACATTTTTCTTTAATCTGTCAGTTTTAACTGAGTTCTTTTGGGGGTGGCATGTGTGCTGTGTACACATGTATGTGTGCATGTGGGGGCCAGAAGGTGACACGTATGTATGTCTCCTTTGACCTCTCTCCACCTTATACAGGGAAGGAAGGGCCCTACTCGAACCCAGAGCTCTCTATTTCACTAATCTGGCCAGCCAGCTTGCTCTGGTGATGCAGTCTCTGAAGTGCTAAGAGCACGAGCTGGCCACCACACTGTCCAGCGTTTACTGACATCAGTGCTAAACTTCGGTCCTCACAATCTCCCCACCCTCGGAACTGAATTTCTAATAAAACAAAACAAAACCCTACATTTTAGGGAGGTCATGAGCTCCACGGTGGCGTCTGAATTAACAAGGAAGCACAGACAGGACAAAAGTTCCCCAAGACTACAACAACCTGCAAACTTATCACTTACACTGCATTACAGCACTGTGGTTCCCAGTGCACTCACTGACCACAAGTCTGTGCTCTTGCTTGGGTAAACTTCCTGAGCTATCAGCTGTACAAGTACGCCATGCAGTACTTGACAATGACGGACAGTCATGTTACTAGGTTGGATATTTTCTACAATACAATTATTTTAGAGTACTCAGTCTACTCATCAAAAGAGTGACTGCTGTAAAACAGTGTGCCACACTGTACTGGCAGCAGTCTCTCATACAACCATGTTTACCCTGTCTCATGTTTACATCGAGAGGTTGGCTAATAGCATCTTGCTTGGTGTTCAATGCAATCTTTAAGATTCACACAACAGTGAATCCAGCTAATGACTCAGTCCTCAGAATGCACCCCAATCCACTAAACGATTTCTGACTACACTACTCTACATACATAGCAATGTACTTGCCATAAACACTGACATTTGTGTCCCTTTAAGATTCTAATGTAATTCAGAAATAGTCTTCCATACAGATTCTAGTTAAAAATTATACTGTAAGCCAGGATAAGCCTTTAATCCCAGCACTCAGGGGGCAGAGACAGGTGAATCTCTGTGTGTTTGAGGCCAGCCTGGTCTACAGAGTGAGTTCCAGGACAGCAAGGGTGGTTACACAGAGAAACACTGTCTCAAAAAAAATTATATAATATATAACATAAAATGTACAGATTTTTGAAGTTCATTACACCTAGACTTTTAATAAAGGTACATTTATCAGCTGTATGTTATTACAACTGATTTTAGCAGAAAACACCTTTTCCAAATGTAAGCTTCAACTAGAACAGTACCAAAAACTTCAAGAAGAAAAGAATCATATGGAAGATCCACGACATAGTACAGAATGCCACCTCAAGTCTTCCCTGACAGACTCTCCAATGCAAATTACCTGTTGATGTGGTACTCATGTCAAAAGACCACCATTAGTTTCAGAGCCCGTGACAGAGGCTTCATACCCCAGTGCTCACAGTCATTTATAATGAGTTCCAGCTTCTATTCCTTAGCACGATGCAATCCTGATACCCACTGGGGCACATGGATCCAGTCTATCAGCTTTATCATTTTCAATACTGAGCATGTCCATGGACACAAAAAATAAAGCACTGTCTTGCTAACTGCTATAAACTCGAAACGTAGGACAAACATCATGTATTTACATCCTTGTGTTTGTTTGCTCATCTTTTTTCCTTTTGTGTGTGTGTGGGGAACACAGTACAGTGCATGGATGTTTGATACATGAACTTGTGTGTGGTGATGCACACACCTATGCATGCATGCATACATGCAGGTCAGAGGACGACACCAGAAGCTGCTCTATCACTTCCCACCTTTCAAACAGTCTCTCCTCACTGAATCTGGAAGTAGGCTGGTGGCCAGCTAACTCCAGGGAGCCTTTTGTCTCCACCCCCTCACCACAGTGTTGAGGTTACAGGGCCACGTTTTCACAAGGGGGCTAGGATCCAAACACAGGCCCCCCAGTCCACACAGCAAGCACTCACCCACTGAACCGTCTCTGCAGCTCCCATTCATTTACAGTCTAATGAATGGGAACCACAGCTACCACTTACTGCAACTTTCTTTGCCAAATCCACAATGTCTTCCATCAACTCAAGATGTTGTAATTTCTTCAAACTTATCTCGGCGGCACGAGAACGGCTTAAAGACAATTTTTTTTTTTAAGATTAGGATCCCAAATGTACTTATTTACTAATGTTACATTTATATGAACTTTATATTTATAGTTCTATTTAAACTATGTGGAAAGTTCTTTTTCTTTACTCTAGGTAACAATACATCAGGTGTTCAATAAACAAACCAGACACTGTATCTTTTCCTCTTTTCTGTAACACTGGTATTTATAAATAAGCTTATTAATTGTTTTACTCAGCTTCAAGTTTACAATCTATTCTATTAAGGTAATTCATTAAAATGTAATAATTATTCATTTATATTCAAATCCCAAGTCTTTACTTTTTCTATCCAACTAAACAAACAAAAAATTAAACAGTATTCAAGAAAGAGGCCCAGGCCTCCCATTTTCTTTGATATTCCTCATACAATGTGCTATCACAGTTCTTAAAATTATTATTCCATAGTAACTTACGTGGCTTCCACACAGGGATGCAATCTTGATATTATAGAACTGTGCTGATGTTGAAAAAGAAGTGGCCAGAAGATATATAGCTTAATGGTGTCACAGTAATCTTGCAGGATAGAAAGTGGCTTACTACACCATATATTGCAGATGTCATATTCTTAATTAAAATTAAAAAAGTTTAAAATTAGTATTTACAAATGAATCAATGCCATTAATAGGGGAAAAGTAAATAGGTATAAAAAGGTAAAAACTAAAGGAATAAAATAGTCAATCTATTATATATTAAGAATATTTAAGTAATGGCTGAATTCTAGCTTAACAAAAAGATTACAGTTTCTGAGACAAGAGTCTCAGCATGTTGATCAAAGCTGGCCCTGAACTTCCAATCCCTCTGCCTCAGCCTCCTTCCCAAGTGCTGGGATTACAGGCCTGTATCACCAAATCAAACTAAAAACACATCTTAAGTTGTTATGTTGCTGTGACTGAATGGCCAGACTCCCCTTTACAGTCTTCAATAAATTAGCATTAAAGTGTTAACATACTCACCTAAATTTTTCTCACTTTGGGCATAATCTTTATATTGCATACCCTAAAAGAAGAAAATTCATTCTGATTTTTATCTGGTAAAATGTGAAAGTATGTATGACCTGTGGTTTCTGCACTCCTGTGGGCATTCTCATGGGGTTTGCGGAGTGTCCCTACAGCTCCTCCTCAGGAGCTTGGTTAATCTCCAGTCAAAACAACTACTTCTTACCTCCACTCTCTACTTCCCTTCCCTTCTGAAATCACCTCCTCAGAAGCATGTGTACCTTCCTGCACATACTCATATGCCACAAAAGCCCCTCTCAAGTAGAAAGCTTCTGTGACATAAAACTTTCAACAAGCCTACTTACCACTCCATTATAGTAGAGCTCAGTCACTCGGACATAATCATCAGTGGTAAAGTCAGGGGCACAGATACAGTCATCCTCATAAGGGCAACCTTCCAACAATGTATCATCTGCCAAAGTGAAGTCTCCCTCAGGAAAATCATCCATGGTGTACAATCCTAAGGAGACAACACACACTCAGATCAACCATCGCCTAAGGCAGCAGCAGTTTTCCCTGTGGTATATCAGAAAAATATCTGGGGTCTGCATCCTAGGGAAGTAACTCCGATCAGAACACTGAGGTCTCATCCCTGATCCACTGTTCTTTTCTTCAGGTTCACATATTCACCAGCTCTACTCTGAACTCATGATAAACCTGTCTCCCGTAGGTAGAAGGGCATCTTACTCTGTATGTGCCTAGCAAACTATGCCTTTAAAAAGTGTTTGCTGGATGCAGAAATGACCTTCTGCTACTGGGTACTTCCCTACACGCTACATACCATACCCTAACATAAACCATTCACAGCATACAAACTGCGATACTCTCAACCATCCCGACTCTACTGAGAAAGCACTTCCTGTCAGCTGCTCGTAGGTCCCCAGTTCCTATTCATCTCTCAGTAAATCTCTTCTTGGGCGGAGGGCAGAGTTGGAGTGGTTCACTGTAACACTCTGCTCTCCATGGACGCAGCCAGACCTCCCGTCCTGAGAATCCCTGCTTGCTACTCTCTCACCTACTACAGGCACAGCCAGTGCTCCTACCTCACTGGAGCACAAGTCATTTTTAATATGTGGGTCAGTGAGGAAGAGGAAGGCTAGTGTGAAGTTTTAGGCTGGTTTTCCCCCTAAAGAAAGTTCAATAATGAGGGTTTTTCAGATTAGAGCTGCAGTATCACTGAAAACTCAGCATTTCATTACTTCTTCTAGTTCTTGACACTAGTAATCACACTCTCTTCTTTCCATCACCAACACCATCATCATACCCTCCCCTGTCTCTCTGAACTCTACTGTTGTTAGGTTTATCTTTAAAGAGGCCATCCACACACATATTTTTTCAATCAAGCAGTATGTTCAGTTTGATTTGTGAAAACCTCACAATATCAAAAGTGAAGAGCAAGCATTAAAGGCAACTTCTCACTAGTCCTCACAGTCACTTTTCACAGTAGACTCACATCACCATCTCTACTGTACAAACGGGAAAACACTTCAGTACCATTAAGGAATTTGCTCAAGGCCACCAAATGAAGGACAACTCAACCCCAGTGCTCTGGGCTCACGATCTCTTCTCTCTCACACAGTAATTCACTACTTTTCCTTATCAAGAACACTGGCAATCAGTCTTCCCTCTTCCAAGTCCACCAGACCAGTCATATTAAGGCCTCTGCTGATGATGCCTTCTCAGAGTGTTACTGCCTACCTCACCAGGCTCCTCTTTCCCAGGGCCACTTCTCACACCAGCATCCTCACTGATCAACTCCTCGATGACCACACCAGCAATCATTACAGCCGTCTTCTTTCCCAATGCCTCCTATTCTTCAACCTACCCAAGAAATTTTCTTCCTCTTTCTACTGAGTCCTCCATTTTCACTCACTTTTGGGTTCCTACAATTTGGTTCCATTTCTACCATTTGAAGGAAACTGCTCTGAATAAGGTCATTAATGACTATGTACAAATAAAATGGTCACCTGTAACACCTGAGAAGTTTACCTGTTCTGCATGAACATCACTTCCAGAGTTTAAGGAATTTACATAATAGCTGGAAAAAATAAAGATACCACAGTACCCAAAATAAGGCACATAATATGGAATATATTAGCCTCAGAACATATACTTTTAAGTTCACATTTTTTTTTTAACTATGAATACAGAAAAGAGACAAGAACTGTCATAACCCACAGTCACCACCATGGTGTACATTACAATACAATCGGCAGACTCAAGCCACTCTGACATGATGCTAATCATTGAAGTCCAGCAGATCTCATGGTCACACACACAGCAACAACTATACTGTGATTACAATGCTGGTGTAGGTTTCTAAAGTTCCATTTTGTTTAACTAGAGAGGCAATGTGGCAAAAGGGTTAAAAGCATGAACTCTGGGGCCAGACTGAGTGGACTGGAACCCTGATGCTCCCATTGCCCGGGTGTGTGATCTTGGGCAAGTTACTTAAATTTTCTGAGCTTCAGTTTCTCCCCACACCAAGTGTGAATAACAAATACTATCTTCCTGACTAATCGATTAACACATGTAAAGTGCTTTCACGATACCAGGCATGTTAAGAAACACAATAAATACTAGCTATTATTAACAAACACTGGAGATGAATGTTTTTAAATCTATTTTTAGATGATTCCAGCTAAATAGTCTACCTTAATTGTTAAATCCAAAGAGCACTTTTCAGCTTGCAACTTACTTGACACTGTGGACCACTTCCTCCTTCTGAGAACTCTTCATATGGACTCCAAAGACCATCTTCTGGTTCTCCTCCTATTGGTCTGGCTGCTCTTCCTCAGTCTCCTTCATGGGCTCTTCTTCTCCATTCCCGCCACCCATATCAACTCTCTTTTCTTCCCATCTCACTCTCTCTGAGTGACCGACCTCTTATGCCCCACGCCCATGGCTCGAAGCAGCACTTTCTCAACTGTCGCTATCTGCACCAGGTCTGCCATTTCCATTGATTGTATGCATTTTCACCTAGTATTTCCCTTTCCCAGAGTTTACATGACCTAAACAATAATGTCTGTGATACCACAGGTTTGATATACAAGTTTTCCCACACACATTAGATTACTACTAAAACCCTTCAGGTATTTGTGTACCATTTAAATTAGCTCAGGTAGTACTACTATAGGAAACACTGGATTCCAAATTTCCAAATGCTAAAGATTCCTTCATCTTTCCAGGCTGAGCCACATCTCTCAACTTCTAGAACATCCATGTCAACTGCTACTAGATCTTAACCAAAATGTCTCATAAGCCCCTCAGATTCAGGAAGTTCAAAGACAAACTTGTTTTTCCTCAAAAGAAAAAAAGACTCAAAAGGAGCCAAGTTCTTTCCTCTTTCTATATACTATTTATCAATTAACTGCTCTAAATGCCAAATAGTTATCCAAACCAAAAATGTGGAGAAACCAAAAATGCAGGTAATATTGACTGCCCACATTTCAACACAACTTACCTACACCACTACTTCTCTAAAAACAAAAACAAACACCTGAATGAACCACATACGTCCTCTGTGCCCAATGCCAATGCCTTGGTCAGACCTTCATCTCTTCTCTGAACTAAGACAACAAGCCATCTCCTAAGTGGTGGCCTGCTTTCACCTCAGCATCCCGTGAAGCTGAGCTTGTCATCTCACTGTCAGGTCCACTCAACAGCCTCTCCTTAGCATCAAACAGCACTCTTTCCCTACAATACACAGGACGAGGCCTGGTATAACCCCGCTCCTGCCTCTACCTCGTCCCGCCATGACACATGGCCTACACTCAGTCACACTTGGCTGCTGTCCACTCCTTAGCAACTTTATTCTGCAACCACAATAATGCCCACCAGTTCCACTCAGTTCAGGAAGTATTTCCTGGTCCCCCCAAGTTCACCTTTGCTCTGTAAGCTTAGAGCACCATGCCCACATCACTGGAAGCAGTTTTCCTATTACTTGATCATCACAGGCTTACTTATCTGTTACATCACTACGGGTCTAGAAGATAAACTGTAACAAATCAACACATTATAGAGTTACTTAATATTTTCCTTTAGAATGTCTTAACCTATGGCTTAATTTTAAACTTGTTTTAATTTTTTTTTCTAACACAAACTAAAACTAACATAGTTAAATACTAAAATAAAGGAATTTATTAGATACTAAAGAACTCTACCAATGGGGAGAAAAAGTGGATCACAGGTTTTATTTTGAGACAGAATCTCACTATTGCAGCCCTACCTAGCTTGGAACTCATTGTGTAGACCAGACCAAGATGCCCTTGAACTCACAGAGATCCACCTATCTCTGCCTCCCAAAGTCTGGGGTTAAAGCTGTGTGACCTTAGGTCTGACAGATCATTGATTTAATGATGATGATGATGTTTTGTCTATTTATAGACAGAGGAAAACATTTAAAGCTACCCTCTCCCCCCAAAAGCAACAAAACCTCAAGTTAGAAACTAAACTGACACCTAAAAGCTAGAGGCAGTGGTACCAAAAGACATAATGGATCCGGAGAGGAAACCCTGGACCAGGAGCCCAATGTGTAATTTGAAAATGGGTCCAGTTAATCTCCCTGACTCCCAGCCAAAACTTATACAATGCTTTCAGAAATAAAGTACTCCCAAGTTAGACTCAAAATTCTCAAAGATGAATCAAATTGTTCATAACCAATCATCATCAAACAAGGATGAGCAATCCATCATGAGAGACAACAGAAAAAAAAACAAGCAATAATGTTAGAAACCCCCCACCAAATTTTCAGACAAGAGATGGCCAAATCCAGTATACAGAACAGCTACAAATTTAAAAATGAACACACAACATGAGAGTAAAAGAATGACTAAATATGACTGAAAAAGAAATCACATAAAACTTTTAAAAATAAAATAAGCTGCCAGGTGGTGGTGGCGCACGCCTTTAATCCCAGCACTCAGGAGGCAGAGCCAGGCGGATCTCTGTGAGTTCGAGGTCAGACTGGACTACAGAGTGAGATCCAGGAAAGACACCAAAGCTACACAGAGAAACCCTGTCTCAAAAAACCAAAGAAATAAAAATAAATAAATAAATAAGTATAAAATAAGCCAGGAATGATGGTCATGACTGTAATCTCAGCAACTCAGGAGGGAGAGGTGGGAGAATCCAAGTCCAAGGTTAACCAGAGCTACACCACAGGACCTTGTCTCAACAAACACAATACAGACAGATGACTGATAAGCAGGTAGCTAGGTGCTAAAAGCGAATATATATGTAAACATATATATAATTAAATATTTAAAAGCTAAATTAAAATAAATTAAAAAAGACTAACTGTTAAAAGGAAAACTTGTTAATCAGAAGATAAACTCATTAAAACTATCTAGCACCTATGAGAAATGAAAAGTGACCCAGAAAAAAATGAATACACATATGCCCTGTTAAAACTTCAGAAGAACAGATAAAAATCAGACATTATTTAAATAATATAGGACTTCTAATCTCACAATCTTCTAGATCTAATGAAAGGCAAAATTCAGAATTAAGACAGACCATGTATCAAAACTGTTTATTTAAAAAGTAAGAGACAGAAAGACTGACGGCTCCGTGGTTAAGAGCACCTTCTTGCTTTTCCAGGACCAGAGTTCAGTTCCCAGCATCCACATCACCTGAATGCAATGCCAGCACCAAAGCACTGAATGCCCTGCTCCGGCTTCCAAAGGCACCTGTAAATGTATGTGGCCTATATTCACCACACAAGCACATACATGTAAAACAAAATTTAAATGACTTTCTTTTTAAGTGATGGCTAGGACTGGAGAGGTGGCTCAGAGGTTAAGAGCACTTTCTTGTTCTTCCAGAGGTCCTGAGTTCAATTCCCAGCAACCACATGGTGGCTCACAACCGTCTGTAATGAGATCTGGTGCCCGCTTCTGTCATGCAAGCATACATGCAGGCAGAACAGTGTATACATAATAAATAAATAAATCTTTAAAAAAAAAAAAAGTGATGGCTAATCCTGGTTGTAAACATGACTAAATCTGGATTAACTAAAATCCAAGCATCTGGGTAGCCTGTGAGGGATTTTCTTGATTTGAATCATCTGAGGTGGGAAGACCCATCCTAAATCTAGACCACACCTTCTGATGGGAGCCACATAAAAGGACTTGGAAAATGAAAGCCTTTGCTTTGCCTGCTTGCCCCGACTCGAGCTGACAAGTTCATCTCTCCTCTTGCTGAGGCGAGATTCCTTTGCTGGTATTAGAACTTACACCTTTGGGACTCCAACATAGACCGAAGACCAACTCCAGATAGGGAGTGCTGAGACAGGCAGTCTGGTGGACTGAACTACTAACCCATTACCACAGACCTTTCCACTGGCAGAGAGCCACTGTTGGGCTACCTGGACCACAGCCTGCAAGCCACTCTAATAAATCCCCCTTTAACACACACACACACAAACTCATCCTCTCTGTTCTATTCTGTCCCTTTAAGAGAATTCTGCGTGACACAAGCAGTGTATTTAAACTTGGGGGGGGGGGGGGGCGGGGCGCGGCGGGGCAGGGCACGCACTCCTTTAATTCCAGCACTCGGGAGGCAGAGGCAGGCGGATCTTTGTGAGTTTGAGGCCAGCCTGGTCTACAGAGCGAGATCCAGGAAAGGCGCAAAGCTACACAGAGAAACCCCGTCTTGAAAAACCAAAAAATAAAATAAAAAAATAAAAATAAACTTAGGAGTAAAATGACACTCCTAACGACAATCAAATGCAGCTAAAGTAAAATAATATTTTTTTTCAAAAAAGTATAAATAAAACTGGCAACAGACTGCACATCCTTGTTATACTAACAGATTAAGCGCCTTGAACTGTATCAAAATGACTTCTCTAATTCAAGGATAAAATAAAAATGATTTTAGATAAAAAATGAGTAGACCACCAATCAAGAGATTTGAACTCTACAGGAGTTTCTAAACCTAACAATCAAAAGATATCTTGTCTGATAGGCTAAAAAAAAAAAAATTCAAGAATATATTCTCTATAAGAAGCACCTAAACTATAAAGAATCTAAAATAAAGTAAAAGAAAAAGAATATTCTGGGTAATTTCTACCAAAAGAGAGGCTTTAAAGACAATTTAGGGTTGGACAATGATAGGGTACAGGTCCAACACACCAAGAAACCAAGCTTGCATGCATCTAATAAAGGAGTCTCAGCATCCACAACAGGAAAACTGTTGGGACCATTAACAAGTCCTGGATTAATAATAGTCTCCGTCTCCTAACTACTATCCAGTGACTGCAGCCAAGCATCGGGCTGGTCAAATGAGCAGGGAAAGACAACCCCGGTCAGCTTGCCTCTAGTTGGCACACTAAAGAGACATGAGAAGTCTTGGGTAAGTAGGATGAACAAAAACTAATCAAGACCAAACAACCCAATTTCTAATCTTTATATCTAACAGATTATAACAATTACAGAATGCAGACTTCACACATGCACATAAAACATTAAAATTATTCATAAACAAATATTAAATTCGACATTACCAAGACCATAAAACATAAGAACTGTTTTCAAAAAGGTAAAATACAGACCACATTCTGACAATAGTTAAGAAATCAAAACAATGAAAAAAATCAGCATATTTAACAACAATAAAATAAAAGCCAAAGATAAATTACTCCTTTGCCAAAATTAATAAAGTAGATAAACTTTTGGCAAGACTAATAAAAAAAAGAGCCAGTTATGGTGACTCAGGCCTGTAGTCTCAGCACCCAGGAAGCTGAGGCAGGATTACCCTGTGTTTGAAGCTAGCCTGGACTATCTAAGTACCAGGACAGCACAGGATACAAAATAAGCCCCAGTGTCATCAAAACAAAAGAAAAAGAGAAGGGGAGAGAGAGGCAGTATAAATAATATTCAAAATGAGGAGAGAGAGATAAAGGCAGGACATGCAAAGCAAAAATTTTTAAGTGACTAAAATGCCATGAATTTGACACTAATAAACTTCAAATTTTTGATGGATAAACAAATTTTTGAAACTACCAAAAGGGAACTGAAAGAAATAGAAAACATGAACAATTCCACTGCAGTTTAGCTGCTGCTAAAGTGCACACACAAAAAGGATATACTTAAGTCACTTTTTAAGTAAATTCCAGCCAATTTTTAAGAAACTGATGGCTCCAATCCAAACTAACTACTCAGTACCTCACTTGGGAGGTTGCTGTGACCTTAATATCAAAATCAACCAGTCAAAAAAGGAAAATGAGAGGCCAAGTGTGGGGGTGCACACCTTGGCTCCCAGTACTCAAGAAGCAGAGGCATGCAGCTCTGAGTTTTGAGTCCAGCCTGACCTATATCAAGAGGTCTAGACCAGCCAGGGCTAGACAGTGAGACCCTGTCTCAAAAATGGGGGGGGGGGGCAATCTGTTTATAGAACGGTACAAAATACTAAATAAAACATTATCAAACAGCCCAGCAGTACATTAAAAAGAAAACCTTAAGGCCAATTTGGATCTATTTCCAGAAAGAATTTAAAAAAGCCAAGTGGATCTCTATGAGATCCAGCCTGGTCTACAGAGCCAGCTCCAGGACAGGCACCAAAATTACACAGAGAAACCCTGTCTTGAAAAACCTAAAAAAACAGTCCATTATTTGGAGGCCTGAGAAGGCTCAGCAGTGCTGCTCTTGCTGAGGATGTGGGTTCACTTCCCAGCACCCACAAGGTGGCTCACAACTGCCTATAACTCCTGTTCCAGGGGATCTAACACCCTCTTCTGGCCTCTGTGGGCACCAGGCATGGAAGTGGTACACAAGATACATATGCAAGCAAAACAACCATACATATAAAATAAAAATATTTTAAAAATATATAATTTGTAATCAGTTTCACTGAATAGCTTGGAGAAAGGTTGAAACAAAATCTCAACAAATATAGAAAGGCATGTAAAAAATGGCAGTCTTTACTAACATGACATAGTTATCTACAAAACCTCCCAACAAATGCTACAATTCCTTTAAAATTGGGAATGAGACCTGTATGTGCACTATAATCAATTCTAATGAACACTCACAACCACTTCCACTGAACACAATTTTGAAAGTATGCCAGAATACACACACACACACACACACACACACACACACATACACACACACACACGCTTTCACACATGAACAGGAAAATAATTGGAAAGGGAAAAAAAAATAAACATCACCACTGCAAATGACAGAAAATCCAATGAAATTCCAAAATATGAGAAATAAAATGCAAAGCAGATAGTTAAAAATCAGTATTTTAAAATATGCTGTAAATTTTTATTTACTGATTATTGTCAGCAAATCTTGATGGGGGGGAGGGAGGAACGACTATTATTTATAACAGCAACCAATTTCAATTCTTCACAGAAGTGATTGGATTGCTTTCAATTAAGCCCCAGAGGGCTTTTCACGACTGACTGATTCTTAAAGGTCAAGGGTCCAAGAACAGGTAAGACTCAAGAGTTTCTCCCTCATGAAGATGACTGAGAGGCTAAGAATGTAGCTCAATGGTACAGAACCTGACAAGGCTCACTTGATTAAATGACCCAGGACCATTTAACCAGTATTAGAAATGGGTTTTGTTTTTGTTTTTTTAGCCAGTTGTGATGCCAAATGCCTGTATCTCAGCACTCAGTGAGTTCAAGCCTGTCCAAAACACAGGAACAGATTTCAGGTAAAGCTACAGTGACAGTCACTAAGAGGGTGTGGACAGAAATACTGTAAGGGTTAGGTGACAGGAAACACAGAAAGCCAGCCCCGGAACAGATCAATACACAGGAACTCAGCAGGCAGGTGACGGGTGCAGCTCTGCAGAAGCAGATTCAGTACACAGAACAGAGGGGATGAGCACGAGATGAAATGAATGCGCATCACTAACTCAACATCATTTACAAATGAGTATAAGTAAGTAAGGTATCATTATAAAAACGTCTAGGGCTGGAGAGATGGCTCAGAGGTTAAGAGCACTGACTGCTCTTCTCCAAAGGTCCTGAGTTCAATTCCCAGCAACCACATAGTGGCTCACAACCATCTGTAATGAGATCTGGTGCCCTCTTCTGGCATGACATGCAGACAGAACACTGTATACATAATAAATGAATAAATAAAATAAACCTTAAAAGAAAAGTCTAAAAAGAAACACAGAGCAAAGGACATTTCCAATTAGATTACATTAAAACTAAGAATTGGGATCTAGGATGTAGTTTAGTGGTAGAAAATTTTTGTCAAATGCATGAGGACCTGGGTTTTTTCAATGTACACTAAAAAAAAAAAAAGCTACTATTCATCAGCTTTAAAAGACAATTCTGTATTTCTTAAAAGTGTGTGAAAAAGCATGGCCATGTTTTTCACACAAGGGAACTACATGATGCATAAACATAAGAAAAGATTCTCACTCTCATTAATAAATGCAAAATTAAATCACAATGATCACCATTCAAACTACTGCCAAATACAAGAAATCTAAGGTAAATGTTGGACAGGTTGCAGGTTAACTGTAACGCTCATATAGTGCTGACCGAAGTATGTAAGTTGACAAAACTATGAGCTAAAACACAAGTTGGTACGACCACTTCAAAACCGACCTGAAATCACTTCCTGAAGTTGAACGTTTGTAATCCTGAAGGACCAGCAACTGTGCCCTAGCCAACAGCTGCTGACGCTGGGCACTCCACCCTATTTTTTTGTTCACAAAGCACCAAAAATGCTTTTTAAAATTACGTACTTTCCACATGCTGCTAGGATGTCTAAAGAAGTTCAGCACTGAGTTTAACTGCAAAGGATACATGTCTGGAGTATCCTAAGAACATTTTAAAGTCAAACTATGATTCTTCTAAACGTGTAACTGGGCCAGCAAGATGACTCAGTGGTTAGGGGCACGTGCCACCAACCCTAACAACCAGAGTTCAATTCCCCAGATCCACATGGTGGAAGGAGAGGACTTCATGCCGTCCTCATGTATGTACCACGGCAGACTCCACACAAGAAAAACAGGTGTCGAAATGTTCTAGGTATTATAGCTACTTTTACCATACAGCTGAGTTGAATAAAAGTAATTATACACACTGATAATTAACAGAAAAAACCCAGTGATACCGATGTCCTGCATAAGTGGACGGAAGACGTGCTGGGATAAAGAGAGGTTTTTCCACATTGTATATTGACATTTTAAATTATTTTTGCTTTCCTACTTGGAGCTGTACCACGGTTCTTCCAAGTGGGTGTGCTGTTTACTTTTCTTATGGAAAACAGAATAACCAAAATGCCCACCAACAGGAAAATGCATCAACTGCATTCTAGTCACCCAGTAATACACAAGCAGTGAAGAATTAATGACTTACATCTGCAATGAGTATTAGTAACTTAGAAATACAGCAGTGAGTGAAAGCAAGCTTCAGAAGACCACACCCATAATAATGTGTCTTACTCAAACACAGAAACCATACATACAATTCAGTGCTGAACGATACACAAAAATCTGATTAAAGTGTTTAAAATACAATAATAACATGAATTCAAGATAATGACCTCTGAAAAGTGAACACATACAATACTGGTTAGGTAGACTCTTGGACCCACTGGTCGATTTTGTGTTCAATGGTTTCATTCCACAGCCTGTAAATATGTTACATGTATTCTGAATATACCAACTACTACATCAAGGAGGAAAGGATTTAAAGAAAAAACATCATACCTTTAAAACGCTTTTAATTAAATCAGTTCACTTGCTACTAGAGATACACATAACATCCCATGAAATTCTATCTTTACATCAACCATAGCAACATTAGATAACATAACAAATGTTTGTTGGAATTAATATTATGAAGACCAAATTAAATAAAGACTGAACCAATTAGCTATGAGAGATTAACCCATTTGCTGTCACATGGCTAGACAGAAGACAGGCTGTAAGCAAATTTAGCAGGAAGCTAAAGTCATAAAGAAGATGGTCAGTAAAGAAAAGAAAAAACTGTAGTTTGTTAGCAGGCATGTGAGGAAATGGGCGTTCTCAATATCAATGATTGTAAAAGCTGGTACAACCACCTTGAGAGCGTCTATCACATCTGGTTAAATGGAAGACACATATGTTCTACCACCCAGCAAAACCATGACTAAGTGTACTTCCTAGAGAAACTCCAAAGGTGTTCATAACAAACAGGTACAACTACAGTCATTGCAGGACTGTTTTAAAGAGTAAAGACTGTAAACAATTCCAAAATCCATCAAGAACAGACTATAAAATAAATTATGGTATATTCATACAATGCAGTGCTACACCAACAATTATAATAATTCAAAGAAAGTACAATTGTTCGATTTATTCATATATATCTCTCAAAATGTGATGCTGAGTGATAAAGCAAGTTGCAAAAACACAATTTTTATCCCTTTACTTTAAAAATCAATACTATGTATTGTTTATATTCACCAGTACCGAATTATAAATCGTGCAAGGAAATGACACACAGAAACCTCAACACAGTGGCTATCTCCAGGTAAGGAGGGGAGAACTCTCGGCACCTCCAAAGTTTTTTAAGTGTTTTGGGATTTTTTGTTTGTTTGTTTTTTGGTTTTTTTTTGTGTTATTTTTGTCTTTTTGTGGAGGATTTGAAGTAAATTTGGCAAATAATGATAATAATAACAAAGAAAATGTCTGGCTTGGTTAGATCTGCCTATGTTTAATCTTTGAAGTATTCCAGAAAATGAAAAGGCAACAGCAAGGAGACTGAGCAGGAGAGGAACAGGCAGAAACCGCAGCCCTCCAGCGCAAAGCACGAACCCGTGACAAGCACCACAGCACCAATTCCGTCCCTAGAGGGGTTTTACCTTTCTTTCCCCGTGTATCCTTGTAACACACCCGTTTTCCTCCCAATAAAACACACATTTTTTGAAACAAGTGTTCTAACTAGAGCAGTGGTTGTGAGAAAACTGCCCAAGAGAGCAGTAAAAACCTGTACGATGTCAACCCTGGCTCCCTCGCCAGAATCCAGAGATTTATATGGCTGCAATAAAACACCCTACCATAACCACGCAGTGTTCGCAAGACCGCCTGGTGAGAAGACATAAGCGCACCCTTGAGGGAGGACTGGCCAACTGAAGGACGTTTAGAAGCTAGAAGCTTCTGCAAAGGGAACCGTGCACCGGTGCCAGCCCACATTCGGCTTCATTTGGGTCCTTTGTCCCCCCTAGCCTGCCCCCTCCCCGCCAAGCCATGGCGGCACAGGCTTTAGTGACGTCGCCACCCCTGCGCCACAGCCGCAGCAGCCCCTGCAGCAGTCTGGAGGGCAAAGGATGCTCCTCCAAGGAAGGCTCCAGGAGGTGGGGGGCAGCACTGCGTCCCCTCCCTGGTCCTCCCCAAAATCAGAACGCAGGGAAACAGCGCGCACGCGCGCTCCATGAGCCCTCGCGAGCCAAACCCCGCGCGCGCCGCAGGACCCCTGCGCAGCGCACCTTTGGGGGGGACACGCGAGGACGCACCCGCGCGCGCGACCGACCGACCGCCACTGCAGGCTGCCGCAGTGGCGGGCGCGCGCGCTGGGTGGCGGGGGCCGCGCACAGCACAGGGGAGGCAGTGACAATGGTGGTGGTGGTAGCGGGGGGACCCTATCCAACAGAGACGAGGACGCCCACGCCACCGCAGGGAAGGGCGAGCCCAGGAACAAAGCGGGGCCAGCCGCGGACACAGAGGCGCGTCCCCGCGCGCCCGGGACGCGGCGGCCCGGCAGGGACGTCAGCCCCTCGCGTTAGGGGGATGCGCACACCCCAAGCCCACTCCTACCGTGACGGGACACCCGAGGACGCCCCCCACCCGGCCCCGGGACAAAGGGGACACACCCACGGGGGTGGGGGGGGGGAGCAAGGGCGGCCACACCCCCTCCGCGCGCGGGCGCCCGCCCGCCTCGGCGAGACGCGCGGCGGCGCGCAGACCCACACTCACCACACACCCACGCGGGGAGGTGTGGAGCGCCCCGGTGCCCGGGCATCTCGGCTGCGGCGGGACCACGCAGACACCTCCGGGAGCCCCGCCGCGCGCTGGATCTGCACTCACCCGGGCCCGCAGCCCGCGAGCCCCGGACGCGGGCCGCCGCCGCCCCCGCCGCCGCCGCAGCCTCCGGCCCCTCCACGTCCACCAGACCCGCCGCGCCAGCCAGCGAGCGAGCGCGCCAGCGAGCGGCCAGCCGCTCCTCCGGAGGCTGGCGGGTCACGTGGGCCGGCGGGGGCGGGGGGAGCGGGGCGCGCAGGCGCAGTCGCCGCCCCGCCCCCTCGGCTGGGCGGGGGAGGGGGGTGAGTTTGCGCTAGCCCCCGCGCTGTGCGCCTGCGCCAAGCGGAGGGGCGCCTCCGAGCCCCCGCTTTTTCCTCGGGATTGATTTATTTAATTTATTTATTTATTTTTTTTTTGGCTCCCACTGCGGCAGTCTGGTCGGCGCCTGCGCGAAGGGCTGAGTGCGGAGGGGCTGGGAGGGAGGGAAAGGGTGGGCGTGGGTGGGTGATCGACGGAGCCAAGGTCGAGGGCCTCGCTTCTTTCCGGGGACCGAGCCCCTCAGGAGGGAGAGGGAGAGGGCAGGACTCCGGCTCGGGTCCGGCCCGGGCCTGGCCTGGCCCCCGCCTCGGGCTGTGTGTCCCGAGTTGGCGCAGTTTCCCCCCCCCCCGCCGCCGCCCCGCTCCGCTCCCCGCCCGGCTGCAGGGGCGCGCGTGCACGCGGAGGGGGCCCTGGTTTGGGGGCGGGCGGGCGCGCGCGCGAGCATCCGCAGCGTTGTCCGCGTCCCTGCGAGGAGGTTACGTAAGGGACCGGTGGGGAGGGGAGGGGGAGTCTGTGACCACGACGACTGTGCTCCTTCTCCGCAGATGGTCTGAGGCCACAGGGAGAAGATGGTGGAAAATTCCCCGTCGCCGTTGCCCGAAAGAGCGATTTATGGCTTTGTTCTGTTCTTAAGCTCCCAGTTTGGCTTCAGTAAGTACTGGAGTGATGGATGGCCAGGGCATCTCCTGGCCCTCGAGGAACCAGGAAAGAATGCGCGTGTCTTCTTAGACTGTGCACACTTGAGCTGCTGATTCCACCTCTGCCTCCTCTTAAGGAGCCCAGGAAGGAATCCGCTGTTTGCCCAGTGTTTATGTATCCAGCACTAGGTTTAGTCTCCGATATTTATCCGGCACCAGGCTCCACACCAAAGTGAATAAAACCTGGCCCCTGCCCTTGAGGTCACGGTCTTGTGGGGAAGTATAGCAAACCTACAGTTAATGCAGCATGATGAATTCCCGGGGAGAGCAGTGGGAGCCTGAGAAGTCAGGTCAGCTCCTCCGGGGCACTCCCTGGCAGTTTTATCAGAGATGAATAAGGCGATGGGCCAGGGCCATGGGAGAGTCCCTGAATGAAGCCTGGGAAGGTTTGGGTGTGAGGGGTTTATAGTTCCGGGGCAGCATGCTGGAGCTGAAGAGTGTGGCTAGAGAAGTCAGGTGTAAAAATGTACACTTTGCATCTACTCTGATCCCCGTAATGTCCCATTTTATAGATGAGAACACGGAGGCTGGCTTAAAAAACTAACGTGACCAACTCACACGGGGAGGACCCAAGTCCCTCTGCAAAATGTTGGGGAAGTATGAGGCAACCAAATGGAAGAAAACTAGATGCCCACAATAGAACGTTCTGACATTTTAACTGAGAAGTTTTAGCTCAGCTCTACAGCCTGGTCAGTGGAATAAGTCAGTGGGATGAAGAAGTTATAACCGAGTTCAAATTCTGGCTCTTTGATGGATTCCTTGTGTGGCCTAAGAGTGTTTGACTTACTCAGGTCTAAAGTGCCCTCATCTGTAAGGGGATATTGATAATGTTCACTGTTGATGCCTTGCATGAGCTGGCCCTGTGAAGTAGGCACTGTACTGGTGTCCTCAATTTAAAGATGAGAATACTGGGCTTAAGTAACTTGCTCAAAGCCACAAAGCTAGTAAACAGTAGGACTGGAATTAGAACACAGGCATACTGGTGGACTTCACTGCCTTTGTTGGCTCTTGTATTAACTCGGGTATTTTATGTAAAGAACTTAATGCAAAGAAACAGTGTTTAATAGGTGTTAGCTACTATTTTGTAAATACCTATTCAAAGAGTATTTTAAGGATTAGAAACTATACAAACCAGTTAAATGAGTGTCAAAAAATTAATTCGAGAATTTATTAAGCACTTACAAGTACCAGGCAGTGTTACAAGCCAGGGAATAGCAAAACAGCCAAGCCTTGTCTGCTTTCACTGAGTTTTCATGCATAGTTGGAGAGTCTGGATAAGGAGCAGGAGGAGGTCCTTCTCCTGTACTGTATGCTGTCTTTTAGTGCTCAGTCATTAGCACTTACCACGGTGTAGGGAAAAGATCAGTTTAACCAGCCTTGTTCAGCACTGGTGCATAAGGAAAGCAGAAGAATCTCTTCAGGATTCATTGTATTCCACAGTCTTGACACACTAAGCTCTGTAACACTTTATTCTTAAGGAAAAAAATGACCCGTCATCACTGATGTAGTTTGAAACTTGTATAAAATTTACACGCGTATCTCAGGGCCGTTTGAGGGTTAGATGCAGAGAAGTTCAGAGCCTGCATGTTGTCACTGCATAGGAACAGCGGAAAAGGGGGCCCTAGACTCAGCAGTAAGGGAAGGACGGTCATGTGTAGACAGTCAGAACCAGAGGGACAAGTTCCCCTGTAGGCAACTAAATGCAATGACATCTGACCTGTGGAGAAGTATTGAACACAGAGCATGTAGAAGCAACTCACTAGATGCTGTAAAAATAAGTTGCTAAGAAGCAATGTGTCCTTTGACTGTTTAGTACAGTGTGAGAGCTAAGACTAAAAACTTAATAATATGGTAATTATGGTAAGTATTACAAGAATGGCACACACAAGAAGCTAAAGATGCTGAAATCTGAGAGTCAAGCATGCCTCGGGAAGATTCTTGTTGTATCTGAACCGTATAAACTGGATTATGCCTTGCTAACTTTCCTCTCTTCCCTACCCTCTTTATCCCGCAGTACTTTATATTGTATGGGCTTTCATTCCCGAATCTTGGTTAAACTCCCTGGGCTTGACTTACTGGCCTCAGAAGTAAGTTTAATATTTCTTTAATAAGGGTAAAACTGTACTCTGTTTTGAAGGATCATAGTCTTCTCTAAAACACACACCTTAAATCATTGTTGTTTTAAAGTCCATAAGTAATTGTGTTGACATTGAAAATTGTGTTTTATTTTTGTGTCGGGGAGGTGGAGTGGAGTGGGAGGGTGCTCTCATGTGTTTGGCCACATTTGTGTGTGAAGGTGAACATGTTTGCATGTGCGTGTAGTGGTCCCAAGTTGATGTGGGAGTCTCCCTTGATCCTTCTCCACCTTAATCGTGGGGGCAAGGTCTCTCACTTGAACCCAGAGTCTTGCTAGCCAGCTTGCTCCAGGATCCCCTGTGTCTGCTTTTCAGTGCTAGGATTGCAGGTAGGCCATGGCAGGTCCTCACACTGGAGCGGCAAGTGCTTTAACTAGTGAGCCATACCCCAGCAGAAACTGAAAGTTTCTTCAAGGTTATTAATATATCACTAATTAAATAAAGATAGTGGTGAAAACACATTTGTCTCCATTTCCTCCATAAAATCTTTCTAAAATTATACTGTTGCTGAAAAATCTTTTAAAGGTGTAAGCATACAGAGATAAAATAGAAGAGCAGACCAAAGATACTAACAAAACTTTGGGATAGTCTTTGAGATAGAAGAGTCTGTTTTTTCCATGTGCTAGAGGAGGAGAGACATCAAGAATATTTGTGCCCTGGAATTCCAAAATGGCCTCAGACCTTAGAAACATCAACCTCTCTTGGTAATGGTAATAGTGCTGACCTGCTGACTCCCCTTCCTTACCTTAAACCTGGAGATCGCCCCTGCCCTCCCCTGCAGAAAATAGTTCCATCCTATGGAAAGTGTGGTGGAGAGTCTGCAGTCTGGAGGTCACCGGGATTACCTGTAAAAAGGAAGGACGCACAGGGGCCTGTAATAAGCGAACATCTGCATGGCTAAATAACCAGGGCCGGTCCCTCCCTTAGCACCTTCCCTTAGCTTCAAGTTCTATACCGCCCTCTCCCAGAGAAAGATGGGAGGTGCCTTGCTGAGAGAGCTGACCAGGGTAAAAGACAGGGTCGATAATTTCTGACCTTTCTGCCATCTCTGCCCATGTGCACACCTTATTTCCTGTCAACTTCTTATCACTTGGATCTTAAATATGGACTGTCATAAATCCCAGACACTAGGAGAAAGTCTGTCCTCAAATGCAAAAGAAAGAGACTCAAAGGAAATGGAGCTAATGTCAGCTACAGAAGGAAAAAACAGTTGAATCATCAAGGATGAGAAAGGCTCCTGAGCAGCGTGCTGTCCAAGGAAGTGTTTTTTTTAATTACCAATTGAAAAGTTATAAGCATGCTAAAACTAAAATGCTACCTAGAAGGTCAATTGTTACATGGTAGTAGAGAAAGCAGAGAAGAAAAACAGAGGAAGTGTAATGTATAAACACTATTAGAAGTTCTAGGAAGGGGAAAAGAGGGAGGAGATTTGTAATAATAAATAAAACCTGGCAAGATAGAGCACTTAGTGAGCTTAACTGTATTGAGAGGGAAATTGAGAAGCATTAGTAATTTGAGTCTGAAGTATTGAAAGGTACTAGGAAAACAGCCAGAAACCTGGAATTCCAGAAGAAACAAACAGATACGTTAAGATTCTCAGTTGCAGATGCTGTTTACATAGTTGTTTTTAAATGCCAACATAATAAAAGTGTAGTGTAACTATTGAACGTATGTGGGAGAAGGAAAGGTCTCGTTTTCATATTAGAACATCTAGAGAAAATGTCTGAAGCTGATGAAATCAAGAAATAATCATGTGGGCATGTTATATGGAAATAAGTATGTACCAGAAGACACAGCTCAGATGTTGAAAGGGCTTGTGTGGGTGGACTAAGACTCTAGGGTCGGGGTGGCTTGGCTGAGACAGGTGAATGCAGCCTAAACCCTTGTTTAGGATTATCATGTACATCTGCTGCTTTAATAAAAATCTAAATTTTTAAAGTATGTTTTGTGGGCTGGGTGGTGGTGGCTCACGCCTTCAATCCCAGCACTCGGGAGGCAGAGGCAGGTGGATCTCTGTGAGTTCGAGGCCAGCCTGGTCTACAGAACGAGTTCCAGGACAGCCAGAGCTGTTACACAGAGAAACCCTGTCTTGAAAAAAAAAACAGACAAACAAAAAGCATGTGTTGTGAGTGCCTCTTGGGAATTATGACCTCTTAACATGTGTTAACCTGCGTTAATGTTCGCTTCTGCAGGTACTGGGCCGTTGCGTTGCCTGTCTACCTCCTTATTGCTATTGTCATTGGTTATGTACTCTTGTTTGGAATTAACATGATGAGTACCTCTCCACTCGACTCCATTCATACGATCACAGGTAAGTTTATACATAAATCGAATTATGGAGGCATAGAGGAATGAGATGTTAAAACTTTGGTCAGAAAAGCAGTCAATAGGCTGCAGAAACACATTGAGACAAAGGAATCTGTCATATTAAGCATGGCGTGGTGGTTAATCTTGATTGCCAACTTGATGGGACTTAGAATCCCCATGGAAACAAATATCTGAGCAGTCTGAGTCTTATTCAGGTTGGCTTTATTGAGTAAGAAGACACTAAATGTGGAGGGTACCGTTCCTTGGGCTCTAGCACTGAATAAAAACAAGAAAATGAGCTGGATATAAGCATGTATCCCTGTCTGTGACAAGCCGCCTCTTGCTCCTGCACACACCTTCCCCTCCATGGTGTGCTGTATCCATGTAACTGTAAAAGTAAGCCCTTATGTTGCATTTGTTAGGGATTTTGTTACAGCGTGAGACAAGTAACTCCAGGTGCGTGGTGTTCGTCATTGCCTCCTGTCATCCTGGTGGACAGTGCAAGCGGTCTTAACCCACCACAGAAATTACAGAAGGAAAATGCTTGGCTCAGCAGAGCTTTTCTTTTCTTGCAGATAACTATGCTAAAAATCAACAGTGGAAGAACTACCAAGAAGATGCCATCCCAGCATTAAGAGATGTTCCCATCAGTGAAGTAAACAAGATGTTCTTCCTTGGGGCTCAAGACCTTAACACCCAGAACTGAGCTGTGTGTAAATATCCTAACACCAAGCATGTACAAGTTTGGGGTGAATAACTTTGAAAATAATTATATTGGCTGTCCTTTTAATACCCAATATTGACATGTAAAAACATGAAAGTTGATTTCTTAGATTGAGTTCAAGTAAAATTGTAAATATTTTCAGTTGTTTTTTTAATTGACAGACTACAAAACCACATTGTACTATAATCAACTTTGTGTCTGTCTGTATGTACACACATACACATGTTCCTTGGGAATGCACACATGTAGTGTTTGTAAAGGTCAGAGGGCAACTTATCTCCTCAGGAACACTTTATTTGAGAAAGGGTTTCCCATTGGCCTAACTTCACCACTTAGACCAGGCTAGCCCACAGCTTCCAGGGCTCTCCCTGTCTCTGTGTCCCATCTTGTCATTACTTTTATGTGGGTGCTGGAGAGCTGAGCTCTGCTCCTCAGGCTTTTACAGACTATATACTGTGCCCACTAAATCATCCTTCTCTACCTAACATAAATATTAGTGCTTCCCGTGACCAGGGACTGTTTAAGCATGGGAAGGGTATATAATAGGAATCTATCTTAAGGGCTGGAGAGGTGGCTCAGAGGTTAAGAGCACTGGCTGCTCTTCTAGAGGTCCTGAGTTCAATTCCCGGCAACCACATGGTGGCTCACAACCATTTGTAATGAGATCTAGCGCCCTCTTCTGGCCTATAGTGCAGGCAGAACACTGTATACATACATACATACATACATACATACATACATACATACATACATACATAAATCTTTTAAAAAAAGAATATCTTAAAGAGCTTTTAGAGGTTGATTGATAGATAAGCAAATACTGTCTGTGAATGGGTGCTCTGTAGAGCATTGAGGTCGTGTAGAATTCTAGAAAGCACGAGGAGATAGTCTGGGTGATTGAGGAAACCCTCTTCTGTAGAATAATAAATCAATGGTGTCTTGTGTGCAGAACACTACACAGCCAAGCAACCAAGGACAGTGTCTCCCAAGTCTTCCAACATGCAGCCAGGGTTGCAAATGACTGTCCTATCTGCTCACCCCGAGCCAGTGGTCCAGCAAGACTGTGGCTGGAAAGAGCAGGAAGTGATCAGAGCTGCCACTCATGTTCACAATATTCTTCTGTCCTCTCCAAGGACCAGTGATGGGCAGGCAACGTTTTTAACAGGAGTGAAGCGGAGTGCTCCCCGGCACCTTAGCTTCAAAATCGACTTGTCGTTCTGTCTCTACCTTATAAGGGGCTGTTTTCACATTATGGGCTGTATTTCTTTTTGAAGGTTATGATAAACTTAGTGAGGCTTCTCTCCACTTTAAATAATCTCAGGACCTGTCGAATAGTTTGTAAAAAGTGGACCCTCCAAAGAGCTTTCGTGTGATTGTATGTATTACTTTTATAAATAATAAACCAGAGGAAGTGGGATGATGGTTCAGTGGGTGAGAGTAACTACCAGCCAACCTCCCACCCTGAGTCTGATTCCCACCCACGCGATGAAGAGAGAACCATCTCCCACAAGTTGTCCTCTGACTTTCACACGCAGGCAGTGGCATGTGTACTCATACACACTCCAAAAAATAAACAAGCCAATCTCCTTTTAGTTGTAAAGCTAATTTTGCCAATCCTTACATTCTCACCACATAATAGTGTCTTGTTATACAGAGAAACCCTGTCTCAAAAAAACAAAAATAAATAATAGTGTCTGGCCTCATGCACACACATGTGCATGCACACTCACACACTCATGTACTTCATAAAAAATACTGGTGTTTTCCAGCACGGAATTTGTGGCCCAAATAGAATCATCTTAGAATTTTGCAAATCTCTTTAATGCCTGGATTATGGAAGAAGCTGGGTCTCATACCTGCTTCTTCAGTCGGGAACTAAACTTAACACACATCAGGAACCTTCTGGAAAGCACTGCATACTCAGAATGATCTATCACACGCACTGTAATGGAGGGAGAGCTGGGGTAGCGCATGTCTATCACATGCACTGTAATGGAGGGAGAGCTGGGGCAGCGCATATCTATCACACGCACTGTGCCTGGTTGAACAAGTATTCTAATATGGCACTTCTCCTGGCCACTTCACTCTGTTTCACCTTTCATCGCAGGCACCGATGCCCCAAACAGTTACGTTCAAGCCTTGATTTGTAGTCCACCCTAGAAGGAAGGGGTTAACCCCTCCAGAACTACCTAAAGCCCAAAATAGGCAGACTTCTGCAGATAAACACCCCCTCCCCTTCCTCCCCTTCCTCCCCCCAGGAGACAGTTCTGAGCCCTGTTCCAGCAGCTTCTCTGAAGGTCTGCAGAACTGAATCACGGTTGCCATGGCAACGGTGCTGACTCACCGGGCCTGTTGAGGCTTGTCTTCCAGCTGCTTGGCTCCCTCTTCTACCCACTCCTGCTCCCTGCTGTCCCTTTCCAATGAACCGCCCACACACAAATCTCTGCAATAAGCTGGACCTTCAGCAGAGACGATTTTGTGAAGATGTGCGTCAGTTGTGGAGCTGAGGTACACAATTTATTCCCCTGCTACGTGTCAGAATTCAAGAACGATATCTGAAAGCCAGATGTGATGGAACATGTTTATAATCCCAGCACTGGGGAGTTAGAGGCAGGATTCCCATGTTCAAGGTCATGCTTAGCTGAGTTTGAGGTCAGCCTGGTTCAATGAAATCCTCTCTCTCTCTCTCTCTCTCTCTCTCTCTCACACACACACACACAGACACACACACACACACAAAAGCTGTTTGCAAGAAACAGCATTTTGCAATAAGCCTAAGTAATAAGTAACATAAAAAATACTCCAAATAAAAAATATCAATTATAAGCATATTACAAATAGTTTTTGGTTTGTTTTTCGAGCCAGGGTCTCTCTGTGTAATCCTGGCTGTTCTGGATCTCGTTCTGTAGACCAAGCTGGTCTCTGCCTCCAGAGTGCTGGGATTAAACATCAATACCACCAGGCACAAATGTTAACAAAACCCTTCCAGTGATTAAAAGTCATAGGAAGAATGGAATCAAAAGTCTAGATAGAAGATGGCCCAACTATAAAGCTAGCAGGGTTTCATGGCTTGGCATGACCGCAGCTTGTTTTGCTGTTTTTAAGACTCGTTCTGTGAGGTAGCTCTCGGATCTGATTGGTGCACATGAACAAGAACAGCAGACGTGTCCATAACTACCCATGTGGCCCAGGGCCATGGACCTTAACGCCTTATTAACACACAAGTTTCTGAGCACCAGCAATGTGGTGGGAATATAGTTAGGGACCAAGAGAGCCAAGGATTCAGAACAGTGGCCACACAAAAATAGTTCTGGAACCAGTGTGTGTGTAGACCAAGACTTACACATAAACAACATGGGGAATTTACATCCAATCATTTAACACCTGTCTTGAATTGTATCTGCAAATGTAACAAACTTTGCTCTGTAAATTACAGTGATAGGAGACCTGGTCAGAGCTGGACAATACCAGCCAAAGCCTTATAAAGCCTTACTCGGTGCCTGCCACATGAACTTTGTCAAATAGGTGGCCAACGTTGTCACTTGTGTCAGAAATCTTGTTTATATGGGCCTGCCATAGCACGCAGCTGTGAGTCGGCCCACATCAGCTGTTACAGCTGTCCTAGGAGGCCCTTCCTCTCCCTGTGACATCGGTCTCCCATGCCAACTCTTCATTGTTCCATGAGTTGGCACGACCTTTAAGAGATTTAGTCACTCACTTATGTGAAGGACATAGACATCTGTCAGGGATGAAATTACAATGCCCGCCTTATGACTGGTACAGCCAGAGTTCCAAATGCTGCCTGAAGTTCAGGCTAAAATCAGGCCTTCTTCCTTTAATCTAGACATGAAACTGGCCTGGAGTGTGGGCCACCACTGCGTGCTGAAGAAGCTGGGAGGGACCAGCTGGTAGTGCAGTCACCCTCTGGGTAAGTGTACCTCTTCCCAAGAGCGCAGAGTGTGACACAGAGACAGTGGCAGGGACGGCTCCCTCAGTGTGTCCCCAAGAAAGCAGAAGTATTTCAGCCACGTGGCGTGGGTGGTCTCCTGCTTGCTCCACACTGAACAGTCCAGCAAAGACTGGCGTGGTGAGCTTGTTGAACAGACTGTCTAGTGGAATGATCATAGGATGGAGAGTGTATTTGTAAGATGCTACAATTTGCCATAAGACTGAGCTTCCAAAGGTTCTAGGCAATTTACCCGCATCAGTACAGGGATTTCACTAGGCATACCCTGGTCCTCAGAATCAGAGGGATGAAGTGTAACAGTGTTACATTTTTTCCAAATCTGACAGTGTTTTGATGCCCCACTGTGCCCTGTTGGCAAGAATTTCAGAATCATTTGTTGTGGGACATGCCCCTCCCCCAATAGTGGGTTGTGTTTGCTCATTTGATCTGAGACAATAAGACAGTTCACGTTTTTTTCAGTCTGTGGTGTTCATCATCATTGCCACCGTGACTTTGCCACGCCCATGGGGCCCATTTGCCCACCGCTGCCCTTTCCTCTAAGGACACAAGGCTTAGTGCTCATTGCCGGGAGTGGCCAGCAGAGCACCTTGGTCAAGGCTCCAGCCTGGGCACTTCACACTCGCTCTCTCAGCCTCTGTCCCTCCCTCCACCCAGTCTCGGGACCCAGGATTGCTGCTGGGGTCTGGGGGCCTCTGGCATCTCCATGTTGCCCTCCACCTCCCTTTGAAATAACCCCCTATTTTAAACTTGGTACACCCCAGCCCGAACTAGAGGCCCGCTCCATTGCAGCAGGGCAGTGGGACCTCGGTTTCTTCAGGGATGTGGAGGGAAGGGGAAACAGTGCATGGGACTCACGTGGAGTGCTTGGGCATGGCAGCTCATGCCTGTGTCCCAGCTCTTACAGAGAGGCTGAGGCAGAACAGTTGGAAGTTCAAGGCTGTGTGGGCTACAGAATGAGTTCTCGTTCAGCATGGACTGCAGAGTGAGCCTTCGTCTCAAAACAAAGCAAAAAGATGGAACGGGGCATGTCCTCTCGTTTCTGCTCACTGGCATGTGGATTTAATGGTGAATTCGAGATGCCTCCTTGGACTGCAGAGTGTCATAAAGAAGCCATGCAAAGACAGAACAACAAGGCAGAGCCAAAATCTGTCACCTACTTGGATAAGACAGAGTCTGCTTCTCTGTTGCTTTAGCCACTGTCCTTTTGGCTTGTCTTATTACAGTCCAAACGAAGCCAAACTAATACAGCTCTCCTCATGATTCCGGACACAAAGCCCACAAACTTCCAGGAAGGCCTCAGAATTCTATTCTCAACTTTGAAGTGGCCAAGAAGTATGTAAGAAGACCTTCAAATGCAGGTTCCCGGGTCTGGTAAGTCTGGAAGGTGTTAGAGTTTCCACTTTCAACAAACACCCTGGAGACTTGAGATAGGCCGGGGACCACGTGCTGGGAGTGAGTGGGGTCTTCAGAACCAAAAGCCTGGGTGGAGCTGGGCTCCAGGCTCCAGATCTCCTTTCATCTGCACAAGAGGTTGCTCCCTGAGCGGTTCCCATCCAGCTCCCTCAGACACACATACCTGTACTCAGGAGTGCCAGCTTTACACAGTGTTGCTCCGTGCTGAAGAAACCTCCACCCTGGGGATGTGATTCCAAGAAGGGGGGAGTGCAAAGATACTGTATTTCTTCTTTGGCCAATCTGTAGCAATAAAGGAATGAGCAAAACGTCAGAAAATGACTCAGTAATCACCACTTATGCTAATATAGGAAGTAAAGAAATAGTATGCACTTTTAATTTGGAAATTTGAATAATAATGAGGTACAACATGTTTATTCAACTAGCAAGTGAACATGCATTAAAATGGCTAAATTCCAAGGAGAGAAGTAAAAAGAGTGTGTAAGTCTGCCTCTCTCAGGCCCGAGTTAAAAACCCAGCCCCACTACTTCCCACCAGTGTGACCTTTTGTAGGTTACTCTGCCTCTCTGAGCCTCAAGTTCTTAGTCTGTGAAACAACATTCACCTTAACGTGTTTGGAGAACAAGAAATCCATGAGATGCTGAAAGCCTCTCTTCCCTCTCGTGGCTCCCGAGTCAGAATGCTTGCTGTCTGTCCTCGTGGGGACCACTGCCCTGAGCCCTGCGCTTCATAGTCACCCCTCACCCGTCTCTGCCAGTTCCCTGTGGGTGCCCTAACAAGTCCTCTGAAGTTAGCAGCTTGCTCACAGCACCTTCTTGAGCATTCTGGAGACCAAGAGTCCGAGAGCAGTTCTGTAAAGACCAAGGTGTGGTTAAGGATGAGCATGCGGCAGAGGCCTTGGGGACCACTCATCCCTTGTGGGTCTACATCCCTTAGCTGTGGTGCCTCAGTGGTCTCTTGGCTCTCTTCACTGTGGCACGTGTCAAATGTCCCTAGCCCTCCTCCTATCAGGGACACTGTGATTAGACTCAGGGTTTTGTGCATAACCCAGGCTGATGTCTTGTCGGGATAGTACTCAAACACATGCTTAAAGCCCCCTTTTCCTGATACGGTAACTGTGATGGTTAGAATTCATTGTCAACGTGATAGACTCTCCAGTCACCTGGGAGGTGGCCTCTGGCCGAGCTAGTTCATTGAATATCTTGATTGCATTAATCGAGACAAAAAGCCCTGTCCTCTGTAGATGGTACCATTTCCTGTCTGGGATCCCGGACCCTGTGCATGGAGAGAGGGAGGCAAACAGCACCGTGCATTCATTGCTCTGATTGTGAGTGCGGTGAGACCAGCTGCTTCAAGCTCCAGCAGCCCTGGCTTCCCCACCCTGAACTGCGGCTAAAAAGAGTCCTTTATCCTTGAAGCTGCTTCTGTCACAGTATTTTACCACAGCCACAGGAAAAGGAACCCGGGCTGCAACAGTCACAAATTCCACCAGTTAAGGCCCACCTTCGAGGACTGTTTCAGTCTACTATAATATTGTATTAAAGCACAATTTACAATTCATCTTTAAAAAAAAAAAGTTGGGGATAGACCTCACATGGTACAGTGTTTGTCCATTAATCATGAGGCCCTGGGTTCAATCCACAGTGTAAAAAAAATAAAAAAATAAAGTTGGGTCAACACAGTCTATATAGCAAGGTTCAGTCCAGCCAGAGCTACATAGTGAGATGCTATCTCAAAATAAATTAATTAACTAAATTAAATACAGTAATTATTTCCTCAAACCTAAGAATGAAGCCAGTGTATTAAAGATGTCAGAATCTCAACAGCAGAACCATAACACAGAACACCCCACTCCTGGGAACACCCACTGCCACGGCTCAGGGCTGTGGGACAAGAAAGAGAGACAGGGGGAGGAGAAAAGAAAGGAAGAAAACAGGAAGAGCAAGCGAGGAAAAGAGAAAGGAGAGAGGGGAGGACGGGGTACTAACTTAACACCCCACTTTTGTCTGCCATGTGCTATGTATGCTTAAGCACACAGGGTCCTCCATGCATGTGGCTGTCTGCTCTGTTCTCAGGGTCCTCCATGCATGTGGCTGTCTGCTCTGTTCTCAGGGTCCTCCATGTACATGGCTGTCTGTGTGGTTCTCAGGGTTCTCCATGCACATGGCTGTCTGCGTGGTTCTCAGGGTCCTCCATGCATGTGGCTGTCTGCTCTGTTCTCAGGGTCCTTCATGCATATGGCTGTCTGCTCTGTTCTCAGGGTCCTCCATACATGCAGTTGTCTGTGTTGTCAGGATCCTTCATGCATGTGGCTGTCTGCTCTGTTCTCAGGGTCCTCCATACATGCGGTTGTCTGTGTTCTCAGGATCCTCCATGCATGTGGCTGTCTGCTCTGTTCTCAGGGTCCTCCATGCATGTGGCTGTCTGCATGGTTCTCAGGGTCCTCCATGCATGTGGCTGTCTGTTCTGTTCTCAGGGTCCTCCATGCATGTGGCTGTCTGCTCTGTTCTCAGGGTCCTTCATGCATATGGCTGTCTGCTCTGTTCTCAGGGTCCTCCATACATGCGGTTGTCTGTGTTGTCAGGATCCTTCATGCATGTGGCTGTCTGCATGGTTCTCAGAGCTGTTAGCAGCTCTTGTCTGTACACTGCAAACAGATAAAACTGTTAAGGATTTTTTTTTTAGGAAGGCCTGGCCTCCTTTGCATCGTAAAATGCCCTGCTCCATCTTCCAGGGCTGGGCCTTCCATCTCCTTAGGACACCCCTCCACCTCCTTTGGCTTACCCTTTCTCCCTTCAGACCTTTGATTTCCTCAGGACAGCTTTTGCTGTCAGACCAGTGCCAGCCTGTGATCGCAGCCTTGCCGTCTTTGGGACATCTCTCACAGCTGTCTTGTTCACATTTGTTGTGTGCAAGCCGAACTGGGCCAAGGACACTGTCTGACCTCTCCTGTCTCCAAGGCTGGTTCCATACCAGCTCTGTGGGAGAACTCTGGTCAAAAGTCCATGGGGTTGAAGGAGTAGCCCAGGTTGGGGAGAGAAGAAAGAGCATCTTTGGTCCTTCGATCTGGAATGCTGGGCTGCTGAGGCCTGGCTCTAAGGATGGGTAGAGGGATAACAGACATCGTTTGCTTGCCTCATCTCTGAAGGTGGACACCTCAGCTGCTCTTGTGCTCCTGTTCACAGAGGTTTAGCTAAGAGTCTAAGAGGAGAAACAAACGGCATGTCCGAAATCAGGGGGTGACAGGATGGGTGTGATATCATACCTGCAGAGTGAACCTGGCTCTCTTCCTGTTCCCTGAAGTTGGTTGTTTTTATTTTGTGCTCTTTGGAGGGGCCTGCCACCCAGCTCCCAAATAAATACATGGACACGGAGGCTTATTATTACTTATAAATGCCCAGCCTTAGCTTGGCTTGTTTCTTGCCAGCTTTTCTGAACTTTAAATAATCCCCCCCACACTCCCCACCCACCTTCTGTCTCTGGGCTTTTTCCTTTTCTTACTTCTGTATATCTTACTTTCACTCTTACTCCATGGCTGACTATGTGGCTGGGTGGCTGCCCCTAGCGTCCTCTTCTCCTTGTTCTCTTGCTCTTTTTTCTTTTCCTCCCAGATTTCTCCTTCTATATATTCTCTCTGCCAGCCAGGCCCGCCTCTCCTTTCTCCTGCTTCACTATTGGACATTCTGCTCTTTATTAGACCATCAGGTGTTTTACACACAGTAACACAGCTTCACAGAGTTAAACAGATGCAACATAAACGAATGCAACCCATCTTTGCATTATTAAGCAAATGTAACACATCTTAAACTAATATTCCACACATGCTCCCTATTCTGTACCCCTCCATCATGTCTGCTCGGATGGGCTAACTCATGTCTAGCTTTGCCTCTCTCCTAAGGGTTTAATTCCCATCAGCCCTCCCCTCCAAAAAAAGTCCAGGAGTTCTAATTTAAATCATCAGAAGTGTTTGTGATGAGTTAAAAAAAAAAACGCTTACACATTTTTTTAAAGATTTATTTATTATATATACAGCATTCTGCCTGCATGTGTCCTCTAGGCCAGAGGAGGGCACCAGATCTCATTACAGATGGTTGTGAGCCACCTTGTGGTTGCTGAGAACTGAACTCATGACCTTTGGAAGAGCAGTCAGTGCTCTTAACCACTGAGCCATCTCTCCAGCCCCCAAAAAGTGCTTACACATTTGAAGGAGTAAGTTGGGTAAGGACCTGGGTATTTAGAAGTACCCATGTGGGCCTGCAATAGCCTAGAATTACTAGAAAGTACTTCCCAACGACTTTCAAATTTTGTTGACGTCAACATTTTTTTTTCCTGAAGTTACTGCAGTTCCTGAAACTAGTCTCACGGTGACTTCAGAGAAAAAAAAAACTCATCATCGCCTCACTTGAAGATTAAATTTGGTGTGTGTGTGTGAAAGACAGATGGACTGCTACAGACAAAAGGCAACTGGAAATAATGGCCTCGGGCCATGCAGGCACCCAAATTAAAGGGCTGTCAGCCTCGCACAGATTCTATCTGTGATGAATCTGGCATTTCACTCGCCTGCTGACCTGCTACAATTATGGGAAACGTACCTGAGGTGACCTGAGAGACAGACTGCCCCGGCCATTTGTCTTGTAAGTGAAATTTCCAGGTTAACAACTCTGACCTTTGCATTTCTGACACTGCTGAGCAGCCATATGGCAGACAGAGGTGACATTTACTTAACCTTGAGAATAACTCTACCCTTCCTGGCCAAAACAAGGAGTGTGCGTCAGGACCTACTGACAGACCATTCTCCAGTGTTCCTGAGTGTGTGGTCTAAGCTGATGATATCGCTGCCTTTTTGAACTTTATTTTACAAAAGAAATAACTTCCCTCAGCCATCCTGGACATCGGGCGGGACCACACAGCAGGCACACATGCACGACAGGTTTGGAAGGTGATTTTAATGTGTTTTAGTTTGGATTCTTTCCCCCACGCAAACATTCGTGTGACTGGATGCAGAGAAAGAGCCGAGCTCACCTGCCCCTGCTCGCCGCATGGCAGCCTCCTTCCGTTCTTAGGTACTTAGAAAATGTTCATTGCTCTCAGCAGTAAGTCAGTAAGTGGCCCCCAAACCAATCCAGCAGAGCCCCTCTTCCAGACTTAACCCCCCTCCCTCCCCAGCACACCTGTTCCAGGATTAAAGATCTGAAGTAAAGGAAATCAGATCAAATATCCAGCCCTTCAAAGAGAAGGGCTTCATTGAAGTGAAATCCCCAAACTTGCCCTCATTTTCACCTCCTGGGCTCCTCCTTATCGGAGCCTCCTGTCACCACAGCCTTAGTGGTGGTTACGGCAGAGGAGGAAATCAGACTCTCTGTATTGGGTTCTTCATGACGATGACATGAGCCAGATAACGATGGTGATTGAAAGATAACAGTGAATCCGTCAAGGTGTTCTGTGGACAGATTGACTGTGCAAAAAAAAAAGAATAGACAAAAACAAAAAACTAGAGCACTGATTAAAAGTCTAAGATTTGGGCAAAGGTTATTTTATAATGATAGAATTTTAAATATGTATATAGAGCGATAATGAACACAGAATAATATGACTGAATTTTAATGTGATTACATGGTCAAGTGTTAATATCACTTAGTTTCAAAGTGTCATGCAGATATTTAAACTGTAGTAAATAACAGAAATACTAAAATCACCCCAAAATAAACACTTTATAGTGGATGTGTGCATCTGTGTATATGTAGTTAACGAAGTGTTATGTCATATGATAAATATAACTTTATGTGCCACTACATTATGCGTTGATTCTTATTTTTTACTCTTTTGGGGGGCCCACCACCCAGCTCCCAAATAAATCACACACAGAGGCTTACTCTTAATTATGAATGCCCGGCCTTAGCTTGACTTAGTTTCTTGCCAGCTTTTCTTAACTTAAATTATCCTGCCTGTCTTTTGCTGGGTGGCTGGCCCCTGGAGTCCTCCTCCTTCTCTGGCCACTTCTTTTTTCCTCCTCCCAGAGTTCTCCTTCTATTTATCCTCTCTGCCTGCAGCCCCGCCCATTTCTCTCTCCTGCCTCACTATTGGTTGTTTAGTTCTTTATTAGCCCATCAGGTGTTTTACACAGGCAAAGTAACACAGCTTCACGGAGTTAAACAAATGCAGAGTTAAACAGAGTTAAACGTAAATAAAAGTAACACACCTTATAATATTCTCTAACAATTGTGAGCATTTAACAATACATAATACTGTTGTCCATGTTGATACAATGTAATTTATTTTCTAAAGTCCTTATTATATTTAAGCTGAGATTTTTTTGTAAATATCACAAAATATTTTTATATTAAAATCTCTGATTATATCCTTAGGAAAGATGTTAAAAAGATAAAATAAATTTTTCAAAAATTCTTAGCTAGGCTGTGGTGGTGCACATTTTTAATCCCAGCACTCAGGAGGCAGAGGCAGGTGGATAGATCTCTGTGAGTTCAAGGCCAGCCTGGTCTACAGAGCGAGATCCAGGATAGGCACCAAAACTACACAGAGAAACCCTGTCTCAAAAAAACAAAACAAAACAAAGAAAGAAAGAAAAATTTTTACTACCCACTGCCAAATTCCTGGGAAGGCAGCCTCAATTTTGGATTTTTTTTCCATTATCATCTTTTTATTATTTTTTTGAGATGAGGTCTTGCTATGTTAACCTTGACCCTTGACCTCACGATCAATGTGGTGTGTTACAACATGTAGCCTCTGTTTTACACTCTTATTAGTAAAATCAAGTGTTGCCAATGATTTACTTATTTCTTTAATACACAGTCTATGCTTTGATTGCTCAAGAAAGTCATATTGAGTCTTCTGTGATTATTTTCAGAATCACAAAATAGATTCATGGCAGTTACAAAGTATGGTTTAGATAGCTAAGAAGCCATTACTTCTTAGGAATTTACTTAGACTTAATTGATTAGAAAACTTCTAGTAAAAGCTGCTTCTGGCACACCCAGGAGGCAGAAACTACCTTTCAAACTCCAACTCATTTAAAAAACTCTCTTTACACAGAGCAATTCTTTGAGAATGAAAAGGGCCATGAAACTGCTTCAAATTCCAGAACAGTCTAAATCATGTTGTCTGAATGATCCACAGTAGCTTCCCGAAGACTGTGGGCCTCGCAGAGAGATTGTAGACGCTGACACACTGTAAAGTCCTCTGCAGGGTCCTGTTAAATGCCCCTCCATTGCATTTTCAGAAAGAGAACACAGAGACCACATCTCCTCAACTAGACTGATTTCTGTGCCTTTGGAGAGGCGCAGGTAACTGTGGAGACCCGCAGCTCGGCATCACGGCCAAGAGCGCTCCTTACCACTTAGTCCACAGCCCATGAACATCGGCTGGTAGGAGCCCAGTCAAGGCCAGCTTTTCTACGACCTCTTAATTCTCAGGGAAATTATTAAGGTCCTTTTCATCTTTGGTTTTTCCCAACTAGCTGCACAGTTAGTGTCTTTAAGAAAATCCTTTTTTCCCCCACGGAAATTCCATCTTGGCAACATGTTATCTCAGTTGTTAAGTGTCCTGGAAAGAAAAAAAATCCCTTCAAGAGAGTTTGTATGCTCCGCCTCTGCACGGAAGCCACTCTGAAAAGCCTGGCTGGGCTTGGGCTCTGATTGAGATGTCCGCCTGTGGTTCTCTTTCTTTCCTTGAGTCTTCTAAGGTCAGGGCAGAGCTGGTTTTGCTTGCTTCAAGAGGGGCAGGACAGAAGCAGGGTACCATCGTAGCCCCATTGTGTTGGTCCCGAGTATGTTTTGTGATTTTTCTTTTCTTTTGTTGGTACATCAAACCCAAGATCTTGGCCGTGAGAAACATCCAGGCTCCTGGGTGTCATCCGCTGCTGTGAGGTTTTTCTTTGCCTACTCTCTTGCCAGACTCTCCAGCTTCACTGTGCCATTCAGCAGAGGGAGCCTCACAGCACAGACCTTATGCCCTCTCCACTTACAGCCCTGGTGATCATTGCGTCATCACGTGACTGGGCCTCCCCCTGCCTCTTCATCTCCCCACCACTCTCCCTTCTGCTGCTGCTCAGCTGCTGGCTGCATCTCCATCTCATTCTCCAGATTCCTGTTTGCCTCAGGGCCCTTGCACAGGGCTGTCCACATGCCTGGGAGACTCCTCTGGCCTTTGCCCTGGCTTGGTATTCTGGTCAACAGACATCGCTCTACTGGGGTTCCCCTTGTTCTCCAACCTGATGTTCATGGCATACATCAATGTATAGTTTAGAACATCTCTCCTCACCATTTGGGGTGTGTGTGTGTGTGTGTGTGTGTGTGTGTATACTGTGGGGCATATGTGTGCAGAGGTCAGAAGACACCTTGGTGGAGCCGATTCTCTCTTCCCACCTGTATCTGGATTCCGGGGATTGGACTCAAGCCATCAGGACTTCACAGCAAGGACTTTTGGCTGCTGAGCCATTGTGGGAGACCTGCTCCCACTTTTTCCCCCAGGGTACTCTTGAGTAGAGAGAAGTGAGAAATATTTAGATAGAAATATAGAGAGGAGAGAGACAGATAGAAACACAGGATAACCTCAGGAGGGCCTGGGTCAAAACCCACCAGCCCCTTCCATCTCTGCTAAAGGGCTTTTAAAGGAATGCCAAGGGATGGGGCAAACGACCTCCCCCTTGCTAAATCTAAATGAACTTGGCTAAAGGATAAGATCTTTTTTCAAAAACAAGATTGGACTTCAAAGCCACCCTCACTACACAGCAAAGTTCAAGTCCAGCCTAGGCTACATGAGACCCTGTCTTGAAAACCAAATATAAAATAATAAAAACTAAATAGACAAGTGATAGGTAGACCCAGTCAGAAAATCAATCTCTCTCTCTCTCTCTCTCTCTCTCTCTCTCTCTCTCTCTCTCTCTCTCTCTCTCTCTCACACACACACACACACACACACACACACACACACACACACACACACACACCCTTTGTGGTCTCCAGAGAGGTCCATTATATGCCTACTTAATTTTGCTTCTCCTTTCCTACCACAAATGTTTCCAATAAAAAGGCCTGTATTGGGACTGGAGAGATGGCTGAGCAGATAAGATCACTTCCTGCTCTTGCAGAGGACCTGAGTTGGGTTCCCACAGCCACCTGTTCTCTAGGTCCAGGGGATCGTGTCATCTTCTGGCCTCTGAGGGCAACCTCACTCATATTCACATACCCACACAAACACACACAGACATATAGTTAAAAATAAATCTTTTTTAAGGCCCATGTTTTAGTTGGTCTATGGGAACGTACCATTTTTGGAGGCCAAAGCAGTCAGAACATGGCAATTTCATGTGGCTCCACATTTTGTTTGGATCCAGGACAGAAGGCAGTTTGAACTAAGGACACAAACTTCCTCCTCCTTGATTTCTGAGTACAGACCAGAGCCATCCCTGAAGCCCGGGAAGGAGATGGTAGCTCTTTAGAGAGAAAGCCAATTGCTTCCCCTAAGCAGAGGGGCTGGGAAGAGCAAGTGGGAAGGAGGACCTCTGGAGGAAATTCTGGGCAGGCTTCTCAGAAGGGCTGTATGCCTCATCAAGCCCTGGCATGCCAAGTCTGATGGGCTCATCCCGTTCTCAAGAAAGCCATGCAGCTGAAGGTCTTGCTTCATCTCACCTCTGGCTCACATATGTGCAGATGGCTATACACAGCTGTGCAAAATCCAGTACAAACCTGTGTCAATAAAGTATGAGATAGAATGAAAATTGATGGTGGATTTACCTCAGAACTTTTCAGGACGGAAATTTTTGTACAGAGCATCATAGTTTTTTAATCACCCCCCCTCCCAGCGTGATGTCCCTGTAACCCCTAGGAGAGTGAGGCTGCCTGGCCATCCTAGATAGATGAACCAATTAACCAATGATTGTGAAAGAAGAAATGCCCAATGTAATTGCCTCAGAGCTGCCTGACGTAGCAGATACCATCTGCCTGATCCTTGGCCACGGCTCTAACTGCTGAGCCCACCACCAGACATACATAGGACAAGTCCCTAAGATCTCTGGCACAGCATCCTTGACCACACCTTTCTCACACTAATAGTACCCCCACCATGCCTGAGGAGGAGAGGACAATCACTTTGTTCCTGTTTTTTGACTCCAGATTTTCCTTTCCTCCCCAGTGATGTCAGGATGAAGTGGCGGCTGGACCTGGGAGAGTGGAGCCTAAAAATGAGGTGGACTAAGTTTCATGCAATAGCCAGCTTCATTCAGAGTGAAGTGTACAATCACAAGCCTCACGTGGTATAAACATGTTTTTCCACAGAGCTGTGTAATAAGTAACAATGGCCAGTCGTGACAGATAGTCTGAGGTAAACTCACCCATCTGCTCCTCCTGAGGGGCACGGAAGCACACTCCAAGAACAGTTCTGTGGTTCTGAAGAAACTGAGGTCACAAGACTCTTACCTTGTTTTCTTGGAGTTTTCTCACAAGCACCCAGAATTCCCCTCGCAGGACTTCGTTCTTGGACCGTGTTCTGACAAAGTGGCGGTGCATAAGTGTGGTGACACAGATCTGCCCGTGGGAAAATGCTTTTTCACCAGTGACACACCCATTTTCTTTCTTCAGTTGCAGTCTTCCCTCAGGCTAGCTGGCTGCAGGGTCCCCGCTCCGAATCTTAGCATCCACCACTGCTACCTCTCCTGTACCACTAACAGAGCCTGGGAACTTGGATACTGGCTCCGCTGGCGGGTTTTGTGTGTCAACTTGACACACACTAGAGTCATCCGAGGAAGGAGCCCCAGCTGAGGAAATGCCTCCATGAGATCCAGCTGTAAGGCATCTTCTCAATTAGTGATCAATGGGGGACAGCCCAGCGCATGGTGGGTGGTGCCATCCCTGGGCTGGCGATCCTGGTTCTGTAAGAAAGCAGGCTGAGCAAGTCATGGAAAGCAAGCTAGTAAGCAGCACCCCTCATGGCCTCTGCTTCAGCTTCTGCCTCCAGGTTCCTGCCCTGCTTGAGTTCTTGTCCTGACTTCCTTCAGTGATGAACAATGATGTGGAAATGTAAGTCATGGTTTTTCATTGCAGCAACAGAACCCTAAGATGCTAGCTCCAAGTGTCTTCTATGAGAGTTCAAGTATCCATATCTGAGCTTCAGTGTCTTGGCTGTCAGTGGGGATGCCACAGAGCTGCTACACGGGTATAAAATGAACAAAATGCACAAACCAGCACCCAGCGCATAGAGAAGATTCAAAACGTATTATATTACTGTGTTGCTGCTGTCATTGGAAAGACACAAGAACCTTCAGCACAGCCCAGGACAGGAAGGCAACTGGGCATCAGAAGTGTAAAGGGGTCAGGAACTGTTAACCAACAGAACTCTTAGTGACCACTTTTGTTCTGTGACCACATCTTCTATATTTACATACTTCTGCAGATTCTCCAGCTCACACAGCCAGGTGAATCTATCCATCTCCAGCTCCTCTATACTCCTATGATAGGCTCAGCCATGTCCCCAGCTTGGTTTTCCTTATGAGCTAAGGGATAGTTCCAAAAGAAGGGAGGACTGAGAGGACCTGTCTTAGAGTTTCTACTGCTGTGAAGAGACACCATGACCAGAGCAACTCTTATAAATATTTAACTGGGGTGGCTTACATTTTCAGAGGTTTAGTCCATTATTATCACGGTGTGACATGGCAGCGTGCAGGCAGACATGGTGCTGGAGAAGGAGCTGAGAGTTCTACATCTTGACCTCCAGGCAATAGGAAGTGGTCTGAACTAGGCATAGCTTGAGCATAGGAGACCTCAAAGCCCCGCCCCCACAGTGACACACTTCCTCCAACAAGACCACACCCACTCCAACAAGGCCACACCTCCTAATAGTGCCACTCCCTATGACCTTAGTGGGGGCCAATTCAAACTACTACAGGGCACCTGCTTCACATAAGGCCTGCAACAGGACGCATGAGACCACAGACAGGGCCTCTTCAGGGCTCGTGTCTGTATGAGAACTGAGTCACTGTTTTGTCTGGACAAGTTGCCATGAGTAGGACTATCATGGCCAATCTCAGGAGACAAAGACATGGGTTTTTTTGTTTGTTTGTTTGTTTGTTTGTTTTTTTACTAATGTGAAACACTGCTTTCTTCTACTAAATAGAATCTATTTGAACTTGAAATCTGAAGAGAGTGTGCTCTGAATAGCCACCAGGTCAAGGGTTGATAGAGAAAAAAAAATGCATGTCTGTAATTCCAGCATGCAGAAGGCTGAGGCTGGAAGATTATGTTTCAAAGACCAGCTTGAACTTTACAGCAAGTTCCAGACGAGCTTTGACTGCACAGAAAAATTCTTGTCTCTAAGAAAGTAAGAAAATGAACACAGATACGACCTCATGCTAATCTCCGGGCTCTTGAATATTTACAAGCTGTTTTGAAGGTTTGACTCTCAAGCTTGTGGCGCTGCTAGTAGGTGGCGGAACCTTGGGGAAATAGGGCCTTGTGGAAGGAAGTTAGGTCTTTGGGCACACGCCCTTCAAGGGGATTTTGGGTTTCTGGCTCATCTTGTTTCTTTTCTTTTTTTCCTGTTGAATCCCAGACACCACGAGGAGGCAAACAGCTTGTTCAGCATGTTCTCTCCAGCAGATGTTCTGTATTATCTCAGCCCCAGAGGCAATGAGGCCAAGCAACCATGGCCTATAACCTCTGAAAATGATGGAGCCATGGAGATAGTTAAGTCATTAAAGAGCTTGGTACACAAGCATGAAGACCTGAGTTTGATCCTCAGGACCCATGTAAGAAAGCCAAGCATAGTGCCATGGGCTTGTAATTCCATTGGGGGAGGGGGAAGACCAGTGAATACTTGGGGCTCCTTGGCCGAAAAGCCTAGCTGAATCCATGAACTCCAACACCAATTGACTCTGTTTCAAAAGGAAGGTAGACAATGGCCAAGTAAAACATCCAAGGTTGACCACTTACTTTGTCTTTTCTGCCTCCGTGCAGCCTTAACCAGCTCCATGTTGGGCAGATAGTAGGTATTGTGTTGTGGAAAATTACTTTAACTATGTAGAGATGTGTTGTTTTGTTTATGCTGCATTTATTTAACTATGCAAAGATCTGCTACATTTATTTACACTGCATTTGTTTAACTATGTAGACATGTGTTACATTTGTGTTTGCTGTATTTGTTTAACTATGTAGAGATGTGTTACATTTGTGGATGCTGCATTTGTTTAACTATGTAAAGATGTGCTGCATTTGTTTTACCTTGCCTGCCTAAGGCACTTGATTGGTCTAATAAAAAGGTGGTTGGTCAATAGCAAGGCAGTGGAGGAATAGGCGGGGCTGGTGGGCAGAGAGAATAGTAAATGGAAGAATTTAAGTGAGGAGAGAGAAAGAACAAGGGAGAAAGAGAGGGAGATAATAAGGGCTGTTAGGGTCCAGCCTCTAATACTCCTTTCCCAGGGTTTCCAGAAGAGATGCTACCAACGGTGAGAAATAATCTGAGGGAGTGAATCTAAGTACCCCGAGTTCTTCAATCCATTCACTTTATTCTTCTGTTACAAAACTCTATCTGCAAGCCAGGCGGTGGTGGTGCACACCTTTAATCCCAGCACTCAGGAGGCAGAGCCAGGCAGATCTCTGTGAGTTCAAGGCCAGCCTGGTCTACAGAGCGAGATCCAGGACAGGCACCAAAACTGCACAGAGAAACCCTGTCTCGGGGGAAAAATAATTCTGTCTGCGCAGCTTCAATTCTGTTCTCATCCTTAGCTCCTCCGTCCCTTTTCCCCCTGTCCTCTCATCGTTCTAAGTTCTTTCCATCTTGTTCTCCTCTTCATCTTCATTCCTATCTCCATCTTCATTTCTTCCTCTCCTTTCCCCGTCATCCACCTACAATCAGCAATACTCTGCCCTGCCGCTTTATGGTCCAGTGGGGTGAGTCTGCCCAGTTGCTAGGAAACCTGCCTCAGAGCTTGAATGCACCTGGGATGAAAAATTCCTTTTGTTCTGAGTTAACTGCTGGAGGGGAAACCTGGGGGTGGCACTAAGGTTGTGTGAGGAAGGAGGGTCTGAGCTCAAGTTGCACAAGAATCAACGCCATGTGCCTAACGTCAGCCTGGCCTAGGCAGTGTCTCCATATGGATATTTACCTTAATTCAGGAGACTAGCAGTGGTCTGAAATGCTTATTCTGTCTGTCACTTATCCTTGGGTGTAGCTAAAGAAGATAGCTGATTCTAGTGCTGAAAAGGAGGAACAAAAGGCCTGGAAGCAGGAAGCCTTGCCTGCGTGGCTGTTATCCAAATATCTTAATTGTATGTGCCCGAGGAATGATCAATTCTCATTGTTTAGAAGTTCTTAGGAAAAAGAATTAACTGGGGAGGCTGTGGCAGTGCACATGAAATTCCTAGCAGAAAACAGCTGCTATATGAAAAAGTCCAAGTAACACCAATACTCCTTGGGAGCTGACTTCCTCTGGAAAGTCTTTGCCCTTCCAGGTAATCGCTCTTGTCATAATTAGCTGAATTCCTACTGCATATTTCTGTGGCCCGAGACAGGGAGACACCCAGGGCCAGCCAGTCAGACATGGAGTAGGACATACAGAAGGAAAGAAAGGTAAAAAGCCCCAAGGTAAAATGTAGATGAAGAGAAACAGGTTAAATTAAATTATAAGAACTACGCATAAGATAAGGCCGAGCATTCATAACTCATATTAAGTCTCCATGTCATGATTTAGGGGTTGGAGGTCTAAGAAGGCCTGCCTCAGTACTCAGTTAATATTGGTTGTTGGTAATGTAGCCATGCAACCACATGGAGTTGTGTTCAAACCCTAGAACACATGTTAAAAACAAAACCACGAGGGAAACTGTACACTCTAAATCCCTGTGCTGGGGAGACAGAGTACAGGCACTCACTTGGTGGCCGGCCTAACCTAACTGATGCGCTGCAGGAGGTGAGACCCTGTCTCAAAAAAAAACAAGGAGGAAGAAAACTTTGGAAGTTGACCCTTGGCCTGCACATGTATGTATGTGCACACATGTGCACACACCAGAATGCATGCACAAATGTACACAACAAATAAGTAAAACCTTTGAAACTGTAAGCAAACTGTTTCTTCTTAGAGCCCATATTTTGTTGCTCAAACAGAAGGCTGCCTTCCACAGTCCCAAATGCTGTCTCCTCGTCACATTGTTTAAAACGTGACGTGACAGGGAGACAAAGGCTATGGACACAGCTTTTCCAGTGACGTGCTCAGCAAAGGTCCGATCATTCTAAACAGTCCGACAAACAAAACAGCTATGGGATGAGCTCTGTGGCTTCCAGTGTGCAGGAAAATAAGTGTGCTGGTGTCGGGGTCAACTTTGTTACAAGTTGGCGGGAGAGTGGGAAGAAAGTGGGGTGTTTCCTCACTTTATTTAAAGAAGGTAAAAAGCCACCGGGCAGTGGTGGTGTATGCCTTTAATCCCAGCATTTGGGAGGCAGAGGCAGGCGGATCTTTGTGAGTTCGAAGCCAGCCTGGTCTCCAAAGCGAGTTCCAGGAAAGGCTCAAAGCTACACAGAGAAACCCTGTCTCGAAAAAAGAAGGAAAAAAAAAAGGTAAAAAGCCACTTTCCTCTCTCGGGATTTGGTGATAAGAAGAAGGCATATGAGAGCCCAATGTTTTGTTTTTTGTTTTGGCAAGGCTAGTGAAGAGGCACACACAGAGATCCCGTTGACAATCCTCTTGCTGAATGTTAGCCACTCTTGGCCAGGGTAACCTCGTGTTTAGAAATAACAGGATTGCAAAACTCCAGCACACTTTTAGTCATCTAGAGAAATAGTCCAAACATCCATAGGCGAGCAATACAAGGTACTGTTACTTGGCCAGACCCAGGAGCAAAGCACCAATGCATGGCTACAACTTGTGTGACTCTTCAAAACATTGTAAAAACCCCATTCACCAAGAGCTGCACAGTATCTGATTCCATCCATATGAAAGAGTCAAGAACAGAGTTAGGGAGATGGCTCCATGGACAAAACTTGCTGCATAAGGATGAAGATCTGAGATTCCATTCCCAAACACACACAATGCCAAGTAGACATGTGGGTCCACCTGTAATCCCAACACTGAGGAGGCAGAGACAGAGGGGTCCATGAGGTTCACTGGCAAGCCAGCTTAGTTAAATTGGAAGGTCTAGTTTCCATGAGAGACCCTGTCTCAAAACCTAAGGAGGAGAGAGAGAGAGAGAATATACAAAGATGAAGTCTGTTTATTAATTTTAAAGTTATTCCTATTAATTAATTTTTAAAAAGATGTATAGTTGTGGCCAGAGTGGGGTAATAGAAGATCGGGCGATCAGTAGCTAAAAGACATGGCAATTGTTGGGGGCAAAGTTTCTATAACTGTTTGTGGTAATAGTTACATATATTTGTGAATACACAATCATTGAATTGTGTACTTCAGATAAGTTCTAGAGTCTATGGATCCTATCTCAGTATAACTGCTTAAAATGAATGAATAAATGGGGCTGGGGAGATGGCAAAGGGTAAAGGCACTAGCCACACAAGCCTGACGAGTCCAGTTCGTAAGGAAACAGATGCGATGGCACACATCTTCAGCCCTCACTCCTACCGTGAGGTGGGAGGCGGAGACAGGAGAGTCACCCAGTGACTGGGAGCAGCTAGATTGTTGTGTGCAGCCCCACAGCAGGAACAAGACAGACCTGACCTCAGCAAGGCCAGAGACTGGAACTGCCTCCCAAGAGTGTGACCTTCAGAAGCACGCTGACACACGCACTGGGTCACGTGTGCACCAATGGTCATGCACACATTCCTCTCTTTCTCTCTCTCTCTCTCTCTCTCTCTCTCTCTCTCTCTCTCTCTCTCTCTCTCACACACACACACACACACACACACACACACACACACACACCCGTGCGTGAGGCCAGATTCTAGAAGCCCATCTAGCAAGTAAAAATGTTACAGCAACTTTTAAAACCAAACAAAACAGAAAGAAGCATCTGGTACATTCTCTTTTTAATATTCATTTTTAATTTTTAATAATGTAAATGGAAACTGTCTGGGGGCGGTATGTGCTACAAGTTGCAAAAATATACAAAGTAGGATTTCAGCTGATTATGACAAAGCTAATACCTGGAAAAAACCAAGGGCCTTCCAGAGGTCAAGCTGAGGCCCAAGGAGCCATGGTGATATTTGGCTTTTGATTATCAGCCGTTTCCTGCTATGAGTTTCTTGTGTGCTGTTGTAGCTTTTCCATCATTTATTGGGCACCATTTCCCCTCTACTAAAGGAATATTTAGATAACCTTGTGTGCTGACAGCTATGCACAGCCAGAACCCCAGTTCAAGCCTCCCTGTAATTATCGTCATTAGCAGCATCCGGCCAGGTCCATCCCCAGACAGAGGAAGTACCTTATCAGAGTTACCTCTGTACTCTCTAAGAACAGACTTAAGCATCCGGGCCACCTGTTTGAGAAGGCCTGGCGGATGTGCCAATTAAGCTTAACTTCCTCCTTTCCCAAATCTTTCCTCTAGTTCCAGATCTCCCTTTAACTATCTCCTTTAACTATCACCAGAGGCATCTAGCTGTGCACAGGTTGCCTAGCGACTGAACACACTTTCCTCCACCCTGCAGAAAAAACGGCAGATAGCCGGACAGATAGGAGCCACAGGAAAAAAGAAGGCAGTTTTGTTTTCTCCCATTGACCTAGCAACTTATAGATTCTTAACATTTTCTACTAATCACCTTTAAGACTATAGTTGAGCACATAAGATCCCTCTTCTTAGATATTACCCGAATTTAGCCTTTAGTTAAATTCATTTCCCCATTGGTCACTTCCCTTTGGGGTTGCAAATGATAATTAACAATTACTGCCTCTCTCTGTGATTCTTATCACCCCTCCATTTGACCCTGGAAGCCTGGCTTTGCACTGCCAAGGGAACACTGATTATAAGTGTATATATACCAGGACTTCCAGGGCTTGAGGGATGGAGAAGAGAAAAGAGAATGGAAGAACTAGATGGGTAAGAACTTGAGAGGAACAAACTGAGATGGGGAAGAACTAGATTGAAGGACTACAAGAGAGTACTAGAGGAACGAGATGGAAGATGAGGAAGAGCCAGATGGGGAAGAACAAGATGAGAGAGAAGGAGATGGGAGAGGAGCTGATATGGGAAAGAACTAGATGGATGAGAACCTAGAAGGGGCAGACCTAGATGAAAGAATTAAGATAGAACCTGGAGGGGACAACAGATAAATGTAAGGAGAAATTGGGCAAGAAAGGAGCTAAAAATGAGAGCAGAGTATAAGCTTGTAGAGAGAGAACTGACAGAATAATAAAGTGTATGGACTAAGGAGTTTCATGTACATAGATTCATTTCTTTTCATCAAAGATTAATTATCAGCTGGTTGTAGATTCTTCCCGGACCCTGGGAGGGGACTCTCGAGGGGCTGGACCCAGAAGTCCCTGATAGGTATGTGCATGTGAGTACAAGTACTTGAGACCAGAGGTCTAGATTCCCTGGAGGTGGACTGACAGGCAATCGTGAGCCACCTGATGTGGATGCTGGCAATCCAGCTCCGGTCCTCCTAACCACTGAGCCACCCCTCCAGCCCCTGTGAAAAGCTACAGTTACAGTGCTCTTTTTGAACACTAGGCCATGGGGGTGGGGTGGGGGTGGGGTGGGGGGTGGGGATAATGTCATGCTTAGCACTTACTACAAAGACAATGAATGGGCACCTCAAGAGTCTCTGTAGACTAGCAAATGCCCTGGAGACTTGGAGAGGATAAGGGAGCTGCCTGAGGTTCAGACTAGAGAGTGGGAGCAGTGAAAAAAAACAAAAAACGCAGGGCTCTCTGCGGCCTGGGCAATTAGGGTGCAAAGGCCTCGGAGGTCTCAGAACGAGTCCCCTGGGGAGGCAGCCAGTTAGAGGGACCCTTGTTAAAGTCTTTTCTAAATGTGTGCACCCAGTCCAGTGACCGTGAAGGGAAGAGATGAGGAAGATTCCTGTGAAGTTCGGCCCGTTGGAGACAGGTGTCTGAGTCACCTGTGCCCTGAAAACATCCTGAAGGAAGCATTATGGGTAGAACCAGATGCCCAGGCTTAGGTCCGGATACCAAAGTCACAGATCACAGATGTACTAAACACAGGGTAATTTATGAACGGACAGCCACCCAAGAAGAACTGGCTATAGTCAAGAGCTTTGGCCCTGGTGAGATCACAAGCCTCCGAGAGTTATAAAACAGTAGGGAAGTGTCACCCAGGAATTAAAGGCAGCCAAGTTCATGTGCCAATCATTATCTTGAACTGTTTGTTCTTATTGTTATTTTAAAAATAACTAGTTTTAGAGCTGGGCATAGAGGTACATGCCTTTAGTCTGAGCACTTGGAGGCAGAGGAAGGTGGATCTCTATGAGTTTGAGACCAGCTTGGTTTGCATAGTTAATTCCAGGACTGCCTAAACTATATAGTGAGAGCCTGTCTTGAAACAACAACACTAACAATAATAATTTTTATGTGTATAAATGTTTGGCCCTGTTATATAAGTTTCCTTGGAGACTGAAACATTCCATCCTGCAGCAACGCTCTTTAAGCAGGGAGCTAAACAACTCAAAATAGCTTCAGGAAGTCCCTGAAACTGAGCAGATTCACTGTGCCCCTTCATGCCAGGGTAAACAGTAAAGCAGCAAAGAGGCCTCTCAGACAAGACAAGCTGCCAAGCAGAGCAGGGGGAGCAGCCGAGCTGCCTGGAAGAAGCAGAGACTAGCTGAGCTGCTGGGCAGAGGTTCAAGTCCAGAGCCACTGAGTCAGTCCCCAACCTGCTGAGCTGCCTGCAGGCTGTGCAGTGTGCTCCAGGTTCCCAGTGTTGTGAGCTGTCACCCACGCTGGGGTGGGCTCTGCTGATGCAGCTGTCTCTGGGTGACTTCTGCTCCTGTAAGTGACCCCTCACCCATATTCCTGTGAGTAACCCCAATAAAACTCATTGGTTCACCAAGTTGGACTTCTGTGGTATCCATAGCTTGGTCTGTCATAGGGTCTCTATGTGGGGTGAGTAGAGGTGTATTCTGTGTCTCCCAAGCAAAGTTTTGTCACACAGCATCATATATATATATATATATATATATATATATATATATATATATATATATATGAATTTATTGGAATGACTTACAGGCTGCAGTCCAACAATGGCTGACTGTGGGTGGAAAGTCCAAGAATCCAGTAGTTGCTCAGTCTCACAAGGCTGGGTGTCTCAGCTGCTCTTTTGTAGATGCTGGCATCCTGAAGACGTAGGCTCCAATGCCAGTGAAGGATTGGATGTGCTGAGAAGGCCAGGGCAAGCAGGAGAAGAAGGAATGAATCCTTCCTCTTTCCATTGTCCTTACATAGGCTTCCAGCAGAAGCTGTGGCCCAGATTAAAGGTGTGTTTTCCCACCTCAAGATCTGGATCAAAAGCCTATGTCTTCCAGCCTCGAGATCTGAATTAAAGGCATGTGTCTTCCTGCCTCAAGATCCAGATCAAAAGAAGACGTCTTCTTGCCTTAAGCTCTGGATCACAAGTGTACCCTCCGTTTCTGGATGGTAGTTCATTCCAGATATAGTCAAGTTGACAACCAAGAATAGCCATTTCAGGTGCCCGTGGAGGACAGAAGAGGGTGTCACACCCCCTGGAACTGAAATGAGACTCGATGTGGTTGCTAGGACCTGAACTCCGGCCCTCTGCAAGAACAGCAAGTGCTTTTAACCACTGAGCCATTGCTCCAGCCCCACTGGGCTGCTTTTTCCAGCCGAAGCACGAGTTATTTTGTAGCAGGCTGAGAGGATGATTCAGTTTGTGATGTATTTGCCTTGTAAGCAGGAGGACCTCAAGTGGATCCCAGAATTTTAAAAAGCCAGACGTGGAGGCACACACATGTAAGACCAGATGTGGAGGCAAGCGCATGCAGTTCTAGCCCTGGGAAAGCAGACAGAGACCAATAGTTTCCTGGGGCTCACTGGTCAGTCTTGCTGAGTTCAGTGAGCTCCAGGTTCACTGACAGATTCTGTCTCAAAAAAACAAAACCCCACTTTATACATGTATGAAATTGTCAGGTAATAAGAAAAGATAGTCTTGAAGCAACAATAAGAACAGCTCCAAGGAGAGTGACTCCTGAGGAACACCTGAGGTCGATGTGTGCATTCAACATACTGCGTGTACACACATGTGCACATGCACACACACGCACAAACTCTTAAATAAATGAATAAGCAGACTTCCAGATCTCAAGAAGAAAGGAAACATTTTTTTTCTTTCGGGTCCAAGCCATGTTCATCAGACTCCACCATGGAAGCCTCAGGGAGGGCTGGGAAGCTCGCAGGGGTGCATTTCCCGAGGAACCCTACAGGATGGGGTCTGCTGAAGCAGCCGTGTTTGTGAGACACCACAGCCCAGTAACTCTGTGACTGATATGCAATTGTTCTGCCTATGACGGTGTTTGCTCAAGTCACTTCTGAAGGATGAACGTCTGTTTACGTCAGGAAATTTCTGCGTATAGGTTTGTTTACAGTGAAACCACTTGGAGTGGCTTTGGGGGTGTTAGCAAAAACCGATGATTTCTACCACAACTAACCACACTGACGGGCAGTCGGGGGACACTTCCACATATGTGCACCACAGACGTATCAAAAATGTCCTGGTCTCATTATTCACAACAACCCAAACATCCACCAACGGCTGGAGAAGCGTCGCGATGTTCCTTCAGTAGCATATCACGGAGATGGGCACCTACAGACATGGTATCAAGTGAAGGAGTCCACGTGCAAATGAGTAAACATGACTGACGTTTATATGTAATTAAAACAGGGCAAATTTACGGTACTGGAAATTTGTGGTGAAGAGGCCAAAAGAGGCTGCTGGCTGGTGCCGGTTTTGGAAGGTGCGTTATATTTGAAAGTTATCGCGCAGTTCTGAATACCTCACTTTTCCACATCCGCCTTTGTTGATGAAAAGCGTACTTTAAGATAAACACTTTAAAATCGTTTAATGATGTGTATAGTGACTAAGTATTTAAGGAAGCAGCATATTAAAAAGCCAAACCAAACTCTACATGAAAATGATTGAATTTGTAGGCGTAGGATGCGTCCAGACAGAGCCCAGGTGACAGCGGAGACTTGTCATTTCGCATTGTTGATGCAAGAAACCCTCGGTCTCATGCCTAACTTAAATTTGTGTATTGGCCTTACCATGATGTTTCACAATCTGAAGTAACCTAAGACATGTTCTTTGGACATGGGACACAAAGACCTACCCTCAAGATGACCTGAACTGGGCAACAACATCTCTTCATGTTCTGTTTTGGAATTGAACTCATTAGCCTTAAAGTACACCTGAGACCCTTTTACCTCTCTGTGATGGACGGCTCCGAGGTCACTGCAAGTCTTCAGAAGACAGCACCTTGATGAATAAACCCCAGAGCCAAAACTAGGAAATGCTCAGTTTAGAACTTTTCCCTTAGAGTTACTTTTAAACACTTAAATTCTGTCATGGCCAGAAAGAGAGAGAGAGAGAGAGAGAGAGAGAGAGAGAGAGAGAGAGAGAGAGAGAGAGAGAGAAATCTGTAGTAAATAGCTCAGTGTCTGAAGAAAAATGTTTAAATAGAAGAGTCTAGGCTGTTTTAAATATTTCAGACTGTAATTTGTAGATTATATATCTGGCTGTTGGTTCATATAATACAAATACCTTAGTTAATTTGTACAGCAGTCACTGTAATCCAGTTTTAGGACATGTCCACCGTCCCGTAGTGTCCTGTGCTTGTTTGTGATGGATTGTGTCCCAGCAGCAGCACTAAGCGGCCACTCTTCCGTTCTATTATTATAAACGCTCCCGCCTTGTCCTCCTCCCTCTCTGTCTGGAATATATATATATATATATATATATATATAATCTGTAAAGAGTCATTCTGCGCAGCCTCCTGAGGTCCTCTCAGCACGCTTTCAGCATCTGTTCATGAATCACTCCCCGGTCTCTTTTTTCACAGAATAATATCTCATTAAATAAATGTCCAATCCTCATCCTCAGAGGACACAAGTCCTATGCGAAAGCCCCGCTGTGCCTCAGCATCTGATGGCCTGATGGCTGCTGAGTGACTAACGGCGTGGACAGTGGGATATAGTGGGCAAAGAGACCGTTTCCACCACAGTAGGACAGAACGAGGGCTCATCGTGACATTCAGAACAGCCAATTTAAAACCTACAAGTTGTTTCCGGAATTGTCCATTTACTATTTTATTTTATTTATTTATTTTTTAAGATTTACTTATTTATTTATTGTGTTCTGCCTGTATGTCAGCCTGCAGGCCAGAAGAAGGCACCAGATCTCATTACAGATGGTTGTGAGTCACCATGTGGTTGCTGGGAATTGAACTCAGGACCTCTGGAAGAGCAGCCAGTGTTCTTAACCACTGAGCCATCTCTCCAGCCCCTCCATTTACTATCTTTAAGATAACCAAAACCATGGAAAGCAAAACCAAGAACGGGAAGCGTTTGGACTTTGATGCCACATTTCACTTAGCCATTTACCAGCTGATGTATATTTGAACTGTTTCTGGTTTGGGACTATTATAGACAGAGCTATTTAAGACTTTTATGTGAATGTCTTTTTGTATACAAATGTCTCCGTTTCTCTTGGGGAGATTCCTAGGGATAAAATGGTTAGGTTGCATGATAAACTATATTTAGCTTTTTAATGAGACTGCCAAACTATGTCCCAAGATGATTGTACCATTTTATATTTTCTTTTTTTTTTTTTTTTTTTTTTTTTTTTGAGACAGGGTTTCTCTGTGTAGCTTTGCGCCTTTCCTGGAGCTCACTTGGTAGCCCAGGCTGGCCTCGAACTCACAGAGATCCGCCTGCCTCTGCCTCCCGAGTGCTGGGATTAAAGGCGTGCGCCACCAACGCCCGGCCATTTTATATTTTCATCAAAGTATGTGGTTCTAAATTTTCCACATCCTCCAAATGTTGATTTTTCTCACCCTTTAATTCACAGATGCAGTTACCCCTTTCTGCATATCCACACAGGAGATCTGAGGTCAGTTCAAAGTAGAGACATCTGTACTTCTGTGCTCACTGCCATATACCACAGGAGCCAAGTGACAGGATCAAGTGATGTGTCCATCAGCAGATAGGTGCTGAGGAGACTCTGTGTGTGTGTGTGTGTGTGTGTGTGTGTGTGTGTGTGTGTGTGTGTGTGTGTGTGTGCGCGTGCGCACACGCACGCTGACTGTGGAGTATTATTCAGTCTTTCACATATGAGGTCAATGGAGCTGGCGAGACCACTGGGTAGGCAAAGTGCTTGCTATGCAGATGATCTAAACTTGATCCTTGGAACCCATGATAGAAGGAGAGAATTGACTCTTGAAAACTGCTCTTTGACCTTTGCATGCCTGCCTTGATACACATGCCCCCTACATACACACACACACACACACACACACACACACACACACACACACAAATAATAATAACTAAATTTATTTCTATTTTTTAAAAAATGAGGGGTTGGGGATTTAGATCAGTGGTAGAGCGCTTGCCTAGCAAGCACAAGGCCCTGGGTTCAGTCCTCAGCTCCAGAAAAAAAAGATGGGACTGGACGTATTAGGTTGGTGTGGCCAACATCCTTTCATTTTAAAAAATACAAATGGAGGATTTGGATAACAGTGCTAAAATGGAAATGCCACAGGTATTAAGACACCAATACTGTAGATGACTGCTCGTCTGTAGATTCTGAAATACCAAATTAATGGAAACAGAAGATAGAGTGTCGGTTTTAGACAATGGAGGCAGGGAAGCAGGGAGATGATTGCCCAGGGTGCAAAGCCTCAGATAGGGGGAACAAGGGCTTTAATGTAGCCCGGTGTGATGTGATGGCTATAGCTATTACAAGTGCATTGTAGAGGCTGGAGAGAGATGGCTCAGTGGTTAAGAGCACTGGCTGCTCTTCCAGAGGACCTAGAATCCGTTCCCAGTCCCTACATGACAGCTCACAATCATTTATACCTCCAGTTCCAGGAGAGCCAATGACTTCTTCTGGCCTCTGCAGGCATCATACGTGTGATGCAGAGACTTACATGTAAGCCAAATACCCACAGACCAAAAAACAAAAAAAACAAAAAAAAACAAAAAACAAAACAAAACAAACAAACATATTTTTAAAAACAGCAGTAAGAGGGCATTGTACATTTCAAAATTTCCAGAAGAGACAAGTTAAAAATGTTCTTGCTACAAAAATCACAACTATTTGAGTTGATGGCTATGTTCATTAGCTTATGATCTGGTTACTCTGCATCATGTCCACAAGTCACGGCATCGCTTTGTGCCACACACACACACGTGAGACAGTTTGTAAACTTAAGGTAACATTCTTAGCAAGTAAGTAAAACCATGGCTGTTGCAGCGCGTGCAGCAGGGCGTTGCTGTGGGCCGTGCAGCATCCGTGTGAAGCATCAGAAACAAATCAAGTTGCTATGGTGACAGGGAGACGATGTCATGGGATGTTAAAATAGCGTGTATTTTAGATTATCGGTAAGTCTGCCCCTCAGGCGGTTACACCATCGTCGGCGTTTAACGACCTGTCCCTGTTCATGGTTGTCATCACCAGTGAGTGTATGTGCCCTGATCCTTCATCAGCAGCTTTGTGAAAATGAGTCATCATGACTCTCTCCTGCAGCAAGCAAGCATCAGTGCTTCCGTAGGGCAGATATCCCTTTGCTAGGTATATCGTACCTCGGTGGCAAAATAAACAGATGACCTCAACCAGCAGAAAGGCTCCTGAGTCTGTTGATTGGGGCCCAAGGTGAACCGGTGAGAAAACTCTGGTGAGTGTGGAGCAAAAGGCAGGTAAGGGCAATGGCGGGGACCCATGGTTGGGTGAGCGACTCTTGGGAATGCCACTGCCCCAGTTAAGGCAGGGAGGCCCAGAAATGATGAATGGAGCTCACATCACCACAGAGTCAGAGAGGGAGGAAGCCTGAGGCTGCTAGTTTTCCTCTTTACCGCCTGTGTCTGCCGCCTGCAGCCGGCTGGATGATGATGAAGCCCCTCCGTCAGGTTAGGCCTGCCTGGAGGAGTTTGAATGTCTGCCAAAACACCTTTTTCTTTTCTTTTTTTTTTTTTCCTTCTTTTTCTTTTTTGAGACACGGTTTTGCTCTGTAGCTTTGCCTGGCATGAAACTTGATGTGTAGACAGCCTGACCTCAAACTCAACAGTGAACCACCTACTTCTTCCTCCAGAGTGCTGGGATTAAGGGAATGTACCACCATGCTCTCTTCCAAGAGGCTTCTTGATGATTTTTTTAAAATGGAGTTTTGTTAAATTTAACCCTTTGGTAGAAAAGACACTACATTTTGTCCACATTTCCCACGCTGTGATCCAGTAGTCCTATTGACTGAGTATGTTATGATTTGAATCTGAAATGTTTCCGTGGGCCCATTTCTGAATGCTTGTTCCCCAGGTAGGTAGTAGCACTAGTTTTTGTTTGTTTTGTTTTGGGGTCGGGGCTGTGAAACCTTTAGGACACAGGGTCTCTCTGATGGACGTTGGTCACTAGGGACCGGCCTCTGACGTTATATCTGCCCGTGACCATGGTTCCTTTTGTGCTCTCTGCTTCCTGTTCTGCTGTGGTGGGAACAGCCTCTGTCACACTCTGTCGATGCTGTATCCACCCCTGCAGTGGTGGAGTAAAGCCATGAGACAAAAAAAGCCTTCCCTCCATATAGTAGTCTTTGTCCGGTGTTCTGTTCACAGCTATATAAAAGTATCTAATACTGGATATTAGCAAAATAAATTAAATCGTAGCAAAGAGATACTTGCACACTCATGGTGACGGTGGCGCGATTCACGATAGCTAAAATATGAAATAAGCCTAGGTGTTTATCCATGGAAGGGCGGGTAATTAAAATATGAGGTCCGGTTGGAGAGATGCTGAGCGGAAGATCAGAGCACTGGCTGATCTTCCAGAGGACCCAGGTTTGATTCCCAACACCCACATGGTGGCTCACAACCATCTGTAGCTCCAGTTCTAGCAGATACAATGCCCTCTCTGTTTTCCAAGGGCACCGGGTGTGAGTGTGGTGTACGGACACACATGTAAGCAACATACCCCTACATGTAAAATTTATTAATTTTTAGAAATTAAAGAAAAATATTGCATACTGACACTGTGGCATATCACTCAGTCATGAAGATGAATTAAATCCCGTCATTTGTAGCACATTAATACATGCAATAGGCCGAGCACGGGCACATGTCCTTTCTCACATACAGAAGCTAGTTTGGGGCCAGCAGATGAAGACACTTGCCACCAGGCCTCACAGCTTGAGTTTGGTCCCCAGGACTCACAGGGCAGAAGGACAGAATCACTCCTGCAAGTGATTCCTGACCTCCACACCCCACATATGTGCATATGTGTACACATGACCGCCCAGTGTGTGTGTGTGTGTGTGTGTGTGTGTGTGTGTGTACATGCATAAATTTAAGTCCGCCTGAATGTAAATGTTGGGAAAGGGGTGGTGGATAAAGAGGCTGGGTCAGATTAGTGCATGTGGTGGTGTGGTGGTTTGAAAGAAAATGGCCCCCAACAGGAGAGGACCTATTAGGAGGTGTGGCCTTGTTGGAGGAAGTGTGTCACTGTGGGGGCGGGCTTTTCGGTCTCTTCTTCTCAAGCTTCACTCAGTGTGACAGTCGGACGACTTCCTGTCGCCTGCAAGATGTAGCCTTCTCAGCTCCAGCACACGTCTGCCCGCACGCCGCCATGCTCCCCGTCATGATGATAATGGACTGAACCTCTGACACTGTAAATGAGCCACCTTCAATTAAATGTTTACTTTGTAAGAGTTACCATGGCCGGTGTCTCTTCACAGCAACAGAAACCCTAACCAAGACAGATGGCAATGCCACACTGAACCCTAATGTACAATTTATACATGCCAGGAAGTGATAAAACAGTTACAGTGTGTGGAACATGGGGCTGGGAAGATGCTCCATGGAAAAATGCTGGCCATGAAAGTGTGGGGTAACAAAGACTATTGGGGTCCTCTCAAAAATTACTATGGTCCAGCCTTAATAATCTTCTTCCCGGGAGCTCAGAAGAGAAGCTACAAATGGCACAAATTATTTTTTGGAAAAAGAATCTAAGTACACCAAGTTCTTTTGTCCGACCACTTTATTCCTCTGGGATAAAATTCTGTCTACACAGCTACAGTTCTGTTCTCATGTCTAGCTCCTTTCTTGCCTGATTTCCCTCTACATTTATCTGCTGTCCCCTCTAAGTTCTATCTTAATTCTCTCATCTTAGTTCTGCCCATCTTGGTCTTTCTCATCTCGTTCTTACCCCTCTGGCTCTTCCTCATCTTCCATCTCATTCTTTTTTTGTTTTGTTTTGTTGTTTTTGGAGACAGGGTTTCTCTGTGTAGCTTTGGCTCCTTTCCTAGAACTCACTCGGTAGCCCAGGCTGGCCTTGAACTCACAGAGATTTGCCTGCTGCTGGAATTAAAGGCATGTGCCACCACCACCTGGCTGCATCTCATTCTTCTAGTCCTCCAGTCAAAATCCTCTCTAAAGTCTCTGAGGTTTACAGGTATATACCCATGCAATAGCAGTGCTCTGGCTAAGGCAAGGTCACCAGGCTTGAATTCTTACAGGGTCATAAAGGCAGACAAGAGTTTTCCTCAGGCAGTGACCACCAGGCTTTCTTCTACCACCCCATAGGGGAGTGGTTAAGGGAGGAGGTCAACTAAGAGCTAAAATTGGTTAATGTATCAGAAAAAGGGAGTTTATGTGCTCAGACTACATTCCTAGAGGTGGTTAGGGAAATGTTAGGAGTCTATAATGTTAGTATAAATACTGCTAAGGCTGTATAAGAAAGGAGGGTCTGAGCTTAATTTATCTTAATTCAGGAGATCATTAGGCCTTGGATGCTTGATGAGTATTTCAGATAAAGTACACTGTTATGAGTTCTTGGAAGCATACATAGTGTACATGAAAATTATTGCGGGAATTGGCTAATATATATACAAAAGCTAAAATATCACCAAGACTTCTTAAGCCAGGGCTTGACCTTCGGAAAAGTCCTTGACTTTCCAAGTAGCAGCTTTTGTAATAGCTGAATTCCATTACGTTTTCCTGCAGCTTGCAGCAGTGTCCCGCCCCTAAATGTCCTTTCCCTGGGGTTCCAGAAGAGATGCTGCCAGTGGTGAGAGTTAGTCTGAGGGACGTCGAGTCAGTCTAAGTCCACGGAGCTCTTTAGTCCACTCACTTTATTCTTCTAAGCCAAAGTCTCTCTACACAGCTTCAGTTCTGTCCTCATCCTTAGCTCCTCTCTGTCCCTTCCCCTCCTGTCCTCTCATCGTTCTAAGTTCCTTCCATCTTCGGCCCCCTCCTCTCTCCCCAGTCTAGACTAAATACACATGCAATCCGAAATGCTCTGGCGCTGTTACTTTCTGGTTGGGCGGGGCAAGTCTGCTGGGTAGCTGGGAAGCCTGTCTCATAGCTTGATGTACCTGGTATGTGAAGGCCCCTTTTGTTCTGAGTTAATTGTTAAGATGGGAAGTCTAGAGATACCACTTGGGCTATGGAAGAAAGAGGATCTAAGCTTAATTTGCACAAGAAACAAAGCTATGTACCTAATATCCACCTGGCCTTGGTAGTTGTCTCTGTATGGGTATTTACCTTAACTCGGGAGACTAGCAGGTGGTCTGGAATGCTTATCTGCCTGCCATCTGTCCTTGGATGTTTGAGAAGAATTTGAAATAAAATGCTTTTGCCCAGGATACTTGCTAATGGAGTATTATAGAAAGCCCTGAAATTAGGGATCTTGACTGTATCTGTTGTTAGCACAATTGAAAGAAGTTATACAAATACTTTAATTGCATAAGTGAAATTGTGCCCAATGAGTGATCAGTCACACTGTTAGGAAATCAATCACACTGTTAGAAGTTGATAGAATCGAATGGGAAAGCTGTAATAACACGCATGAAATTCATAGCAGGAAATGGCTATTATTCAAAAGCCAATATCACCAAGACTCTTTAAGTCTTGGCTTTATCCTCTGGAAAGGCCCTCGGCTTCTTCCAGGTATAGCCTGTCATAGTCAGCTGAATTCCTACCACATATTTCTGTGGCCCAGCAGTGGGGATCTAGTTTGGATCCCCAGAACCCGCATACATCCACATACTGTAGTGTGTCTGTGATCCAGTACTTGCAGTAAGACAGGCAGAACCTCAGAAGCTCATTGGCTGCCGGCCTGCTGTGCGAGGCAGTAAACGAGACCCCACAGACAAGGTGAAAGGTGAGGACTGGGAGCCAAGATTATCCTCTCACCTGCACACCTGTGCTGTGGCGTGAACGTGCCTGCACTCACACATGTGAGTACGCACAGAGGCACAGAGGCAAACCCTGTCTCAATCCCCACCCCACCCCCACCCCCACCAAAAAAAAGAACTTTAAGGGCAAGTTTTTGTTTGTTTGTTTGTTTGTTTGTTTGTTTGTTTTGAGACAGAGTTTCTCTGTGTAGTTTTGGAGCCTGTCCTAAAACTCACTCTGTAGCCCAGGCTGGCCTTGAACTCACAGAGTTCAGCCTGGCTCTGCCTCCCAAGTGCTGGGATTAAAGGTGTGCGTCAACACCGCCCGGCAAGGGCAAGTTTTACTCAGAAACTTTAAGTACATTAGTAGAGCACTTGTCTAGAGATCCTTTCAAAAAAAGAGAGAGAAGGGGGAGAATAGTGGAGTGGGAGGGAGGGAGGGAGGGGAGAAGACATTATTTATTTATTTATTTATTTATTTATTTATTTATTTATTTATATTTTTCGAGACAGGGTTTCCCTGTGTAGTTTTGGTGCCTTTCCTGGATCTCGCTCTGTAGACCAGGCTGGCCTTGAACTCGCAAAGATCCGCCTGCCTCTGCCTCCCGAGTGCTGGGATTAAAAGCGTGCGCCACCACGGCCTGGCCCCGAGTGGGTCTTTCGGTCTGGGGTTGGCCTGGTGTACATGGAGACTTCCAGACCGAACAGATAGAGTGAGAGCATGTCTCCAGTAAAACCAATCTGATGTTACCTGAAGGGAGAAAACTAAACAAGCCTTTTACCTTGTAATGGAACTTTCTGAACTGTTAGGTTGGTTATGGTACTTACATTGTTTGGATTTTCATTAAATAGTAATGTATTATTTGGGCAGTGAAGGTGTAGGTTATTAAAAAAAAAAAAGGCTTTTTCTTCTGGTGTGTGTGTGTGTGACTATGAACTGAACCCAGGGCCTCAGGCATGCTTGGCCAGCACTGTCCCACTGAGCCACATCCCTAACTCTTCTCGTGAGAAAGTTTCACTGAGTACCCAGCTCACCTTAACCCCACTCTGAAGTCAAGACAGGCTTGAACTTTCGCCTCCTGCCTCAGCCTCTTAAGGAGCTGGGATGACAGGCCTGGGGCATTGGGGCTTGTCATGCATTCATTCATTCATTCATTCATTCATTCATTCATTCATCCTGTCTGTATGTGGTAGGGGGGCTCATGTCACTGTATATGCCTGGAGGCCAGAGGACAACTAGCAGGAATTAGTTCTCTTTCCACCATGTGAGTTCAGGGGGATCAAATTTAGTTCCTCTGGCGTGGTAGCAAGTGCCTTTACCCACTGAGCCACTGTTCTGGCCTTTTCTTGTATTTGTGAAAATACATCATTTCAACAGATTTAAATATTTTATTTTATTTATTTATTTTTCCCCTGGAGCTGGGGACCGAACCCAAGGCCTTACCACTGAGCTAAATCCCCCACTGAGTTAAATATTTTAAATAATCTTTAAAACCTTTAGAACAGGAACTAATTCACTCTAAGAACATCTTACACAAAAAGATGACTATCAAACAATCTTTCAAAATATTTATTCCAAGTAAAAATTCATACAAAGTGGTGTACACAGGAAGACAGCTAAGATAATCAGGGGAGAGCCTTAGAGCATAGTCCTGGGGTTATCAGAATGATAAAATTCAAAGTAATTTTACATAAGATACTTTAATTAAAAATAGTGTCATTCCATGCAAATAACAAGACCATACTGGCCACCAAGTAAGAAAAATTAACCCTTTACAACTTACACACACAGATCTTTTCCAGTTCTTAGAAGCATTTTATCCCCTAAAAGGATTGTATCTGCAGCTGGGCAGTGGTGGCTCACGCCTTTAATCCCAGCACTCAGGAGGCAGAGGCAGGCGGATCTCTGTGAGTTCAAGGCCAGCTACAGAGTGAGATCCAGGACAGGCTCCAAAGCTACACAGAGAAACCCTGTCTCGAAAAACAAAACAAAACAAAAATATATCTTTTTCCCCCCCCAAGACAGGGTTTCTCTGTGTAGTTTTGCAGACCAGGCTGGCCTTGAACTCAGAGATCCGCCTGACTCTGCCTTCTGAGTGCTGGGATTAAAGGCGTGTGCCACCACTGCCTGGCTGTATCTTCTTGTTCTCATTCCAGTGTCAATTATTCAGTGTCTCAATTTTTGTTTTTTTTCCCCACAAATAAAAATATTTTTTTCAGACAGCTACTGAGTAACCAAATGAACCCTTAAAATGGGAGTTAATATCTAATTATTTTTATGAAAGCAAGAATGGCTAGATAATGGGTCTCTGGGCAAGAGAGGGGTGGTGTGCTTATGAAGGAGCAACTTTCAGAGTGAGAGCTGAATGAGCTCTGACCACCTTCTTCCTGATAACGGCCTGTGTTGACACACATCTCTCTCTAGTCAGGCAACCTTCCCCAAAGGTATGGATCACACACACACACACACACACACACACACACGCATGCGCGTGCACACGCCCAGACACACGCATGACCAGGAAAATAAAAAGTAAAAGTGAAGTCCCTGTGCTTTGCAGGTTCTGAGCCAAGTCCCGGCCTCTGCACTCCCAGCAGAGGAAGCTGGACAAGAGGCCGAGTCCGGCAAGGCTGTCCCCAGGACAGGGGACCAGCATGGGAGAGACTCACTTCATTCGCTGGAACGCTCACTGCCCTCTGCACGCAGCTGACCCTTACCCCGGAACCACCCTTCCTCCGACAGGCTTGCCAACCCTGCTCTGCCCTTTCCCCCGGGACCACTGCCCTGTCCTTCTGCCTCCCGGCTCTGAAGATGGCTGGGCTGGGCCTCCTCTTCTTCCTCCTCAGAGTCTGACTCAGATTCATCGTTGTAGAAATGAATGGTGGCTTGCACTGGGAAGCTGGCCAGGACCTTTTCCCCAGAACTCTGCAGGTATTCTTGACGCTTTGAAAGGGGTAAGTAAAGTCTAACGTGAAAGAAACAAATACACCATTAGTCAACCTAAACAAGGACCCACGCTCCTGGCAGGAGCACTCAATACTCCATTTCTGCCTTCTGTGTACATGGTGCTCTCTAAGCTACCAGAACACAGAACTGGACACCTGCCAAGGGACCAGCTAATAAACCTCACACTAGTCAACCCACACCCACAGCAAAGACATTAATGTTGACTGGGCTCTAATCTTTTTTTTTTTTTTTCGTTTTTCGAGACAGGGTTTCTCTGTGTAGTTTTGCGCCTTTCCTGGAGCTCACTTGGTAGCCCAGGCTGGCCTCGAACTCACAGAGATCCGCCTGGCTCTGCCTCCCGAGTGCTGGGATTAAAGGCGTGCGCCACCACCGCCCAGCAGGGCTCTAATCTTAAAAGGCTCACTCTTGTCAGAAGGATGACCTGAGCCCTCCTGGACAGGAAATGTCCTGTTCTCATGTGCACACACATACACCGTGGAGGGCAAGAATGAAACCCCCTGGGACTCTGGCCTGGAGGAGTGACTGACCGTTCCACGTGAAGAGAAGGAGGAAAGGGTGGGTCCCTCTCACAGAAAGAGAGAGAAGGGAGGAGGAGGGGGAGAAAAGAGGAAAAGGTGGAGGGAAGAGGGAGAAGGATGAAGGAGGACGGGGGAGGAGAAAGGAGAACATGCAAGGGAGGGAGAAGACAGGAAGAGGGGAGAAGGGAGAGAAAGAGAAAGGAAAAAGTTCAAATATATAAAAATTGGAGTTTCCAATTTCACGTTTTAGCAGACTGGAAATTCCAGTTATTATGAAAAGTATTTTAAAATAGCCCCAATAATTTCTTAATGTTTTTCACTTATTAATTCATTTGCTCCTCCCTTCTCACACCACCACCCCCCATGGTCTTCTGAGGAAGCAGAGTTCGTCAATTGATTGCTGATTTTAGTTAGTGTCCCCTTTCCCGGTCAGAGAACAGGGAGAGAGAACGCGTCGGTTATAGACTGTGAGAACGCGTCGGTTATAGACTGTGTGTGGCGAGGCTTAGCTTCCTAAGGTCCCCGTGGGTCCTTGCTCCCCAGCTCCAGGCACCCTTGGCAACACCTGGAGACATTTTTGATCAATACAACTCGGGAGACGCTCCTGGTGTTTCTGGGCAGGAGCTGGAGGGCTGCTGGGGACCCTGGGGTCTGTACCCACAGCACAGTCCCCCCCCAGCTTATGCCCAGTACGGTAGGAGACAGACAGGCAGCAGACAGAGCGTGTGCAAAACGCATCAACACATCTAACACAGAAATACGAGCAAGGTGTAGGCCAGTGTTGTGAAAGTTAGGTGATTATGTGGAAGTATTTGCCAGTGAGTTTGAAGGGCAAATAGGATTGGTTATGTGGCCAGTCCCAGCTTGTAATGAAACATTAAATGCATGAACTCGCCGGGCGGTGGTGGCGCACGCCTTTAATCCCAGCACTTGGGAGGCAGGGTCAGGTGGATCTCTGCGAGTTTGAGGCCAGCCTGGGCTACAGAGTGAGTTCCAGGAAAGGCGCAAAGCTACACAGAGAAACCCTGTCTCGAAAAACCTAAATAAATAAATAAATAAATAAATAAATAAATAAATAAATAAATAAATAAATAAATTAAATAAATGCATGAACTCACAAACAGATTCCAGAAATATAACAAAATATCCTTGAAACTCCTTGGCAAGGAAACAAAATAATGCTAGACAATATGTTTAATTCTCCACTTTGTTGAAAACGCTAATGTGCGCCAGTGTCTAGCGATCACATGCTTCTTACCATGAAGAAGTATATTACCTGACAGGGTGCTGGAACCCAAAGGCTCCCTTTGATCCTAGGGTCTGTTGGGTCCCACAAGGCTCACACTGCAAAGACAAACGTGTAGAAAGACAGATGTAGTCAAGGATCCACTGTGGTCCCATCCTGAGGTTTTCAAGGTACGACTTACGGAGTCTGTAATGATTGCTAGTAGTCCTGACATTAGAGTTTATAAACATTTCAGTGTCACAGGTTCTGCTTCCTAGAATGTTTATCCACGGTGGTCCAGGGTCCAGACCGTAAACCCATGTGTGTGGTATGGTGTGTGCGTGCATGTGTGTGTGTGTGTGCACGTATGTCTGCTCATGAGTGTGTGTGGAGACTAGAGGTCCACGTCGAGTACTTCTGTCCCTTTTCGACAAAGGGGTGTTGTTTGTTTGTTTTTGTTTGTTTTCCAGACAACGTTTGTGTGGACCAGGCTGTCCTGGAACTCAGTGATCCTCCTGCCTCCGCCACCTGAGTGCTGGGATTAAAGGTGTGCGCCATCACTGCCTGGCTTTCCAACAGTTTTTGAGGCCGAGTTTCTCCCTGGACTTGGAGTTCACCTATTTGGCTAGACTTGTTTGCCAGTAAGCTCCGGGATTCCCGTCTCAGTCCTTGATTCACTGCTACACCAGGCTTTGTACATGGGTCCTGGGGATTAGAACTCAGGTCCTCATGATTGCACAGCAATCACTTTACCCAGGGAGCCATCTCCTTAACTCCCAGGTCCTAGATTTTATATAGGTATATAAACCGTGTGTGTGTGTGTGTGTGTGTGTGTGTGCAAATATATGCACATACATGTGTGTACATGAGACATGAAGGCAGAAGGGAGGGGAGGGGAAGGGAGGGCACTAGTGGGAGGGGGAGACTATAGAGAAGACGAAAGGAAGAGAATGCACACCTTATGTCTGGAAAAATTGTCATTATGAAACCTAGCACTATGTACAATGAGTATATGGCAATAATAATTAATAACGATGATGATAAGCTGGGGAGTGGTGGCTCACGTCTTTAATCCCAGCACTCGGGAGGCTGAGGCAGGTGGATTCTCTGTGAGTTCGAGGCCAGCCTGGTCTACAGAGCAAGTTCCAGGACAGGCTCCAAAGCTACACAGAGAAACCCTGTCTTGAAGAAAAAACAAAACAAACAAACAAACAAAATAATGACGATGATAAAGATGGAAAGGCATAGGGCCATATTGTCACAGATGTCCCTACCTACAAACTACTTGTGGCCCTCCTCCTTAGTTAGAACAGTAAGTCGTATCATCTCACGCTTTATACCATGTTACTTGCACACATGAGCCGTCTTTCCCCAGACATGTGACTGTACAGAGTCCTGGGACTTTCCTGGTAAAGTGAAGCATCGACCTGCTGGGTTTTTTTTTTTTTTTTTAACCTGCTCTTTCTGAAGAAGGGCAGGAGAACAAGACACAGATAAGGGAGCCCAGGGTGAAATGAATGAGTCCACAGCTCTGCAGTACTAAGTGCTGAGTTTGGGCTTGCTCCTGAAGACTGCAAATAGAGGCAAATGTCTGAGCACTAATGAATACAGTTGGGTTTGACTCTGAAGATCAACTCTTAAGACAGGGGTTCAATAATCCAGTCTCCACAGTCTGTATCTTAAGGATGATGGTGGCCGCTGGGAGCTACACATGGACTAGACTGAAGTAAGGGTTGACAGGCACCAGTTCAGTAAGAGAGGATAAAAACGGAAGTGACAGCTGAGGGGAAGAGAGACAGGGTGACCACAGGCCCTTCAGCAGCATCCCACAAGCCTGTGGCCATTTGCAGGTAAGCAGCCGAGGAGAAACAGCCCTGAGCACCAGGTGACAAAGGACATGAGGACCAGAGACAGCAGGGAGCTGAACTCGTCCACGATAACTGCTGGTCGGGGTGAGCAGGAAGCTGAGGGGGTGGTCCGGAGTCACCCCATTCTGCCTAGACTCTGGGCGCCATACCTGAACCGATTTGGCTTGAAGCAGAGTCAGGCTGCCCTAAGGGCTAGGGTTTCTGAATGCTCTACAGAGAGGGTCATGGCGCTGAACTGGCCTGAGGGAGGCAAGAGAACCCAAGTTCTTTTGGATTCCTTACAGTTTGGGAGAGCCAGATTAGGGACAGGACAAAGCCTGACAACGAGTTGATACAGTTTGATACAGTTGCTCCCCATGCCATCCCGTCCTGTAGGTGACCTGAGTGCATGAGTGTGCATGTGGTGTGCGTGTGACAATCTGTGAGCAAACTGGCCTACAAGATGTCCCTGCAGACATTACAGTGTGTCGGCTCTGTTTCTTCTCCATGCTAACATCGTGAAGAGCTAAGTAGCGTTGAGTGAGATTCTTTGGAACACGATCCTTCACACGGATGCGGATTCTTCAGAACGACAGGGGACACCTTCTGGATTAAGCTGTTTGTAATCATAAACGGCCCCTAACTGAGGCATTCACGCTGCCACCAATCCCTGTCCAGCTGAAGATGGCCATGGCGGGCAACAGTGCCCACGCCGTGGTAGATGGCAGAGCACAGGGGTCAGCTCACCAGAGAGAGGCTGCTTCCTTCAAGCGTCCTGTCCTGACTAGACTGGGGACGTGTAACACCTGTTCATGAACTGTAGAAACCGAACCCCACAAACATACATGGCTCTTCACTTTTTACGCCATGTCTTCTTTTTCCTTTTTGACTTTTTAAGACAGGGTCTCACCGTGTCACCCAGGCTGGCCTCAGTCTTTCCAGAGATCTTCCTACATGCTCGGATTACAAGCAGGAGCCACCACACCTGGCTTTCAGAAAGATCTTAATAAAAGATCGGTTCTCATGGAGGGAAATATTGAAACACTCACACTTTGGTAATTAAATGGGACTAGAAAGGTAAACCAGCTAAGCACTGTGTTTAAGGCGTGTGCATCTTCTTAAGCTCAGAACAGGCTGGAGCAGAGTTTCAGCCATGGACCTCTGACTGTCAGGCTATGGTGGGAAGCCTGGATAGCAGGACAGGCCGAGGCCCTGGCAGTGTGAACAAGTGGCCAGGAGGAAAGGTCAAGACTGGGGCTGCCATGCAGCGAGTGATAGGACATACGTTTATCATCAGATATGCCGGTCCCCAGGTTCCTCAAGACCAAAAACATTTTTTCTGAAGACTTGGCTTATCACTTTTTTCCCAGTCCAGGGGAGGATACAGCTCTCTAGGGGCACCAAGTGGGTACAGGTGCTCCTCCGATCAAAGAACAAGGCCTTGTATCAAATTTATATCTTATTATAATTTCGATCTGCTTGTTGGGCGTCCCGGGACAGGTTATCAAGCCTCAGTACCTCTCATACTCCCCTATAAAACGGCCTGGAGACGAGGGCCGAGGGCCGAGGAATTGTCCTGTTTGGCCAAGAGGGGGTGTAACTAGCTAGAAGCTCTGCGACCCAGTCTTAGGTACACTCACCCAGCTCGCTTGGGAGAACCGGATTTACCGAGGCCTGCAGAGAGACAGGCTGTGACCCCAACAAAGAGCAAGTTTTCTCTTACCAGGGAATCTCAGCTCCCAGGTAAAGCTGGAACCTGGAGACAACACAGGACCCAGAGGTGGATCCCAGGTCCCGCCCTGACAAGGGTGTGGGAAGGCGGCCAGTTCTGCAACCCCGACAGAACACCAGGCTTCCGCCACCCACCCAAATCCTGGAAGTAGCTGCTTGTATGAAGTGCAGTCAATGAGAAAGGGCTGGGCTCTAACATTAGCACCACAAGGGGCTTTCTCGCAGAACAGAGGCAAAAGCCACCGCGCAGAGATCCGCACACAACGGAACCACCCCACAGTCGTGTTCTACCTAGAGGGAAATTTAATAATTTGTGAACTCCACCTTTGAAATCTGACTTTTAAGAACTTGAGTCTTGGGCTGGAGAGATGGCTCAGCGGTTAAGAGCACTGATTGCTCTTCCAGAGGACCCAGGTTCAATTCCCAGCACCCACATGGCAGCTTACAACTGTCTGTAACTCCAGTGTAGGCAAAACACCAATGCACATGAAATACAATAAATAAATTAAAAAAAAAAAAAAAGAACCTGAGTCTTAAAGAATCGAAAGAATTTCTCCCATCATTTAAAAAATTGGAACAGGCCGGGCGGTGGTGGCGCACGCCTTTAATCCCAGCACTCGGGAGGCAGAGGCAGGCGGATCTCTGTGAGTTCGAGGCCAGCCTGGGCTACCAAGTGAGATCCAGGAAAGGCGCAAAGCTACACAAGAGAAACCCTGTCTCGGAAAACCAAAAAAAAAAAAAAATAAATAAATAAATAAAAAAAAAATAAAAAATTGGAACAGTAATAATTAGGGCTAAAATATCACTTATTAGACTGGTATTTTATTTGCTTCACCCATAAATTAAAGCGCCCAATATCTAAAGAAAATAACTAATGCAAAAGAATAGTGGAGGGCTACCTTCCCACACCTAACTTTTCTTACACACATCTGTACATTAAACTGTATCCCACGGGCATTAAGTAAAAAAAAAAAAAAAAATGCATGGTCCTCCCTCAGGCTACCGCCTTTGTTTTAAAAGTCAATTTATATTTGAAAATACAACAAGTGTAAGCAAGCCATTGCCTTAATAAGTTAAAAGCAATTAAGTGACAATGCAAAGCTAAAGGAATAGTTGTGGTAATTAATCTTTGCCTACAAAGCCCTCTGCCTGAGTGTATTTGCACAGACAACAGCCCCGAAAGTGCTTCGAAGGGGCCAGACGCCCGCCGGGGGTGGGGGGTGGGGGTGGCTTTTAGCTGCACCTCTGGGCACTTGAGGCAGACGCCTGCCTTTCTTTGGACAGTGGCACCAACAGCCCCGCTAATGTGCACTCAGCCTTTCTCTAAGGGGGCTGGGGTTTGCCCTTCCCTTCTCCACCAACTGGTTTACAGAAGAGACAACCGCCCAACACACACACACACACACACACACACACACACACACACACACACACACCCCTCTGTGTAATTACCATACACCAGCAAAGTCCGCTGTGGTTTCTTTTCAAGGATGGAGAAGCAGTCAGGAGCCCAATGTGCCCATTAGCACCTCTGCTCCTCAGGCTCGGTATACCTGCTAGACCTCCAGGCACTTCTGGGTTAAAAGACCGATCGATCAAAGTGGGGTGGAGGAGACCTTTCCTATTCTGCTTTGCTTTTTGATCACCATAGACATGGTGCCATTTTCTGGCTCGACTGTTACCTACAACAACCACAGTTTAGCTTACCGGGCTTCCAGTTCTGGTCAGCTCGGCATCTCCAGGAAGCGGCATCCACGGTCTCCACAGAGCTGGAACGGAACTGGAAACAAGCACCAGGAGAGACTGAACCCCGGGCATGTCTGCTGCCCCTAAAAAAGTTACTATGAGAGTATAGTGTCTGCTTGACCAAGAGGCCCTGTACACAATGTTCCCGTAAGGCCTGTCTGCCCGCGGGCCAGCCAGCGCCTTACCTGTTCCTGTCTCCGGCTCAAGTCTCTGCCCTCTGTACACTCTGAGAAGGTGCGCCCCAAATCTAACACCATTCCTGGGGCGCTTCTTAGTCGAGGTATTTTTCTCTCATTGATACTTCAAGATTTCCCATTACAGCTGGTTGGTTTCAACTACATCACCTCTGCCACTGAAGGCTCTTGATGCTACAGCGCTCTGGAGGGCATTCTGTCTTTCCATCACCGAGCAGTGAGTGCCCTCCTCCCTATCTCCCCAGCTAATTTGATTTCCCTAAACTTCGCAACTTTAAAGATAGCTTGGGTCCCAGGGATGGGCAAACACTGAGTCCCATTACAGGGCAAAGAGACAACCACGTTGTGATAGAGTGCAGGATCCTTTGGCAAGTTTTGCACCGGGGCCCCCAGCTTCCCATGTTTCAGATCCTCAATACGCACAAGCGTCGGCCCCTTTCCTTGCCCGGTGTCCCTGCACTTCAGACAGGAGTTTTGCGGTCCTCGGTCTCAGGCTAAGGAACTCAGTGTCTGGGTACACCTCCACCGGGGGCCGCAGGGACACCCTTACCTTTCGGGCCCACGCGGCAGCGGTGGCCTCCCGGGATCATCCCCGGGACAGTGGCAGAGGCGTCCGCGAGCCTCCGAGGCTCCGGCTGCCGCCTCGGGTCCCATGGTGCCGGCGGCACGCGAGTCCGGCAGCCCGACGGTCGGCGCCCAGTCCCGCTCGCCCGCCGAGCGCGCTCACCTACCCGCTCGCACCGCGCCAGGTTTAAAACCAGGGGCGGGGCGGGGAGGGGACTCGGGGAAGCTGCGCAGCCCCACCGGGGAGGGGGGGGGAGGGCGGGGGACCGCCGGAGGGGGGCAGAGGAAGCGGAGGGTGGAGTGGAGAAGACTTGGAAGGCTCAAGGAAGAGAGCCTGCTCCGGACAGCGGGGAGGGGTGTGTGTCCAGAGTGGAGAAGGGACAAAAGAAAACCCGGAGGGGTCACGGGCGGAGCGGGAAGCTCAGGACCGGACAGACCGCAGACACGGCCCTCTAGGAGGGCGGGTGGCGGCTGTGCGCCCCAGAGGTTGTCCCCGCCACCGAGCAGCTCGTGACTGCCCTCGGGGCTCCGATCCCATCCAGGACGATCCCACCTAGCCTGCCCCTCGGCCCCCTGCGCGCCCCTCCGGGTCCCCCAGTGTCTCCCTTTCCGCGCTGCAAGACGTCGTGGGTATGGGGCAGATTCCGAGGGTCCAGGACAGCCCCACGAGTGAGGCTGCGACGCCTGGGTACGAGGAAGCCAGGGGAGGGTGTTGGTGCAGCCTCCGCACCCACTGGGGGCCTTAAGATGGGGGAGTCGCCAGCCGAGACCCCTGGGCACCCCCTTTCCCGGTAGCCTGCTCCCCAGTGCCAGGTGCCTGCCTGTGAGGACTAAGGCTTGCTCTGCATTATTTAAATTAAGTGATTGTTTTTTAAAAGCCGAAGAAGTCCGGGAATAAAATGTTTCCGTATGGTTTCTTTAAAATTTGAGGAATATTTAATCCTAACTCAGGCAAACTGGAAAGAGGGAGAGATGTCAAACTTTGTACACTAGATAAAAACCCTGAGTCCAGTGGAGGACTCTTGGGGATCGCAAAAGATAAGAGAGCGCAGTAAGGTGTCAGGGATTTCTTTTTTCAATAACAAAACATCTAGATGTGCTTTTTAAGTTTGATACCGTGCATCTGTTAGCCCAGAAGTTAGACTTCAGTTAAGTACTAAAGGCATCTTTTGAAGAGAGGATGAAAATATATCTAATCATAGTCACTTACACAGCTAATAAAAACACACTCATGTTAAACTGGGCAGTGGTGGCACACACCTTTAATCCCAGCACTCGGGAGGCAGAGGCAGGCCCATCTCTGTGAGTTCGAGGCCAGCCTGGTCTACAGAGTGAGTTCCAGGACAGCCAGGTCTACACAGAGAAACCCTGTCCCCCAAAAAACCTAAATAAATAAACAATTCAAACAGGCCTTTATTTTCTATCCGCATACTGTGTATACAATCCAGGGCCTCTACAGAGTTCTGGACACTATGGGAAAACAGATACAATTTTTTTAAAATTTTATTTTAGATTTACTCAGTTTTGTTTTGTGTGTGTTTTGCTGTACCACTCGAAGTTGTGAGCTGCCCTGTGGGTGCTGGGAACTGAACCCAGGTCCTCTGGAAGAGCAAGTGCTCTTAACCACCTCTCTATCACCTAGATACACGGTTTAAAAAGACTAGATGTGGTTTCTGAGGGGCTACTAAGGATTAATTTGTTTTTGCGTTTATTTATTTATCTATATGGACAAGGCATGCATACCAAGGTCAAAGGACAGCTTGGGGGAGCCTGCCCTCTCTGTCCCCCGTGGGGATTCTGGGATCAAACTCAGGCTGTCAGGTTTGATGGCAAGCATCATATCCACTGAGTTATTTTGTTGGCCCAGGTAACTAAGGGTTTTGAAGGACTTTTAAAATGTCTTCTAAATTTTCAACCATGAATATATTAATTTTTAACTGTGGCAAAATAGAATACAAATTTACCGTTTTAATCATTTTCTAATCTACACTTAACATAGGTGATGCAAAGTACACTCATCTGGCCTTTCAACACTGCTTCATCTCCAGAACCTTCCATCACCCCGCGCGGAAGCTGTCCCTGCTGCATAACTTAAGGTCCTCTCCCCACATTGGTACAGGTCTGGTACCAGTTCCTGTGTCTATAAATGTAGCCACAGTGTTTCTTTGTGAAGCATGTACTACCGCTGTCCTCCTCACCCCATGCCTGCAAACGAGGCTTCATCCTCACGACTCCGTGGTTGAGAGCCTGTAACTGACCTTCCAGAGCTCTTTCAAATACTCCCACCGGGTGGTTCTCTGCAGGCTGTAACTCCAACTCCAGGGGATCTAATGCCCTCTTCTGCCTCTGTGGGCACCTGTACTCCCTGGCACATACCTGCCCTCTGGACACACGGGCAAGCATAATAGTTTAAAAAGTAGAAGAAACTGGCATTTGGAGAGATTAAATAAGCGATGCCAATCACTGGTTAGAGAGCCAGGATTGAACAGCACCGAGAATAAACGTCAAGGCAAAGGTTCCACCACGGCGCATGTGCACAGTGGCTTGTGCGGTCTTCAATCTTTTGTTGTCTTTTTTTGTTTGTTTGTTTGTTTTTGTTTTTCGAGGCAGGATTTCTCTGTGTAGCTTTGCGCCTTTCCTGGATCTCGCTCTGTAGACCAGGCTGGCCTCGAACTCACAGAGATCCGCCTGCCTCTGCCTCCCGAGTGCCGGGATTAAAGGTGTGCGCCACCACCGCCCGGCCATTGTTGTTGTTTTTTTACTTATGCTAAGAGCAATGTAAGATCTCCATGGTCAAAACCTGGACAGTTTGAGTAACAGAATGTTTGTTTATAGTTCAAGGTATAAAATAGATACCCACAAGTTCTTCCTTGCATCAACATATGCTGAATAAACGAAACTTTGAAAATCTGTGAAAGACAGAGAAGACCCAGGAACAGACGAGTTCCAAGTGTCCAAGTGGTTTCTGCAGATGATGCCCTCTCAAGGGCAGGCATCACTAGTCAAGCTCATCCTCTGTGTGCTGTGTGCTCTGTGTGTTGTATTGACTACAGAGCAACTCTGTGGAGCCAGGTTTGCCTCGGCAAGCAGCAAGCGGCTTTACCCACTGAGCCCCCACGCCGCCGGCCCAGCTGCATGTGCCTTTTGTTGTGATTCTTTGTTTGCTTGTTTGTTTGGAGATAGGGTTTTTCTACATAGCCCTGGCTGTCCTGGAACTCACTATGTAGACCAGGCTGGCCTCACTCACAGAGATCCGCCTGCCTCTGCCTCCTGAGTGTTGGGTTTAAAGGTGTGTGCCACCACCGCCCGGCCAACTTCTTTTTCTTTAATTGTCACACACACACACATAAATATAACCTGCTCAATATTTATAAGTGTTATCTGTTTGTATGTTTTCAGGACCGACCACTTGGTATTGGATAACCAAATGATGTGTTCTTCCCTGGGGAAAACTATTTCTCCCCCTCTAGCCATTCTTTAGTTTGCCTGTAGTGCTTTGTCCAGGGGGGAGGCCTCGTGAGCTCCCTGCCCCCACCCACGTCAGCATGTCCATTGGTGTCATTGTGTTCAGGTCATGTTTAGACAGTCATGTTGGTGAGAGTTCATGGGCGTAGCTTCTGACATTTCTAGGGGAAGCAATCTTACAGCAGACTCCCTGTTCCTCCAATTCTTACAGTCTGCTCCTTCTTTTGAAAATATCCCTAAGCCTTATGCGCAGGGCTTGGGTTGTAGATGTGTCCTCAGCTGGAGCTGGGCACAACTCTGTATTTTGACTGATTGTGGATTCCATCAAAGAGGAGGTTCCTTGATGAGGGATTATTTTTATTTTATATGATGAATGTTCTCCCTCCATGTGTGACAGTGTACCACATGCATGACTGGTCCCACTGGGGCCAGAAGTGGGTGACAGGCTCCTGGAACTGGAGTTATAGTTGGTTGTAAGCCACCCTGTGGGCGCTGGGAACCTGGGTTCTTTGCAAGAGCATCTGGTGCTCTTTACTTTTGAGCCATGATCTAGCACCTCTTTTCAATCTTTCTTGTTTGTTTTTTAGTTCATTCTACAGACACAGAGATTAAAATACAGAATGTGGCTAGGATATAGCTTCGTGGTAGGTTGCTTAGCATTTAAGAGGCCCTAGGTGGACCCCGTGTTTGGATTCCCAGTCCAGCGGAACATACAAATAAATTATAGCAAAAGAAACATCTACAGTTAAAGTCACTGATATGTAAAGGCCTTTTGTGTTACAGAGTATAATAACTTCCCAAACTTTGTGTCCAAGGCAGATCTTTATGCACGAGAAAGCCATTGGGCAGAAGAGACAGAAAGTTCACTGGGCCCTGGCCATATAATCTAGGATAATCTATCGAATTTCAAGGGTATCAATCCTACCTCAGGTGATGAAGTAGGAAATAAATGGAGATTCTACTTCGTGCTCTCTTATCTTTAATTAAAAACTCTTGCTCAGATACTGATTTCCAGTGAGATCTTAGAGACAAAGAGTAAAGTTGTCCATCAGAGGGTTTCCGGCAGGTCTCTGAGGAGGATGCCAAAGTCAAAACATCCAAGAGGGTGGAGTATTTTTACATAAACAGTGGGGAAGACAAGCAGGGAAGCGATAATTTCCTTTTCTTCTGTTTGGTTCAGCCTCATTTCCTGTTACCTGCTCTTTAGAGCCTTGCGCAGTTCTGGAAGCTGTTTTAGAAGCTGTGAGGTGACATTATTACTTGTCATGTTGTTATTATTATTATTATTATTATTGCTTTCACTGTTGAGAATCAAACTCAAGGCCTCATATATACTAGCAAGTGCTTTACCACTGAGTGACTCCCTGAGTTCAAGATTCAAAATAATTTTGACATACGTTTATGTGTTTATGAGTAGGGTGTGCACCATGTCACTGTGCTTATGTGGAGGCAGGTGGCGACTTTGGAGAGTCCCTCATCTCCTTCCATGACATGGATCCCTGGGATTGAATCTAGGTTGTCAGGCTGCCTGGCAGGCACCTGGTCAGCCCTTATAATTTTCTTAAATTAAAAACAATAGTGTATTTGTTCCATGGGAATAAGAGATATATTTTAGATTAAAATCTTTCATATGACGTTATTTTTTAAAAGTGTATATAACTTAAAATGTCCTCTCCTAATCCTTTCAAGGTGCCATTGAGCAAGCACACTGACATCTCCCTGTGGCTTCCCTATGGTCCCCTCCCTATGGAACTTTTCGTCTTGTTATACTGAAATTCTTAAACAATAACTTCTGTTGTGCTTTGGCTACGAAACTCCCGAGCTCGGGTGTTTGAACACTGTCCCCAGATGGTGGTGCTGTTTGGGGAGGTGGTAGAATCTTGAGGGATCAGAGCCTTGCTAGAGCAAGTGAGTCACCTGAGGGCAAGCTTTGAGGTCATAGCTCTACTCTTCTTCCCGTTTGTTCTCTGCTTGACAGTGGACCATGTGACCAACCGCCAGGCCTTCTCCACCCGAACTCTGGCACCCACCACCCGTTCTGTCTCTCTGAACTGCATTAGCCTTTCAGTGGGTTGCTCATGAGTGGAATCACACGGTGTTTGTCCTCTTGTGACTGGCATCTATCATCCATTTGACATGACATTCTCACAGTTTGTGCATGTTGCAGCGAAGGTCACAATTTTCTTCCTTCAATTTTTTTTTTTGACATTTATTTATTGGTTTGTTGGTTGAAGGGATGATGCACCATTCACGTGGGGAGTCACAGGACCATTTGCAGGACCTGACTCACCCCTTCTGCCATGTGGATCCCAGAGACTGAAGTCAGTCAGGCTTGGCAGCAAGCACCTCTATCCACCGATGGTCCAAGTTGACAGCTGAGCATTGTTCTCCACGCTCATGATGTAGTCTACCTTTTGTCTGCCTTTGGTGACTGTGGTACAGAAAGCTGTGGTGATTTTCTTCGTCCCTCGTGAAGGTCACAACCCATGTACCTCCAACAAAAGACTCCTTAACAAGAGAAAAGCACAGTAGCTTACTTGAGTAGACAGCTTCAGAAGTGAAGACTCAAGAGATTCCTGTTGTGGTTTGAACCCAAGCATCCTTACAGGCCCACGATGTGATGGTCTGGTACCCAGGCGGTAGAGTGTTCTCTCTCAACTGCTAAGCTAACCCCTAGTTTAGCATCTTATCACTTTGTATAAGATTTGGAATCTACAATGGGTCCTAGAACCATTCCCCGGAGGAGACAGACGAACAAGTGGACACATATGTGGATGGCTCTGCAGATGCATGGAGAACAAGGGGAGGGAAGAACAGCTCCCTCAGAGGCATCCATCCACGACTCTTATAAACGTGCACGAATATTCTAACCTTTGAAATAAAATTGAATCAAGCCAGAGTCGGTGGCATATGTGGATAGTCCCAGGACTCAGGAGAGAGAGGCAGGAAGGTTGGGAGTCAAGGTCATCCTCAGCTACACAGCAACTTCCAGGCAAGCCTTGGAACCAAAACAACAAAAAGCAAGTAAACTTGCCCAGCACCCCGCCCTTCCCTGTGGGGTGACCGCACTCACTCCTAGGCCCGGCCTCCTGTCGCCGATAGCCGAGTGTGGCCAGGACAATGTCCTGTGCATGATAGACATTCCATAGCTACCTCTTTTTTTTTTTTTTTTTTTTTTTTTTTGGGTTTTTTTTTCTTTTTTTTTTTTTTTTTTTTTTTTGAGACAGGGTTTCTCTGTGTAGCTTTGCGCCTTTCCTGGAACTCGCTTTGGAGAGCAGGCTGGCCTCGGACTCACAGAGATCCGCCTGCCTCTGCCTCCCGAGTGCTGGGATTAAAGGCGTGCGCCACCACCGCCCGGCGTTATAGCTACCTCTTAAATAACAAGCTGCATTTCTTTCCCCAAGTGCTTATCTTCCGACATAGGGTGTGACCTCTTTGTTCCCAGAGCCCAGGACAGTCTCTCCATGTTGTATATGACTGAGTTTGGTTGCCCTTAGATCACAAACACAGTCTGGGGAGGGGTCCACAGGTAGCATGAGGTTTGGCTCCATGGGGCTATGCAGCCTACAGGTTCCTTCTGTCTTGTGCTACCTTTGGAAGATGTACCTACTGTCCTTGTGATCCAAGAAGGCATTTTTCCGTGTCCATGTTCCAAGAAGTGGTATGGAGTGTGTGTAATGTGTGTGCGAGGGGAGTCTATGCTCACTCTGTTTCAGCACTGTGTACTGGGTGTATATGTGTGTGTGTATATCTGTGTGTATATGTGTGTGAAGGAAGTCTATACTAACTCTGTTTCAGCCCTGTGTACTGGGTGTATATCTGTGTAAATATGTGTGTGAGGGGAGTCTATGCTCACGGTTTGAGCCCTGTGTCCTGGGTGGTTTATGGTCAATAGAATTTACTCTCTTAATTGTGGAGGCTGGGAATTCTGAGATCAAGAGATCAAGGGGCTGTTGGCTTCCATATCTGAGGAGAACCTGTCCATACATGTCCGCTCTCACTTTTACGGAGGAAGGTAGGCAATCCTGGGGCTTCTTCAGTGAGGGACAGTACCAGTCACTTTTCTTATTTCCGTGGTCGTGGTCACATGCTCCTTGAAAGCAGCATAAGGAAGGAGCTTTTATTTTGACTTACAATAAAAAGTACATTCCACTGTGGTGAGTCCATTGTGGGGAGGAAATCAGGGCTGCAGGAGAGTGTGGTGGGGTCACACTGTGTCACAGTCGGGGGCAGAGAGAGGTGACCGCCTGTGATGAGCTCTTTTTCTGTCTGTTCCGAGTTCATGGAATGTTTCATCTGCAACTGAGGCAGGTCTTTCCACCTCAATGAGCCTGACCTTGGAATTCCCGCACAGGCATGCCCAAAGTTTGGTTCCTAGTGACTCACAGGCACCAGCCCCATTCAGGATGCTTCAGCTCCATGAACTAATCACTCCCAGAGATCCTTGTGCCTCCTGTGACCACACTGAGAATTAGGCTTTGACATGAATTTTGGGGGATGACACAAATTGCTTATGTCCTAGTGGGAACCTGATCACATGACCACACTCATTTGTTGGGAAGCACAGTTATTATCAAGCTGAACATGCAAGCTAGAGGACAACCGGAACAGATGTGAACACAACTGAAAATCTATCCGCTCTTGTAAGATGAGATGCTCAAATAGATACTTGCTGGAAGAGGATATTAGCAATAGGAACATATGAGTGGAATCGCTATCCTGCTTCAGAGAGCAGTGGGAATCTTTAAAGATATAACTGTAAGGTTCTTTTACATTTATTTTTGCAGCTGGGCAGTGGTGGCGCACGTCTTTAATCCCAGCACTTGGGAGGCAGAGGCAGGCCGATCTCTGTGAGTCTGAGGCCAGCCTGGGCTACAGAGTGAGTTCCAGGACAGGCTCCAAAGCTACACAGAGAAACCCTGTCTCGAAAAACCAATATATATATAATTTTTTTTTTCAGTGCTAGCAACTGAGCCCAGGGCTTCATGCATGCCAGGCAAGTGTTCAACCACTGAGCCACACATCCAGATGACTTTATTGAATTAATTTATATTTAAAATTTATTTGTGTTTTATTTATGTGTGTGTGTCTTGTCTATGTGTCTGTGTGAGACTGTGTGCACATGTGTGTGAGTTGCTGAGAGACAAAAAGAGCATGTTAGATCCCTGGGAGCTGGAGTTAACAGGTGTTTGTGAGTTACCCCTGGTGAGTGCTAGAATCTGAACTCAGTTCTAATGGTTGAGTGGTGAGCTCTCCTAACCATGGAGTCACCTGCCCATCCCCCAGCTGAGACAGGGTCTCATCTTGCATTTCTGGCTGGTCTACAACTTGCTGCAGACCAGGCTGGTCTTGAATCCACAGAACTGCCTGCCTCTGCCTCCCAAGTACTGGGATGAAAGCCACCACACCTGGCTTTCCAGCCTCAATTTGGAGACAAGTTCTTATTATGTTGGCCAGCATAGCTTGAACTCCTGGGCTCAAGCTGTTATGGCCAATCGTGGCTGTCAACTTGACTATTTCTGGGACCAACTAAAACCCCTGCGGCTGGGCACACCTGTGCGGGATTTTCTTGATTGGCTTTTCTGAGGTCAGAAGACCGGTCACACTTTCTAGTGACAGCCCATAGGAAGGCCATGGAGGAATTGCTTTTTGTCTGCTTGCCCCCTGGCTACTCTGTTATCTACCCAATGCTGAGACATTCCTCTCCTGTAGGAGACCCTACTTCTCCAGGATTCCAGTGTAGAGGGAAGACCAACAGAGACACCCAGCCTTGTGAACTGAACAACTATCGATCCTTGACCTTCCCGCCGGGAGACAGCCATTGTTGGACCTAGCTGGACCAGCCTGTAAACCAATCTAAGTCCCGCACATGTATTCATTCCATCAGTTCTGTTCCTCTAGAGAACCCTGACTATGCACTGTCCTGCCTCACTCCTGAGTAGCTGGGACCACGGACGGTATCACCATGCCTCGATGTATTTGCTGTTATTGATGTGGGTGTGAACTGGCACCATATAAAGATCCATCTTGCTTCATTTTACATTGTTCTAAGAAAACGCCTGAGCCCGGGGAATGGTCCTGGAGGCTGGGAAGGCCGGTGGCACCAGCACCTGGTTTGGCCTTTTTGCTTCATCGTAAGAAGGTGGAGGGCGTCACATGGCCACACACAGCCAGTGTGCCAGCTCGGGTCTCTCTGCACCTCTGAGGAGTCGTACCTTCTATCGCTGGCCACCACGTTGATGACCTAACAATCTTGCATATAATCCAACTCCAAATGCCAGGAACAGGAGATCTGGGAAGTTTCTAGCAAGTGAGTTTGGGGGCGGGGGGGGGGGGGGGGGGGGGGGGACACATTCAAACCATAACAAGGAACAAAATATTTTCATTGATCAGAACTTTTAGGATTATTAAATTTTGTAACTTTTGAAAGTCTGTCTAAGAAGGTATACATAAACCATAAGACAAAGGGAAAAAACATCAAACTAGTTAGCATACTCCTTGGGAAACTAAAATGTGCATTAAGTGTTTATACCAATATAAACGCCAAAGATAAAGCGACAGGAAGATCTCGGCTGCAGGCAGTCGTGCGTGTATCACACGCCCAGAGCGATCAGAGTCGCTGCGTTCGGGTGAAATCTGGCTGTCTGGATTTGCTGTCTCACTCCACGCCGGATGTCTGGAAGCTCAGCTGGGCCTTTGGTTTAATTCAGATCTTTCTCCAGGCTCATCATTGCACACCTGGGCAGGGCCACAGCCTTCCACCTCGGCCTCTCCCCGCTACGATCGGCATGACACCCTGCCGTGAGATGCTTTCTCCTGATGCTGCCTCACTCATCTGGCAAGGCTGGGAATGCAGGTCAGTGGGAGAGCACTGGCTAGCATGTGCAAGGCCTTGGGTTCAATTTCCAAACCCTGGCACTACTAACACTAGGAAGTCAAGCAACCAAACCAAAAAAACGCCAGTTGAATGATCGGCCCTACGGCATCCGACATCCAAAGGTCATACATACTCCTTGGTGCTGGAGGTTAGGGCTTTTTTTTTTTTTTTTTTTTTTTGGTTTTTGGTTTTTCAAGACAAGGTTTCTTTGTGTAACTTTGTCCTGGAACTCACTGTGTAGACCAGGCTGGCTTCAAACTCACATAGATCTGCCTGGCTCTGCCTCCCGAGTGCTAGGATTAAAGGCATGCGCCACCACTGCCCAGCGGCTTTTGTTAATCTTTTATTTGATTGCTTTTTGAGACAGGTTCTCAAAATTTGTGGCAATCCTCCTGCCTCAGCTTCCCCCAATGCTCGGATTACATGCGTGAGCCACGGTGTCCTGGCCTCAACAGTTCAACTCATTACACAACTGACTTCCAACTTCTCTGCTTTTAGATTCTAAGGTTACCTTAACTCACAAACACATTCTCAATTTAGAATTAGCCTGCCCAGTTCTTTCCAGCTTTATCCCAAGGCCGACTGGATCAGGGGTTGGAACTGCCCACCTGCGGGATGTGGCAGGCTGAAGGTTTGTGGTAGCAGGTGAGGTTCTAGGGGAAGAGGATGGGAGGGGTCTGGCCTGCGCTGGAAGATTGGCTCTTAGGGTTTACAGTTGCTGTCCTTTTTTGGGGGGGATATTTTTGGGTTTCACCAAGGATTTCCACCTTGTGCCCCATGATGTTGGTGAATGTGGCTCAGTTTTGGAAATTACCTTGTAACTTCGTCATCCTCCTAGAGACCCAGTGCGGCTCCCTCGGCACCCTTGTAGCCTTTGTGGACAGGGCCCTAGTTGGTCCCCTCCCAGGGCCCTTCTCCTCCCCAGCAGCACACAGAGGGTCCAAGGGCCCAGATGAAGGCTGATCAAAATACTCCTGCCTGTCTTTTTTCTGGCTTTCACAGGTGATGAGTGACATTCCTCTACAGGGTCCTCCAGATGGAAAGGACTCACAAGATCTGGTTGCCTGCACTAGCTCTGTGTTGCACTCAGATGGTTGAGGCAATTAAGGTACAAAGGTTTATATAACTCATGCTCTGGAAGGCTCTGTCCAAGATGGGGACGCGTCATTGCTCTGGGTCTCTGGTGTAGTGTTGCTTAGCAACAGAGAGACGGTCATGTAAATCGCTCATATCCTGAACCAGGAAGGCCAGGGAAAGGACTAGGATCCTGCCATCCCCTTCAGGACCATGCCCTTGTGATGCCCAGATCACGGGGACCCCCAAAAGACCACCACAGGGACCCCCAAAAGACCACCACGGAGACCGAATCCCATATGTAAAAGCAAAGAGGCTTTTATTTTCAAGCTCTGAGCTTGGTCTGTCTGTCCAAAGCAGTGGTGAAAGCAGAGAGCCCTGAGCGCAGGTGGGGTTGGGTTTTAATCATAGCAGAGGTTGGGGTGAGGGGATTTCCAGGGTTCAGAACCTTGATTGGTTGACATTTGTCTAGGGGTATAGGGAATGTTTGAAATGTCAGGTATTTCCTCTTAGGTGCAGGCCCCACTGGGTGGGGTCAGCTTATGGCTCTTCCTGGGTCCAGTTGCTGTCTGTCAGAAGCTGTGTCTAGGCCTCTAAGCCTGTCATGGCAGCTGTGTGGTCAAATTGTTTTGGGCTCCCCACAGCCCTCAATGGTCTAAGAACCGTGGCTGTAAAACTCAGCTCTTACCTTAAATGGAATAGATGACTTTTTCTGATCCCAATATGAGTGAACATGGGTCCCATTGCCCCAAATACAATGCTCCAATGTGGTAACCATTTCATGACTCCCCCCCCCCCCCCAGACAGGGTTTCTCTATGTAGTTTTGGTGCTTGTCCTGGATCTCACTCTGTAGACCAGGATGGCCTGGAACTCACAGAGATCTGCCTGCCTCTGCCTCCTGAGTGCTGGGATTAAAGGCGTGTGCTACCATACCGGGCTCATGATGTGTTTATAGTTCAAATCCTTTTGAGGGAACATGATAATGCATGCAAGCTCTTATTCCCAGCACTCCAGAGGCAGAGGTAGGAGGGTCTCTGGGAGCTCCAGGCCGGTCAGGATCAGGCAGTCTACGCCGGTTCAGGGAGGTGACCATCTCCGAACGAGAGAAGATTGATTTAGACAAGTCCCTGGGGGTATTTACTTGACTGGTGTTTTTTTTGGGCTCTACCAGCAGACTACTGTTGGACTACACTTGGGCAAGCGATCCCGGGTTGTTAGAAAGCTAACTGAGCAAGCCAAGGAGAGCTAGCCAGCGAGCACTTCTCACCCCCGCCCTGGCCTCTTCATCAGTTCCTGCCTCCATTTCTTGCCCCGACGTCCCTTCAGGGTGGGCAAAAGCTGAGATAAACCCTCTTCACCACCGCAGTAGAAACCTAACTGGCACAAGACTCGATGTTCTACAGTATCAGACGTTCAGTCAGGATTTACTCTTGACGTAAAAACCATGCATTTTAGTGCCCAGATTTGCCGTCATCTTCAGAAAATGATAAAATTACAAGTATGCCAAAGAATTACCTTCCAATTTATGGCTCGTTAATGTTTGATTCATGTAACTACTTTATATACCTATACCTCTGGGGTTCTGGGGAAATTTCTGGGGCGAAAAGGGGTGACGTGTTCAGGCGAGGAAACAGTTTAGGAAGCGCTGTCCTAGGGAGCTGCTTAAGCCTGGGGAAATGGGGAGGGCGCATCTCATCTGGGCATCGACCAAATCCGACTGGATGGGCAGAAATGAGGGTAGCTCAGCCAGCCACCTGGGGCTGCCATGGGAGCGGGGCGGGCTTGCCCAACTGTGACAGCTGGGACGTGATAACGTGGGTGTTGGCTTAGGAAGGGAATCGCTAGACGCGGTGGGGAAACTGAGCAACTGTCTTCTGGTGCTGGAAAAAAAGTGGCCGCGGGGAGGGTACCCGGAGGCAAACGGTGCAGCGCGAATGGCAAGGCTGGCTCTGCGGGGTCCGGGCCGCGATGGAGCCAGGCGGCAGCTGCAGGGTGCAGCGCGGGTTGCTGCAGCCTGGTTGCGCGTCCCCGAGGCCCAGGCAGCGGGGCGCAGTGCGCATTCCCGCGCGCTGCTCGCGGGGGCCGCCAGGGGGCGCAGCGGGCTCTCAGCGCGACCACCGTGCGGGGCGCCCGGCCGAGCCCCGGGCTTCCAGGTAAGCGGGGCGCCGCGCCGGCGGCTGTCGGGCGAGGACCCGCGGGCGGGCTGAGGTCGCTCGACGGGCCGGGACACCGCCACGGACACCGCCGCTCCGCGCGGAGGCGACGGCCACCGCCCACAGCGCCGCGGAGCCGGCCGCACTGCGGCAGGGGCGGGGCTTCCGGCGGGGCCACATCCGGGGGACCGCGCTCCGCCGCCGCCGCCGCTGAGCGCGCGCGCGCGGAGAGCCGCGAGGCCGGAAGTCGCTGGCGAGCGCCTCCCGCCCTCCCGAAAAAGGGAGAAAGCCGCTGCGTGGAGGGAGCCGAGCCCTCAGCCATGTAGAAGGCAGCTGGTAAATCCAGCGTGCGTCAGAGACGAGGGGTTAGTGTTCCTCGCACGCGGACCGGTCTCTCGAAGACACGGGAGCCGAGCACGCGCATGCCATGACGTCATGTCTGCGGTCTGCGAGCCGGAGGGATGCTGGCCACGCCCCCGGGGCTCGGCTGCCAGGCTCAGCCTGGGCGCGGGCGCCAGGTGGAATTGCTCCCGTAAAGGGAATTCTGGGGATGCCCGGCACACCTCGCAGGCGTGTGTCCCGTCTACCCGCTCTCGAGATTTCGCCCCTCACTGCCCCGTAGGCTGGCTGGTGTGTGGATCTGGTTTCGCGGTGTGGTCGCCCGCGGGGCCCGAGCTCTGCACACGGCGTCAGTGCCCGCAGCACGTCCGCCATTGGTTGGATGAGTCCGCAGTGCAGCACCATTTGGTCGTGCAGAAAAGTGTCACCTGACATAGCGTGATTTTCTAGATTCCACTGGCAGATAGAGGAAAACTAGATATGCACGGATGCTGTGTGGTTATTGTTTTTGTGTGAGAAGGGGGAACTAGGAAAAATTTCGAGTATTTTGAATGAGACAATGGAGGGAAGATTTAAAATAAGCCTTTGCCATTCCAAAACCTGGGATTTATCTTTAGCTAAATTTTACTGGGGTGGGGACGTAAATGTGGGGAAGGACTTGTCTGGTGTGAGTCGGACTAGGTTCAGTCCCCAATAACGCCCCCCCAAAAGAAAATAATTATGCTGAAAAAAATGAGAGATAGTGAAAGGTTAGAGTCTCTTCAAATGTGAAGACTTGGTTCAAGGAAAGCAGGGGGATTGGGTACCAATATTTATAACAACACACTGTCAATGAGAGTGATGTCATCCTCATTATCTAAATCATTTTTATTATTTAAGAAAATAAACCAAAGTAAACTCCAAATATCTCAGGCATTTTTTTTTTTTATTGATATAAACATCAGAATTTGTAGAAATGTTGCCAGAAGGGTTTTGGGTTCTGTTGCTTGGAGTTCTCAGTTGTCGATAAAATTGAAGATAAGGATCACACGGCTTTTCTCAAGTCTGTGTGGCCATGTCCTCAGATGAAAAATAGAATCTAAGAGTTCGCCTCCTGGGGTTGGGGATTTAGCTCAGTAGTAGAGAGCTTGCCTAGCAAGCACAAGGGTTTGATCCTTATCTCCAAAAAAAAATTGTGTTTTTTTAGCACAAGTTAGAACCATCTGTTAGGGTTCTGTCTTCAGTGTGGGACCCCTCCCACACCAATAGACAAAATCACCTAGTTTTAATTCTTACTTAGATCATTGTCTTCCAGGAACTCACTGTGGGATACTCTGGCTCCTGCATTCCCAAGGAACCCAGAGGAGGGTGTTTGGTGTCCTGGTCTCTCACTCCCTGCCTTATTCCCTTGAGGTAGGGCCCTTACTGATCTGGAGCTGGCAGCCAGCAAGTTCCTGCCAGCTTCTTTTCTCTGCTTCCCTCCACCCCCACATGCTGGGGTTACAGGTGCATGTGTGGCCATGTCCAGCTTTTTATGTGGGTGCCAGGGCTTTGAAATTGTGTGCCTGGTGCCTGTGGCAGCCAGAAGAGACTGATGTTTTGGAACTGGAATTACAGGTGTGTGAGCTGCCATGTGGGTGCTGGGAATCAAACCCAGTGCTCTTAACCGAGACATCTCTCCGGTTTTATATATATTTGATTATTTGGGCAAATATGTAGAACAATTCTGCTATCTGTTGACCATTTGCACAGGTAGTCCAGGGGAAGTTAGAACCCTGTTTATTTCTGCAGTATGGTATAGTCAACTAGTGCTCCAAAGGCTTGGTGATTGTCTGTAAATATTAGTTTGATTTCTGTTAAATGATGTGTTGTAGTTAGGGCTGTAGTTTAGATGCTTGTGCAGATTTAATCCCAGAAAGATGAACATGCGTACAATCCTAGCACCTGGGGAGGTGGGAACCAGAGGATTGGGGTTCAGGGCCAGCCTGGCTCCTTAGTGAGTTGGAGGCTGTGCTGGTAGGGTTTTGTGTACTGGATACAAATGTAGACCTATCTGGGAAGAGGGATCTTTTTTTTTTTAAAGATTTATTTATTTATTATGTATACAACATATGACTGCAGGCCAGAAGAGGGCACCAGATCTCATTACAGATGGCTGTGAGCCACCATGTGGTTGCTGGGAATTGAACTCAGGACCTCTGGAAGAGCAGTCAGTGCTCTTAACCTCTGAGCCATCTCTCCAGCCCTGGGAAGAAGGATCTTAATGGAGAAAATGCCCCCATGAGATCAGCATGTAGGCAAGACAGTGGGATATAGGCCTGTTGATGGTTACATAGAGCATTTCCTCATACCATGGTCCCTAATCTTAATTCACATGTCTTACTGAAGGAGGGCATCACATGCCTCCCTGACGCTAGTCCTTTATTTTGTATTGTGTGCCATGCACACTAATCAAGAGCATCAGGTGTGCCTGAGGCGTCTTGTGACCAAAGTCATGGCATGGGACCCTGATGGGCGGAGCCAAGGTGCCCCACAGTGGGTGACAGAGACATGTCACGCAGACACAGCAGGTGGTGGCCAAGGGGGCACTGCGGAAAGTTACTCACACCACGCAGACCCGCATCCATGTGGAAAGGTTTAGTAAGGGGGGGAGGGGCAGAAAGAGAAAATGGGCGGGGTCTGAGGAGAGAAGAGGAAGAGAAAAGGGAAGAAAGGAAGAGAAGAGGTGTGTGCTGCCTCATGGTGGGAGAGAGAGAGAAGAGGAGAGGGAGGTTTTTTCTTAAAGGGGACTTTAGGTAGGGTGACATCAGGATGCTGGGTGGGCCATGGGTAGATCTGAATGCTAACCATTGAATGGCTGCAAAGCCCCTTCAGCAAGACAGCCACTGTTTTCCCCAAGGCTCCTTCAAGGTCAAAGTACTTCTAAAAAACAGCTGTTTGTTCTAGTATCTGCCCCATACAGTGATTCTGCTAAATTCCTACAATAGGTCCTTGTCTTAGTTTCTTCTCTATTGCTGGGATAAAACTCCATGACCGATTTACAAACTCCATTTGTAAGTGCTTACAAAAGAAAGCATTTAATTTGGCTTACAGCGTCTTAGGGTTAGAGTCTGTGATGGCAGAGTGAGGGAACAGCTGAGAGCTCATATGTTGATCCACAACTGTGAGGCAGAGGAGAGAGAGAGAGAGAGAGAGAGAGAGAGAGAGAGAGAGAGAGAGAGAGAGAGAGAGAGAGAGAGAGAGAATCCTCAGTGATGGAGTGGGAATCCTTCCATTCTTTTAAAACTTCACCCCGCCCCCCAGTGACACACCTTCTCCAACAAGGCAGACCTAATCCTCCCCAAACAATCTCACCAACTAGGGACAACATACTCAAATATATGAGCCTGTGGGGGCCACTTTCTTTCATACTACCACAGTTAGGATATTTTATCACAGCAACAGAAACCTAGCCAGGGCAGAGGCCAGCCTGGGTGAGGCACGAGGCACCATTTAAAAAAAGATAAATGAGGGGGCTGGAGAGATGGCTCAGAGATTAAGAGCACCGACTGCTCTTCCAGAGGTCCTGAGTTCAATTCCCAGCAACCACATGGAGGCACCATCTGTAATGAGATCTGGCACCTTCTTCTGTATATATAATAATAAATTTTTTAAAAAAAAGGAAAAACGAGAGGTAAACAAAGTACAAGTAACTTCATATTCTGTTTGAAAATACCCTTGCTTGTAAGTAAGGAAGATCATCTAAAAACAAATTTTTGCAGCTGGGAAGTCGTGGCGCACACCGTTAATTCCAGCACTCGGGAGGCAGAGGCAGGAGGATCTCAGAGTTCGGGGCCAGCCTGGTCTACAGAGCGAGTTCTAGGACAGTCAGGGATACACAGAGAAACCCTGTCTTGAAAAACAAAAACAAAAAACCTTTGCATTTTATCTTTCATTCTTTCTCCTCCTCCTCTTCTTTCTCCTTTTTGCAAGGGATGGGAGGGGACATGGGCTCTCATTTTAGCCTTGCCTAGTCTGGAACGTAATATTTAGAAAAGACTAGCCTTGAACTCATATGGATCCACCTGCCTCTGCCTCCAAAATGCTGAACTAAAGGCATGTGCCACTATATCCCGGTAATTCTGTATTTCCTCTTTTAAAAAGGTTTTATTTTATGTGAGTGTTTGCCTGCAGCATTTGCATGCAGCATATGCATGCAGTGCCTGCAATGGCCAGGAGAGGGCACCAGATCCCCTGGAACTGGAGCCGGTCAGGTCCCCGCTGTGCTTCTATTCATCTTGGAATGGATGTAAAGAGGCTAGATCAGGTAGTTGCAGTGCCTCAGGAACTGTTCAGAGGAAGCAAAGGTATCCTAGATGTGGGTATCTTAGTGGTGCTGGGTGAGACAGTAAGGGTGTGACTACAGGGTGGGGAACGTAATGTGGAGGGGCAGTGCCTCTTACCTTCAGTTCTTTATGGTGAGGCACCCATGGAATTTCTAAAAGTAGCAAGGTTGATAGGGGGCTGGAGAGATGGCTCAGCAGTTAAGGGCACTGGCTGCTCTTCCAGAAGTCCTGAGTTCAATTCCCAGCACCCACATGGTGGCTTACAACCACCTGTAATGAGATCTGATTCCCTCTTCTGGTCTGCATGAAGACAGGTCAGTTATATATATAAAATAATTAAATTTTTTTTCTATTATTTTTTTCTAAGTTTTTTTTATTCATTTTACATACCAATCATAGATCCCCCTCCTCCCGCCCCTCCAGCCTTCCTCCCCAACCCACCCACCAAAATAAATAAATATTTTAAAAAATAGCAAGATTAGCCGGGTGATGGTGGCGCACACCTTTAATCCCAGCACTCGGGAGGCAGAGGCAGGTGGATCTCTGTGAGTTCGAGGCCAGCCTGGTCTACAGAGTGAGTCCCAGGACAGGCTCCAAAGCTACACAGAGAAACCCTGTCTCGAAAAACCCAAAAAAAAAAACAAAAACAAAAAAAAAAAAAACAAAACAAAAACCAGCAAGATTGCATTGAGCAGGAGACTGGCAAGCACAGACGCCGCCAGAGTCCAGCTCCAGCGGGGTTCTTGTGCCGCAGGCCAGAGGTCAGCAAAGAATGGAGAGTCTGACCACCTGTTGTCTTTAAAACTGATGGCCCGGACTAGCTCAGGCGGACTAGCTCAGGCGGTCTTTATAAAGTCCTAATGCATTCAAGCATGAGCAGTTTCAAATCATTTCTCTTTAATCATTTTCCAAGGATCATTAACATTTTAGTTTCTCCTTTACACCATATCATTACAGTATAAGCCAAATGTTTGTATCTAGTTAGGTACATCTTATTCAAACTGTGCCCTAGCCAGCAGGAAACATCCGATTACAAAGAGATTTAAGCCCTATGATCAGTTCTTAACAATTTGAAATCAGCTGAGTATATTATGATGCTTAGGACATCATTTTCAGGTGTATACCAGTTTCTAAGTGATCTGTATATCACCTTTATTATGTGGATTACAGTTATAATCCTCTTCTTTATAAGTTCTCAAAATAGTAACCATTAATACCTAACTCTTTAACTATTGGGACTAAATTTCTTATTCTTTCTGGCAGTTTCTACTTGTACTTTTCTTTAAGGGAAATGGGAGGTTTTTTGTTGTTGTTGTTGTTGCTGTTTTTTTGAACTGAGGATTGAACCCAGGGCCTTGTGCTTGCTAGGCAAGTGCTCTACCACTGAGCTAAATCCCCAACCCAGAAATGGGAGTTTTAGATTCCTTTATTGATATATTGGAAAAATATCTAAGTGTTCATTTTCTGGCACCAGAGAAATGTCTGACCTTTCATGTCCTGTATCTTTTCCTTATATGTTCCTATAAGTTTTTAATGTCATCTTTTAAGAAACTATTTTCCAAGTTCTTAAGTTCTTTAGCATATATTTATCTCTTTTTGGAATTAAATAAGCAATAATCATTAACCTTAGTGAGTTCCTCCTGCTTACTCAGGATTACTGCACAGGCAGCCAGGGGCTGTAGATGTAACCAACCATCTTATTAAATAAGAAACACAGAACCAATGCAAAGAAGAAAGCCAAGAGGTCAGAGCTCAGAGCTAAAAACCTTACCTTTCCTCCTGCGGTGGTCCTACCTCTCTGAACCAGAGCTACTTCCTGTGTTAAAGTCTTTATATAGAGTTTCTGTTCTGCCTTCTCATTGGTTGTAAAACCAACCACATGACCGCCTCGTCATGACCTGTCTGTATAGACCTCCAGGTTTTCTATGATTGGTATTGAGATTAAAGGCAGGTGTATCCAATACTGGCTGTATCCCTGAACACACAGAGACTTACCTAGCTCTGCCTACCAAGTGCTGGGATTAAAGTGTGCACCACCAACGCCCAGCTTTTGCTATGGCTCTAATAGCTCTGACCCCCGGGCAACTTTATTTATTAACATACAATTAAAATCACATTTCAGTACAAATAAAATACCACCATAAGGGGCAACTGGAGAAACCAGTTTCTGTAACAGAGACATTTTTCTGTTGGGGCTTTTGTTCCCAGTAAACTCAGGCACAATCACAACTAATAAAGCAAAACTAAGAGTTACTGTAAGAATAAGCATAAAGAAAGTTACAGAGGCCTGAAGCCCATGGGTTCCCTAGGATTCGTGCAGGAGTTGGCCGTATAGTATCCATAGGTCCAAATGGATAGGTTTCTCCGGAGGGCCTTGCTTTCTAAGGAGCTGTTTGCAACACATCTATGCACTGTCATTCCAAAGGGAGTAAGAGCTAAATATGGGTGACCTGCATGTCATCTTCCACTGTGGAAGCAGTTTCAGGATGTCTCAGCGTCACAGAAGTGATGCCACAAATGAGCACATGGAGTCCCGACAGGGGCCTTAGGTGGGAGGCTACAGAGCAGAGAGCTCTCTGCTCCAGGCCTCGGATTGGCTCATGGTGATTTTAGCTTCTGGGTGGCCGGAAGCTTGTTGTCTGCTAAGTCGGCACATTCCAGAGGTCCCACCCATAGTCAGGAGGACAGTAGGGGAACAGGTGTGTGGTAAAAGGTTGTTAAGGGGACTAAAAAAGGCCCAGGATACGTTTGGGTTTTGAACTATATCCTTCCAACTCTCCACAATCATGAAGTTCTGACCAACCAGCCCGAAGACTCTTCTACACGTGTATCTTTCCTAGGAACTTGTGTTCACAGCCTTCTGACTGTACATCAGGCAACAGATCTGCAGAGGGTCTGGAACTTGGTAGTTGGGCACGGTCTGATGCAGCAATTGTGTGTGTGTGTGTGTTTGTGTGTGTGTGTGTGTGTATTACAGTTTTAAGTAAACCATTAAGTTGAATGATAGTGTTGGGAACCAGGGGCCTCACTAGGAGAAAAGGGGGACCCTGTAGATTGGAATGGAAAAGTTTATTTTTGTTTGTTTGTTTTTTTGTTTTGTTTTGCTTTTTTGAGCCAGGGTTTCTGTGTGTAAAAACCGTGGCTGTCCTGGAACTCACTTTGTAGACCAGCAGGCTGGCCTCAAACTCATAGAGATCTGCCTGCCTCTGCCTCCCGAGTGCTGGGATTAAAGGAATGTACCACCACACCCAGCTGGAGTGAAAGGTTTTTCATTTGGATTTATTTATTTTCATTTAATTATTTATTTAATTATTTAATTATTTATTTATTTATTTATTTATTTAATTATTTATTTATTTATTTATTTATTTATTTATTTATTTATTTATTTATTTATTTATTTATTTATTTTTAAAGACAGGGTTTCTCTGTATAGCCCTAGCTGTTCTGGAACTCGATTTGTAGACCAGGCTGGCCTCGAACTCACAGAGATCCACCTGACTCTGCCTCCAGAGTGCTGGGATTAAAGGCGTGTGCCGCCGCCGCCGCCGCCGCCGCCGCCGCCGCCGCCGCCGCCGCCGCCGCCGCCGCCGCCGCCGCCGCCGCCGCCGCCAACGCCGCCAACGCCGCCGCCGCCGCCACCGCCACTACTACTGCCGGTTCATTTGGATTTATTTTTAAGCAGCTATTTCTATGAACCTGGGAACAGGGCCACCCATAGCAAAGGGCGTTCCCTGGGCCCATATCTTGTTTTTTAAATATCATTGTCTGTGGAAAGGAGCCAGAGGTCCTTGGAGAAATGCCTCCTTCAGGACAGTGAGAGATGAGCCAGGGATGGCTCCTTCCAGAAAGCACAGAGATGCCTAAACAAATGACAGGGAGAGTCCAGAAGGGCGTGGGCAAGCCTGCCTGGCACAGCCTGAGAACGAGGCTGAACCGTGGCGATACTGAATAAATAGCACTGAGTATAAAAGACTCGGGGCTGGGGAGTGGTTAGGAGGTCATGCATTTGCCATGCCAGGGCGAGCACTGGAGTCCAGAGCCCCAGATCCTACATGAAGGCCTTGTGGGTGAAGGCAGGGGCAGGGATCACCAGAGCAAGCAGACTAGGAAGACTAGCCATATCAATGAGCCCTGCGTTTGATTGAGAGAGCCTTCCTCAATGAGTAAGGCGGAAGAATGATTGAGGATTGGCTTCCACAGGCATGTGCCCCCCTGTGCAGGCACACCCACATGCCTCAATGCTCCCCCCACACATGCCTCAATGCTCCCCCCATATCTCCCTCAGTGCTCCCCCCACTAGAATGGAAGAAGAAAACCAAGTCCACCACTCATGGGTGAGTGTGAAAAGCAAAGGAAACTTGAAAACAGAAGGTGAACAGGGTAGAAGGGACGTTTCTGACTGAGAGTAAACAAATGTAAACAAATGTAAACAAATGCATACAAGGAAATGCTGGAGGAACAGCTCAGTGAGGCAGTCCTGGGTTTAGACAAATCACAGGTGTGATAACCATCGGGTGGAAACGATAATTGAGGGATAAAGAATATCACAGTTCCAGAGTGTCACCCCATGGATACACCTCCACACTGTGATCAAAGTCAGCATCACCAGTGAGGGTGGAACTGACTTCACGTGCCCAAAATGTATAACCGGAAATGTCATCGTATAGTGGAGAAAGGTCACGGTACAGAAAAGCCACCTCCAGGAGAACTAACCGCACCCCCCCCCCCAGACCTGCCTAAAACCAGTCATGAAATGGACAGTTTTATGAATCTCATTAGGGTCTTCATGACCTAACACCCCTCCTCTTAAGCATCACCTCCCCAAGTGAGAATTACCAAGTGACTTCTGGGGGCTATGTCCAAGCCACAGCAGGTGCAATCTGATACTCGTGGGAAAATCTTAGAGCTGGCAGATGTTAGCTGTGGGGCAATTTAAATCTGAATTCAGTTACTGCAGCATGCTTGAGTAAGAGAAACGTTCTTAGGAAATACACCCTGAATGCTTATGGATGAAGGGTCATGATCTCTGCAGCTTAATCTCAAGTCATTCTGTACTATTCTGCATGCACCAACATTTTCAGAACATGTTCTCAATGTTGAACATTTAAAAATTCCCAACTTAGAAAATTATTCAGCTGGGCAGTGATGGCACATGCCTTTAATCCCGGCAGAGGCAGAGGCAGAGGCAGAGAGGCAGAGGCAGAGGCAGAGGCAGAGGCAGAGAGGCAGAGGCAGAGGCAGAGGCAGAGGCAGAGGCAGAGAGGCAGAGGCAGAGGCAGAGAGGCAGAGGCAGAGGCAGAGGCAGAGAGGCAGAGGCAGAGAGGCAGAGAGGCAGAGGCAGAGAGGCAGAGGCAGAGAGGCAGAGGCAGAGGCAGAGAGGCAGAGGCAGAGAGGCAGAGAGGCAGAGGCAGAGAGGCAGAGGCAGAGAGGCAGAGGCAGAGGCAGAGAGGCAGAGGCAGAGAGGCAGAGAGGCAGAGGCAGAGAGGCAGAGGCAGAGAGGCAGAGGCAGAGGCAGAGAGGCAGAGAGGCAGAGGCAGAGGCAGAGGCAGAGGCAGGTGGATCTCTGAGTTTGAGGCCTAAGTCTATAAAGCAAGTTCCAGGACAGCCAAAGCTGCAGAGAAACACTGCCTTGAAAAACCAATAAATAAATAAAATATTGTTCCTCCTTTGTTAACATTTTTAAGGTAAGTGCCTAGATTATGACTACCAAATGAAGAAGTGTAAATGTTACGGTCTGTGAGGAGAAGGGCTGACTTAAATGCAAGGCGGTTAGGGACACTGGAGGTGAGAGCAAGGCGGTTAGGGACACTGGAGGTGAGAGCAGAGCTGGGCACATACATAGCCATGCTCTCCATAGCAGGTGTGTGCTCTGTGCAGAGGAGCCCCTGGTACTAGGAAGGCCCCACCCCCGGCTTCCATCAGACTTCTCAGGTTAATAACGCCCCGGCCATTATCCCAGGGCCTGCTCTGACCTAAATTTAGAGCTTGGACAATGAGGTATTTGTAATTAGCTGGTGCATTGCCCTGAGATTTTCCCAAGCCCCACAGTGTGAAGCTTTCTGTGCAGAGATTCATCAGTCTCCAGAGCAGAGCAGTTGTGAAAATCAGTAGAAATCTAAAATGGGAGTGGGTGGGTGGGGGGAGGCAGGGAAGGCCTAAAATTACTGAGTTGAAAACAAAGATCACTGATAATGGGCATGTGGGTCAATGGTGATACTTTGGAAAAGAGTTGAGCCTTATTTTCGTGTGAGCATTCGATGTCAGGAGCATGTGTACATTTGTCTTTCCACAGTGTCACAATGTATGAATAACAATAAATTCAAAAGCGATGTCACATTTGTTGGTTGCACTTCCAAGTGCTCCAGGTTTCCTTGGATGGCTGCTGCAGTCACGGCTTCTTGTTCGTTTTCAAAGATTTGTTTATTTTTACTTTGTGTGTTTTGGTGTCTTGCCTACATATATGTCTGTGTACCACTTGTGTGCCTGCGGAGGCCAGAAGCTCCCCTGGAACTGGAGGTACATGGTTGTGAGCCACCACGTGTGTGCTGGGAATTGAACCTGGGTCGTCTGCAAAGAGCAGGCAATGCCTTGAACGGCTGAGCCATCGTTCCAGCTCCTCCCAGGTGTTTTACTGCAATCTTAATTACTAATATCTCAGGTCCTGTGTGTCATTACGCTTCATACGTGTGTGTGTGTGTGTGTGTGTGTGTGTGTGTGTGTGTGTGTGTGTGTGATACGCTGTGCAGTATATGGATGTCACATTTGTGTCAGAGTACTCTGTTGCACTTACTCTCTGCACTTTGACCACTTGTGCTGTCCACAGCACAACGAAGTGTCCCTGAGGTCTGGGAGCCGCTTTAATCTATGGGTGCAGGGTAAGAATTTGGAGGGTGGCTTGATACTATTTCCATTCAGCAGAATAACAGCAAGTGCTCCACTCCTGGGGCTTGTGACCTCACAACCGTCGCTTCTTGGCGAGATTCACAGTACCAGGCATACCTTTCCTCCTGTGGAGATTGGCTTAAATCCAATCAGAGAGTGGTTAATTATCTCCCTAACATCTGAGCCACTAGTTCATGCATGGGTATGTCTTGCCACACTGCTCATCATTACAAATTACAGGGTTCAAAGCTGGGGTGATTATTTATGAATTTCCCCCTATGCAGCCTACATAGTACCTTCTAGCGCCATGAAAGCTAGCAGGAGTAAACTCCCTGGTCAGTACTAATGATTTCTCCATGTCCAGTGACCACTGTGTGTCATCTTCAGCAAGAGGGTCTTACCATCAAGTGCTGAGGGTCAGTCAGGAACACAATAGCTTGTGTTATTTGGGGGGCTCTGGGACACTTCTGACCGACAACTCAAGGGGAGGTATCCTGTAGCTCGCACTGGGGTTTTTGTTAACCTATGGCTTTAGGAGGAAGACACACACACATGCACACGCACACACCCACATGAAGCTTACTGTAGTGGTTTGAAGTAGAAATGCCCCTCATAGGCTCATGTATTTGAACTCGTGGTACCCAGTTGGTGGTGGTGTTCGGGGAGGTTAAAAAGTGTGGTCTTGCTGGAGGAAGTACTCTTTGAGACTTCATAGCCTCGCCCCATTTCCAGTTCACATCTGCTTCATGCTTACAGTTGAAGACATAATGTTTTATCAGAAAAGTAATGAATACACATAAAATAATAGGTTTCCATTTGGGTTTCCCAAACATCCTTAGTGTTAGTTTTCTCTTCCCCTATCTCCTCCTCATACTTACGCCTCCATCCCTCCAACTAAACCTCCCTCCCCATAGTCTTCCCCGCCATATCATCTGTATTCTCCTATCTGTCCCCATAGACTCCCCCCCAACATCACCTGTATACTACTCCCCATAGCCCCCCATATCACCTGTATTCTACTCCCCATAGCCCCCCACATCACCTGTATTCTACTCCCCATAGCCCCCCATATCACCTGTTTTCTACTCCTCCCCATAGCCCCCCCCACATCACCTGTATTCTACTCTCCTCCCATAGCCCCATATCACCTAGTAAGACCTTGTTTGAAAATAGTAACACAAAGGCGTGCGTGCGTGCGTGCGTGTGTGTGTGTGTGTGTGTAAGTAGTAGTAGCAGCGTATCTAGGGGGCCCGAGACCCTTAGTTCAGTGCCCAGTAGCCGTGCACACAAAATTCTCGAATCTGGAAGCATGGGGTGGGGGCTTCTTGAAACTGTTGACCTGAAAATGAAGGGATCAGAGTTCAGAGGTCAGAATCAAGACCCTCTCAGGGTCCCCATCCCTAGGGTGAGAAGGGGAAGGTGGAGAGTGTTAGGTCAGAATCTCCTCCTCTCAGCTGAGAGGAGGAGGAGGAACTTCTCCAGAGGCCTGGCTTCGCCTGCTTCTCCGCAGCACAACTTTCCGCAGGGTTTATTATTGTGCCGGGGAGCAGCCCAGCGCCCACCGCACAGGGTTCTCACAGAGGCTCGCAGGCACAGGCGCACAGGGGACGCATTACAGGGTCAGTAGGGTGCTGCAGGCTCCCACAAGGGGGTGACCTCGGAGGCCAGCAGCCCTAAAGGACAAGCAGGCACCCTTCGTCCTCCTGTAGGGAGGTCACACTTCTGAGGAGCGACCCTGTGTGCAGCGGGCCCTGGTGGTGTCTCCAGTCTCAGCCGACAGTGGGCAGAGGTAGCCCTGGCACTGCCCGAGCCCGGCTGGGGTGTGGCCAGGATCTGGGGCCTCAGGGATCTGGCCCTTTCCCAGGGTCCGTTCCTGCTCACGAGGCCGCCACCTGCGTCGTGGTTGGTGAAGACGCACCGCCCCATTCCCGTGCATTTCGCTGATTGCCACCGGCTCTGGAGCTGCCGGTAGCGTGGGCCAGCAGCACCGCGGGCCAGGAGCACCGCGGGCCAGCAGCACCGTGGGCCAGCAGCACCGCGGGCCAGCAGCACCGTGGGCCAGCAGCGCCCGTGAGGGGCCGTGGACTCCCCGGCCTTAGAGGTACGTGCTGCCCGCTGCCCGTGGCTCCCGCTGGGGACACACTCCCTTTCCAGTTCCCCAGGAGCTCGCCGGCCAGCCCAGCCTGGCTCCTGCTGGAGTGTCCAGCCTTTGATGTTTCTGTTTGTCCCCGCAGGGGGAGTTATTTATAGACAGGAATAATTTCTTCACAGCGGGGACCCTTTGGCTTTGCTCTACCGGGTCTGGATACTATCATTTTTTTCCGGGCCAAAATCTGGAAGCCAGCTCAATCCAGTTGCATCATGTTCTCTGCCTCTTCAATAGTCAGCTTCTCCGGCACCTGTGTTTACTGTTTATGAATGTGGGGGACACCTCACCCCTGTTGAGGACATGGGAGTGGGGTTCACCCTTTTTCAGCTCCGTCCCCCATCCACGAAGGGGTTTTGATTTGGAAACCCTTGAATGCTGGAAGGTGGGCAGGAGGAAGTGAGCTCTGGGGTCTCACCGGGAAGCTGTGTTCTGTTCACCCCGCACCCCCAGGTCCCCTCTGATTGTTTGGATGGGGCTTCCCTCCTCCACCCAGGTGCCGACTTCTGGTTGTAAAGGTCCATCCCCTCTCCCCTGCTGGGTGAAGATGGATTCACTTGCAGTGTACGAAGTTTTGTGAGCACTTTGTTTTCTAGTAGCCGAGTAAGTAAAAGAGATGCCAGTTGTGCCTACTTGGGAAAAAGAATGGAGTTTTAGTTACAGAAACTTCTGTTGAGCACTCACTGGTACAGGCATAGTGCTGAACACCAGGGATCCACATCCAGACGCCAGGGATGTGGAGATGCCTAGCAAACTCAGTCAGTCGGCCTGCAGCTGTGTAGGGATCTGAGTGCGAGAGTGGGGGGTGCAGAGGGAGGCAACTGGAAACTATCTAGTTTGTGTTTCTCCTTTAAAAATTGAGATTGGTAGGTTTTCTTTTTAAAGCAATATTTTTCTCTCTCTCTCTCTCTCTCTCCCTCCCTCCCCCGCCCCCGTCCTTCCTTCCTTCTTTCTTTTTTTTTTTTTTAAAGATTTATTTATTTATTATGTATATACAGCATGTATGACTGCAGGCCAGAAGAGGTCACCAGATCTCATTACAGATGGTTGTGAGCCACCATGTGGTTGCTGGGAATTGAACTCAGGACCTCTGGAAGAGCAGTCAGTGCTCTTAACCTCTGAGCCATCTCTCCAGCTCTTGTTTTATTGTTTTTTTGAGACAGGGTTTCTCTATCTAGTTTTGGTTCCTGTCCTGGATCTCGCTCTGTAGACCAGGCTGGCCTCGAACTCACAGAGATCCTTCTGGCTCTGCCTCCCATGTGCTGGGATTAAAGGTGTGCTCCACCAATGCCCAAAAGTAATATTTCTTTTATTTTAAAATTTTTATTTTATGTGCAAGAGTGTTTCCCTGAGTATATGTATGTATGTGCCACATGCATGCATTCCTACAGAGACCAGAAGAGGCCAACTGATCCCTTGGAACTGGTGTTATGGATGGTTGTGAGCCACTATGTGGATGGAATCTGGGCCCTTTGCAAGAGCAGTGTGCTTTCTTAACTGCCAAGTCACCTCTCCTACCCCATGTTATTTCTTTACAAAAAATGTACATGGCCGGGCAGTGATGGTGCACACCTTTAATCCCAGAACGGGGGAGGCAGAGGCAGATGGATCTCTGTGAGTTTGAGGCCAGCCTGGACTACAGAGCTAGTTCCAAGACAGCCAGAGCTGTTACACAGAGAAACCCTGTCTTGAAAAACCAAAAATAAATTTTAAAAAATGTACATGGGTGCATGCATCCCATGGTGGTACATGTAAAGGTCAGAGCAACCTGTAGACTTCATCCACTTCATCCACCCCTTGTACCCTGATGTGAACTCTGGGGGTTGAATCGGGCCATCGGCCTGCATAACAAGCTCTTTCCCCATGAAACCGTCCTGCTGGCTCAGGATGAGAGCCCATCTCTGTGGCCCAGGCTCACCTCTAATGCCTGATCCTCCCACCTCAGCCTCCTGAGTAAGACTGCATGCCTCCATCAGCATGCCTGGCTTTCATTTCATTTCAGTTCTTTATTTTTTGGTTTTTTGAGACCGGGTTTCTCTGTATAGTCCTGGATAGCCTGGAACTCACTTTGTAGAACAGGCTAACTCTGAACTCAGCATTCCCTCCTGCCTCTGCCTCCTGAGTGCTGGGATTAAAGGCGTGTGTCACCACCGCTCAGCTTCATTATTATTACTATTTTTAATTTAATAGGTGAAAAACTGGGACCCAGAAAGATGAAGTAACTTGTTTATAGCTACATAGCTATTTAGGAACAGAAAAGGAGTGCCAATAAAATCATGCTAGACTTACAAAAGAGTTGCCAAAATAGTACTGAGAGTTCTTTCTCATCTCTTCTCAGCTTCCACCAATGTTGACCTCTTACACAATCATGATTGATCAATCCTAACTGAATAATGTTAGTGCAACACATGAACTGAACTGCCGGTTCCAGGTTTCACCAATTTTCCCCACCACTGTCCTTTTTTTTCTGGTCTAGGATCCAACTCAGGATTCCACATTGTGTTTCAAACTTTCATTTAATTAATTAATGCGTGTGCACCCATGTGCCGCTGCTCTTGAAGGTCAGAGGTCACCTTTATGGAGTTGGATCTCGTCTCCCATTTTCACGTGGGTTCCTGGGATTGAGTTTAAGGTGCTAGGTTTGCTCAGCAAGCTGCTCTCTCACTGTTCTGTTGCTGTGAAGAGACACCGCGGCCAAGGCAACTCCCATAAAGAAAGCATTTAATTAACTGAGGCTTTCTTATGTTTTAGAGGATTAACTCATTACCATAATGGCAGGGAGCAGACAGGCATGGCACTGGAACGGTAGCTGAGAGCTTTACATCCTGGTCTGCAGGGAGAGAGAGAGAGAGAGATAAGAGAGACAGAGACAGACAGAGAGACAGAGAAAGACAGAGACTGGGCCTATAGGCTTTTGAAACCCCAATGCTCACTCCCAGTGACACCTCCCCCAACAAGGCCACACCTCCTGATCCTCCCCAAACAGTTCCACTCCCTTATGACTAAGCATTCAAATATGTGAACCTCTGGGGGCCATCCTCATTCAAACCACCACACCTGCTGAGCCTTTGTGCCAGCCTTATTTTTTTAAGCAAGTTTCTCATTATGTTTGTAGTCTGGGCTAGCCTCCACCTCCTGAGTGCTGGGGTCATAGACACATATCACTGTGCCTGGCATTAAGCTTTTAATTAGTAAATTAAGTTTTTCTTTTCTGGACAGGGTCTCACTCTATGCTAGGCCACCTGGGCACTTACTATGTGGCCAAGGCTGGCCTCAAACTGACAGTGATACTCTGTCTCCTGAATGGCAGGATCACAGGCAACGATCCACCACTCCTGGCTGCCGAGCCCTTTAATTTTTAACTTGAGTTTCCCACTACTTGAAGTTCCTGCAGCCGGTGCTGAACGACTGACATTCAGGTGCTGTACAGAAAGCCCATCCCTGGCTTCCTCTTCCTTACAGCATGCACTTGCACTTTCAGAGCAAAGTGTTTCCCCAGGTGACCTTGATAATTCCCACCCACAGCTTTTGGGTGTGCCCAAGTTAGGGACAGTCCCAGCTCCTCTGCCCTGGACACGAAAGGTTGTCCCTAGCCTTCTGTGAGGTTGGCTGGTGGATCTTGACGATGAGGATGATGATGAAGTGTGTACACATGTGTGTCAGCAACTGTGTGAGTGCCAACAGCATGTGTCGAGGGGCAGAGGACGACTTATGGTGTGGTCTTTCATGTCGGTTCCAGGGATTGAACTCAGATCTTCTGGTTTGTGTGGCAAGTGCATCTAGCACCCCCATCTCCCACCCACCCCCCGCCCCAGCCACTGTACGAGTCTTGGCTCTTGGCTGTTGATTCTTGTCTTTGTGGGTTGCCATGTACAGCAGCACATTCTTTGCCCGCAGTTGGAACTTACCCAGGGAGCTAGAACGTCATCAATTCATGCCTTAGCTTCCTCACTGGGTGTTGAGACCTGGGGTAAGTTATTCGAAATTCCACTTTTTTAAAAAATTTTTTTAAATGTTACTATTTTTTTTTAAAGATTTATTTATTATGTATACACTGTTCTGCCCCCATATATGCCTACACACCAGAAGAGGGCACCAGATTTCATTACAGATGGTTGTGAGCCACCATGTGGTTGCTGGGAATTGAACTCAGGACCTCTGGAAGAACAGACAGTGCTCTTAACCTCTGAGCCATCTCTCCAGCCCCTCTAAATTCCACTTTTATCCTCTGCAAGAAGGTGGCCATAACAGCCATCTTGCAGAGTATATCGGTTTTCTGTTATTTCATTTTATTTTTTGATGGAGGGATCTCCTTCTATGCCCAGGCTGGTCTTGACCCTTTGGGCTGAAACGATCCTCTACCTCAGCCTCCCATGCAGCTTGAGTCATTGTGCCTCTGTTTCCTGTTATTGTAACACAAACTGCATGCTGGGTAATGAATAAATGAAGTTTATTCAGTGGACAGTTCTGGGTCTGAAGGCCAAGGCTGGGCAGACTGTCAGTCAGTCTGGCCTCTGCAGGGCTCTCTGGGAAACAGGGCGGGAAAGGGCCACGTGCAGAAGCAAGCATCTCAGCTGCTTTGCAGCATCACACTCTGTGCGCGAGCTGGCCTGGGTCCCGTGGGCACACACTAACCCTTTCTGGGGATAGCAATCCCCTGTGACCTACCTGCCTTCTTCTAGATGGGCAGGTCCATCCTGCAGCCCCAGGACAGCTGTGAATGCAGCCCAACACAAAATCATAAACTGCTGACAACACTGTGAGATGATTTTTTTATTTCCTGGTAACTGTCCAGTATGAAGCTTAGCAATGAAAATGTCTGCCACAATGTAAGAAGGTTACATGCCTGCTGCTGGCTCTGACTTAAACGTTCCATTGCCCCCATTACTGTGGCACTGCGGACCAGGCCTCCAGCACAGTGGTTCTCAACCTTCCTGATGCTGTGACCCTTTAATGCTGTGGTGACCCCCCCCCCCACACCCTGCAACCATAAAATGATTTTCATTGCTGCTTCATAACTGTAAGTTTGCTACTGTTATGAATGATAATGTAAATATCTGTGTTTTCTGATGGTCTTAGGCGACGCCTGAAAAAAGGTCCTTCAACTCCAAGGGGGTCATGACCCACAGGTTGAGAAGTGCTGCTGTAGCACATGACCCTTCCGGGACAAACAGCATCAAGTCCCAGCACGAGCTCACCGAGAGGCCCGAGTGTATGAAATGACTGTCACAGAGCCAGGTGTGTGGTGGGTACAGGTGACTGTGGAGTGGTGAGTGAATGAACGGGAGATGAGACCAGGCAGGCGTAGTGTGTGGTCTTGAACGCCAGAGCTCCCGGAGGTCAGGGATCAGCGGGATCTGAGCCGGCTCACTAGGAAGTCAAATGTAGGCTAGCTGGATGGCGCAGAGACAGGACTGCAGGAGGGACCGCCAAGGAGGCGCCGTTTTGTTCATTTCTAGGAGCGGAGTGGGAAGATTAAAGGTGGCTGCCATCCTGCTGTAGGCAAACATGTTATGGAGGGGGGGCAAGAGGAAGTTAGGGCTCCAACATGACTAAATTCTGGTCGGAGACTACACCATTGCAAGCACAGAATACAGAGAAGAGATCAAGAGCTAGCTTGCTGGAGTTAAAATGCATTTGGTTTCATTCAGGCTGCCTTGGAAGTGCCATCTGGCTAGTGCAGAGGTGTGGAGGTGACAAAGTGGCACTGAAGCCTGGGACAGGAAGGGTGGGCGGGATCCTTAAGGCAGATAATGAATATTGGGAGGGGGGTTGGAGCAGAGACTCACCCAGGCCTGGTGGTTCAAAGGTGCCCATCTTCGAGGTCGCTGCAACAAAGTACCGCAGGGCGTGGGAGCTAGAAATCCAGGATGGAGGGGCAGCCAGGGGTGATTTCCATCTGAGGTTCCTCTCCTTGGATATGGATGATATCTCTGTGTCCTCTGCATGTCTGTGTCCTTTGTAAAAGGACACTGTTCACACTTACTGGATTAGGGGACACTCATATGCCTTCATTTTACCTTAATCGCCTCTTCTCAGGCTTTACCTCTAAATATGGCTGTGGAGGCCTAGACAGCTGCCAGGGGCCCAGACACAGCTTCTGTGACAGGCTTACTGGCAGGCAACACCCAGATCCAGGAAAAGCCGTAAGCTAATACCACCCAGGGATGAGGAAGTACCTGACATCCCAAACATTCCAACCATTAGATAAGGTGGCCAGATGTCCCTGAGTCTAGCACACACCTATTTTTTGTTTTACAGATACCCCTAGATAATTGTCAGCCAATCAGGGTCCTAGACCCTGGAAATCCCCTCACCCCAACCTCTGCTATGATAAAAACTCTGCCCCACCTGAGCTCAGGGCTCTCTGCTCTCACTGCTGTGTGGGACAGACAGAGGGACCATGCTCTGGAGCTTGAAGTAAAGGCTCTTTGCTTTTACATGCGGGATTCGGTCTCCGTGGTGGTCTTTTTGGGGGTCCCTGCGATCTGGGCGTAACAGTGGCTACTTGTGAAGTCCAGGGGTTAGGACTTCAGTGTATGAGTTAGGATGGCCACAGTTCCTATAATAAACATTGGACTAGAAACGGGACTTTGAACGCTGAAAGAGTCCTGGAGTCATTTCAGAAAGCTCGGAGGCTGGCTGTCCCCCATCTCCTGCCCTTGCCTCCAACGCCTGGGCGCCAAAGCCTCCGCCATTTCATTCCAGGGAGCTGTAGTCCCAGGGCTCTTAGGCCGCAAGAACAGGGAGGGAGCTTCCCCGCTCCGTCCCCTGCTGGTGTCTTGGTCCTCTGGAGTTCCAGCTTCCCCCGAGAGACTGGTGGGTTCTGATTTCCATCATGTGACCTGAGCCCTGGAGCGAAGGGGACTGCCCCTCTCTCTGCCCAGCCCCGGGGTAGTGGCAGAGTCAGCTGCTCTCAGTGGTTGCCCTGCACATCTGTCTCTAGGCAGAGGTATCCCTCCTGCTCAGTGGCCTCCCTGCACCCTCACCAAGCTCCAGCGGGTCCTCTCTGTTTCTATTGTCTGGTGAAGACATGGTCAGCACAGTGCTGCTGTGGTGGGGACGGAAGTGAATTCACAGGGCTAGCCAGGTGGGTTTAAACTGGTTCTCACCAGGATTTTATGTCCCAACGTCTGGGAGCCGAGCATCAGGCTGCCAGTCATTGGCCTGTGATGTGCTCGTCACGCCTAGTGTACCTGTTACCCTCTCCTTACAATTGGGCAATGTTTGTTTACTCCAGATCTGAACCCTTTACCATTACTTCTGTCTAGATGCTCCCTCTCCTGTCAGAGTGTGTCCCTTGTTAATGGTGCCTCCAAATAAACGGAGGGCCTTGATTTACGTTTATTTTTAGAAGTTTTTCTCTTATGTCTGTATGTGTTTTGCTTACATGTATGTGTGTGCCTGGTTTCCAAGACGCCAGGAAAGGGTGTTGGATCCCTTGGAGCTGCAGTCACAGACAGCTGTGAGCCGCAGTGTGTGTGCGGGAATTGAACCCGGGTCCTCTGGAAGAGCTGCCAGTGCTCTTATCTGCAGAGCCATCTCTCCAGCCCTGTGATCTTAATTTTAGTGTATTCACCTTTTCCTTTGTAATTAGTGTTCTTGGTAGTTTTTAAGTGTGTGTGTGTGTGTATGTGTGTGTGTGAAAGAGAGAGAGAGAGAGAGAGAGAGAGAGAGAGAGAGAGAGAGAGAGAGAGAGAACACATGCAACAGTGTATGTGTGGAGGTCAAAGGACAAATTATGAGAATTTTTTTCCCCTTCTGCAATGTGGGTCTCAGGGACTGAACTCGGGTCATCAGGCTAGGTCATCTGGGTGACCCAGTGTTCTTGGTATCTTAGTTAATGTTTTCTTATTTGGGGATCAGAAAAGTATTTTCAGTCAACTCTGAGTTTTCTTTTAATACACAGTAAAAATAAAAGCGAATCTGAATAGAGATGTAGCTCTGTGGCGGCATGGCACTGTGGGCCGTGCTAGCCCTGGGTAAGTGGGCCTGCGCCGTAGAGGAGAGGCAGCAGAATAAGCCGCAGTAAGGGACAGTGAGCACGGTTTCCGTTTCCGTCTCCGGCCTTGGCTTCCGTTGGTGTCGTAGGCTGAAACAAATCCTTTCCTCCCCAAGTTTATGTGTGTGTAGGGGTCACAACATGAAGAATGTACTAAAGGGTTACAGCATTAGGGAGGTTGAGAACCACTGCCCTACAGGCTTGCCTAAAGCCTAATCCAAAGAAGGCATTTTCTCAACTGAGGCTCCCTCCTGTGACTCTGGCTTACAAAGTTGACGTACAACTATCCAGCACAAACTAGTGCCCTGCAGAAATTCCCTTCCACTAGGAGAGTGCTCTCTTTGCATCCCTTAGTCTGTCTTCTTCTTCTTCTTTTTTAATTTTTAATTTTTCAGCTTGACCTCATCTATAATCTTTTTTTTTTTAAAGATTTATTTATTATGTATACAATATTCTGCCTACATGCCAGAAGAGGGCACCAGATCTCATTACAAGTGGTTGTGAGCCACCATGTGGTTGTTGGGAATTGAACTCAGGTCCTCTGGAAGAGCAGCTAGTGCTCTTTACCTCTGAGCCATCTCTCCAGCCCCGTCTTCTTGTTCTCAGTGACGTGCAACTTGTTTATGAGCCCAGTCAATTGTTTTTGGACGCTCCTGTTAAATCTATTGTTGCTATACCATCTGACCAAAAGTCTGGGGTTCTGTGCATTTGTAGACAAGGTTTCTCTGTGTAGCTTTGCTTGTCCTGGATCTCGCTCTGTAGATCATGCTGGCCTCAAACTCACTGATCTGCCTGCCTCTGCCTCTGGAGTGCTGGGATTAAAAGCCTGTGCCACCACCGCCTAGGGTGAGTGGACAGATCCTTGGCCAGTGTACTTCAAAGATCTATTCTTGGATTAGGCAAAACTTGGGGGAGGTACACCCGATGGTTCTTAACTAATTATGCCGTCTATTTACAAGGGGGGGAGGGCAAGGGTCAGGCAGCAAGCCACTGCGCAGGCTGCTCAGAGGCCTTGTGGGTGAGAGGCTTAAGGGAAGAAAACCGCTGTTCTTAACTGCTGGGCATTGTGTTTCTGGGACAGGGCCGCTGTGAATGTACCCGATGTTGCCTTCTTCCACTGGGCTCACAGTTAAACTGGTAGCAGACATGTGAGAACGGCCTCACCTCTTTTTCCAACTGGGCCAGATAGAGGCTGGGTTAGCTCTCTAATATGTAATGTGTAGATAGTTAGCAAATATTGGCTGTTGACATAAGGTGGACTTTGACTTGATTAGGTTAGGCACCCCCCCATCAAATTCTCCCTCTCTATCACCCCCCATAAAACTCTTCCTCTCCACCCCCCCCATAACCCCCTCCCTCTCCATCACCCCTATCAACCCTCCCTCTCCATCACCCCCATCGACCCTCCCTCTCCATCACCCCATCAACCCTCCCTCTCCATCACCCCTATCAACCCTCCCTCTCCATCACCCCTATCACCCCCTCCCTCTCCATCACCCCTATCACCTCCTCCCTCTCCATCACCCCCATCAACCCTCCCTCTCCATCACCCCCATCAACCCTCCCTCTCCATCACCCCATCACCCCCTCCCTCTCCATCACCCCTATCACCCATCCCTCTCCATCACCCCCATCAACCCTCCCTCTCCATCACCCCCATCACACCCTCCCTCTCCATCACCCCTATCACCCCCTCCCTCTCCATCACCCCTATCACCCCCTCCCTCTCCATCACCCCCATCGACCCTCCCTCTCCATCACCCCATCGACCCTCCCTCTCCATCACCCCTATCACCCCCTCCCTCTCCATCACCCCTATCACCCCCTCCCTCTCCATCACCCCTATCACCCCTCCCTCTCCATCACCCCTATCACCTCCTCCCTCTCCATCACCCCCATCAACCCTCCCTCTCCATCACCCCTATCAACCCTCCCTCTCCATCACCCCCATCAACCCTCCCTCTCCATCACCCCTATCAACCCTCCCTCTCCATCACCCCTATCAACCCTCCCTCTCCATCACCCCATCAACCCTCCCTCTCCATCACCCCCATCAACCCTCCCTCTCCATCACCCCTATCACCTCCTCCCTCTCCATCACCCCCATCAACCCTCCCTCTCCATCACCCCCATCAACCCTCCCTCTCCATCACCCCTATCACCCCCTCCCTCTCCATCACCCCCATCAACCCTCCCTCTCCATCACCCCTATCACACCCTCCCTCTCCATCACCCCATCGACCCTCCCTCTCCATCACCCCTATCACCCCCTCCCTCTCCATCACCCCTATCACACCCTCCCTCTCCATCACCCCATCACCCTCCCTCTCCATCACCCCTATCACACCCTCCCTCTCCATCACCCCATCACCCTCCCTCTCCATCACCCCTATCAACCCTCCCTCTCCATCACCCCCATCAACCCTCCCTCTCCATCACCCCTATCACCCCCTCCCTCTCCATCACCCCCATCAACCCTCCCTCTCCATCACCCCCATCAACCCTCCTTCTCCATCACCCCTATCACCCCCTCCCTCTCCATCACCCCATCAACCCTCCCTCTCCATCCCCCCATCACCCCTCCCTCTCCACCAAACTCTCTCTCTCCACACCATCCCCTCCATCACTCCCTTCCCCCTCTACACCCCCCCACCCAGTGGCCTCTCCAGGTTTCTCCACGCCCCTGTTCCCATAAGTTCCCAGCACAGCTTCGGTCACCTCCCCAGTTCCCTCTAGTGGTGCAGCCTGTGTCTCTCCATCTTCAGGGCACACCTCCACTCTCCTGTCTTCTCCCTCCCTCCCTCCCCCGGTCTTGAACAGCCGGCCTCCGGAGACGAGTCCGTAACCTCTCTTCCAGGGCCATCCTCAGTCCTGGCCCGGCCTTCCCATTCCCGTAGCCCCTCCGTACCCGCGTCACCCTCTCCGTAGTCCCGGCGCCCCCAGCTCCTACCCAGCCGGGCATCCCTTCCACCCCAGGCGCATCCCTCCGCTGCCTCCTTCCCCGGCCGGCGCCCCCGCCCCCGCCCCCGCCCCCGCCCCGCCCCCGCCCCCGCCCCGCCCCCAGCCCCTCCCGCAGCGCACGCGCACTCCACCCCCTCCCTCCCTCCCCAAGCCCGGCTTCCGGCCGGGGCGGGGCCTGGCGCGGGCGGGCCGGGTGCGGGCGCCGGCCATGCTCATCACGCTGTGCTACCTGTACCTGTGGGCGCGCTGGGGCCGCCGGCCGGCCGCCTTGGTGCTCGCCACGGTGCGGCGGCTGCGCGCCTCGCGCTGCTCCTTCACCTTCTGCCGTGCCGCCGCGCAGCCCGGGGGCGCGCGCGTGTGCCTGAGCCGCGGCGGCCGCGTCTTCTGCGTCGGCGAGAGCCAGGTGGGCGGCGGGCGGGGGCGCCTGTGCGTGGAGCCGGCGCGCGGCGGCGGCGGCGTCTGCACCCCGGCGCGGCGGCGTCTGCACCCCGGCCGCGCGCCGAAGCGCAAGCGCAAGCCTCGGCGTGCACTGGAGCCCGGGAATCCCTGCTGGGCGCCGTCGGCCGCGGGCCAGCTGCCCCTCCCGCCGCGTCTTCTGTCGGTTGCAGCTGTAGCGGGGACACCCCGGACACCCCACTCGGCACCTCGCGTTTCCATGGGCTGGCTTTCGGACCAGTGCCGAGGGTGATGGCCGCGGCCCCCTCACTGGGAAGGGGACAATGGCCCAACGTTTGCACAGGCCCGCTGCAGGCGAGGGACCTGACTGCACAGTGCACTTCCTACCCTGTGCTTCTGGACATCACTTGTTTTTGTGAACATCACACAGTGTTTTGCTTCTCAACGGCCTTTTCCCCTTTCCGCTTCCTTCTGGAAAACTGCCCCACTTCTAGCACTAAAATGAGTGTTCTTTTTCATAGATGTCAAACCATAACACCCATATAGGAATCATAATCTTACTTCAGGCTGGATATTTTTGTCAAGCTGCTTAGGTATGGGGATGGAATTGTGCTTCCAGGAAATTAACAAAGACAACACTCTAAGTAAAAAAAAAAATACAGTGTAGGAGTTGGAGATGAATCAGCGGTTCAGAACACTTGTTGCTCCTGAGAGTTCCCTTGTCCAATTCCCAGTCCCCACATGGTGGCTTGTAACCATCTGTGGTCCCCCCCCACACATGGTGGCTTGTAACCATCTGTAGCCCCGGTTCCAGGGGGTCCGAGGAGTGCACACACACACAAGGTGGCAAGACACCTGTACACACAAAAAGTGTAAAGGAACTACAGTGTGAATACCACTCAGGGGCCTCAGGTGTCCTAAGTATATAGACACTGCCTAGCCGTGACTAGCACCTCCTGGAACAAGACAGGTACGATGGACACTGCTGCTCCTCTTAGAACATCGGGGCTAAATTCTCTTAGACTGCTTGAGAGAGACCACAGAACTGGAGATAAGTGAGGGTGGATCTTCCCACTGGGGTGGTTTCTAAGCTGATTATTCAACACAAAACCTTTGCGGTTATATCGGAGTAGAAATTTTGACAAATAAGTTTTCCTAGACACCTTTGGACATTTTCATGACCCCTTTGGCCTGCTCACTACGCTAAACTGGTTACTTGGCTCTTACCTGCTTCCGAACCCCAAGTGGGGATCGCCTTGCGGATACCTGCCCGATGTCGCACCCCTGCTTTGCACAGGCAGCCCCCGTCTCTCAGCCTGGAGCTTTGCTCACACCTCACTGCGGTCTGTTTTATTCAGGGCTGTGGTTCTGAGAAGGTTCTTGCAGCCTTAGAGTCCTGCTTTCTCTGCTCTGGGTGTCCCGTCCCATTCCCCCTCCCTCCCCCCCCCCCCCCCCCCGCCTTTTTTGGAGACAGGGTTTCTCTGTGTAGCCCTGGGTGTCTTGGAACTCGGTCTGTAGACGAGGCTGGCCTCGAACTAAGAGATCCGCCTGCCTCTGCTTCCCGAGTGCTGGGATTAAAGGGGTAAGACACCCCCACTTGGCAGACTAAAACCTTCTAAATCAAATTACGATCCTCCTCCCAGAAATCTGAAAATAAGGGAACTGGAATTTCAAGGCTGACAGCTCACCTAAACAGGCTACCCGCACCTGAGGCTGGCCAGTCCCTGTATAAATTGACACGATCTTTGTGTCCTGTGTGGGTCATGTTTGAGTCCCTCTAGGTCTCCCATACCTGATCCGCGGCAAAAGCTGTGGAAATGGTTATTACACAGTGTAGTTTATGGATTAATGGTAAGAACAAAAGTGAGTTTATTTGTATAGAGGACAGTTGTTTTTTTGTCTGAACATGTGAGAAGGGCCAGCTACTCTGGTTGTTAACCAGTCATATAATCCGCTATTAAAAGCCCCACTGGGGTCCACATTTCCTCTAAAGCACGTTGGAAAGGCGCTTTCCTGGAGTCACTTAGTCTCTGGGTTTGGCGATTGAGTGACTTTGAGAAGTTGGCAGGCATGCGCTTCCAAGCCTCACCGTACACGCACTTTCCAGTGACTCCGAGCGCTCATACTTGTTAAGCTGTCAGAACGACCTGCATGGAACAGATATCCAGAGATTTTGAAATTCTTGTGAGCCAGACCAGGAACCATACAGCGGTTTAAACCCCCACGGTCTGACGCTTGGTTGGAGGGGTCTGCAGAAGTGTATTGGGTATATCTGTAGATCTTTCCTGAAGAAGCAGGGGGAGGGTATGTATGCCAGGCTGTGGAGGTAAGTGGCCATCGGGGCCTGGAATGACACTGAGTCCTCTTTTTCTTTTCTTTCTTTGTAGTCTATTGATGACTTGAACAAATGGGCCCTGTTTCTTGTCTCTCCCTTCATACTTGAGGCAGAGCACATAGCATTTGTGACAGAGAGCATCTGGGCACAAGGTGACAGTTTCCAGAAACCATCGTCTGCAGAAACAGTGAGTGCCATGTTCCACTGGTGGGACCTTAAGGGTGTGTCTTCGGCCACACCTGAGCGGGTTTTCTTTTTTTTTAAATTTTTATTGTTTTTTTAATGAATGTTCTTTCTTGGACTATGGGTGGCTTCCTTTATTTGGGGATATATTTGGTATATATATCAGTATATATAAAATATACTAGTAAAATTAGTGTCATCTGTTTCTTTGCTTGTGCATGTACGTGCATTTGTGTGTGTGTGTGTTTGTGTATTCGGGTGCATGTGGAGGCTGGGGACAACCTTAGGTATCTTCAGTTTCTGTCCACCTTGTGTTTGAGATGGTCTGGTACTGGGACCTGAGGCTGAGCAGTCTGCCGGTCTCCACCTTCCCCAAGTGTTTGAAGGAGCATCATCACTCTTGGTTTGGATTTTAACTTGGTGCTAGGGTTATACTCAGGTTCTTGTGTAGACATGGCGAGCAGGTAACCAATGAAGTCATTTCCCCAGTCCCTTTTTTTTTTTTTTACACTTTATATAGTTTTTTTTTTTTTTGTTTCCTTTTACAGTGACTGACTGACTGACTGACTGACTGATTGATTGATTGTGTGCATAGACGTGTGCATGTGAAGTTAGCACATGAAGTCCTGGTAGCCAAACCTGGTAACCTGGTTTGGTTACCAGGACTCGGGTCTCTTCTCCTGCCATGCTGGCTCCCGGGGATCCAACTCAGGTTGCTGGGATTGGCAGCAGGTGCCTCCACCCATCTCGAAATGTACTTAGGCAACAGTGGCCTGTGTTCTGTCCCAGGTGGTCTGGTCCATCCTGGTAATCTCTTCCTTATCTCGTCCTTTTCCTGGTACCCCAAAGGGCTGACTTCCATAATTGCCTCCTTCCTGGATGTCTTGGCTGGAGTTGACTGGAAATGCTTCAGACTCAGACACAGGTCCAAAACTTGTTTATCATCTGCTTGAGACACACACACACCTGCATGCACACACGCACGCACGCACGCACGCATGCACAGACGGACGGACAGACAGACAGACAAATGGACTCCTCTTCACCTCCTTCTCACTTCCATTAAGTTACAAGTTTGATCGACACAGCTCCTGGTGTCTCTGCTGTGCGTCTTCATTTTCACGGCTCCTCACCACGTCTCCTTGAGTCTTCTGTCTAAACTGGGAATCTGTCCTGTCTTGTCTTGTGGCCCTTTTTGGTTTTCCCCTCGATGGCCAGAGTTCTGGTCCGGAGCACACCCTGCTGGGACACTCTTGCTGAAGCTTTGGTGGCAGCCTGCCCATGAAGTGCAGTCCTGGTCCTTCAGGTGGCGGTCGGTTGACTCTCCCCAAGCCTGGGGGTCTCCTGGCTCTGACTGTGGCCAGCCAGGCTTGGCTTCCACTCTCACTTGTCCACTGTGTGCCTCTTGCCCGCCCTTGGTGGACCCTGCTGCTCACGCCTGAGTTTGTGGGACCCTTATCTTGTGGTGATCATCCACAAGACATTCTGCTGGGAGGAGAGAATAGAAAAGAGAGAGGTGAGACCAGGGGGCGCTTGAGCGGGGTGCAAGGCCTGGAGGGAGAACTGGGAATGGGGAGGACAGGAGAGGAGAGAGAGACTGGCTGGCTGCTGTGTGTGTGTGTGGTGGGGGTTGGCCAGCAGGCCCGAGAGCTGGCTGGTGTCCTGAGACTCCCGCATTCTCTCCAGAATGTTCTCGAAGCTTCGTTTGACCCTCTACAGTTGATGACAAGGGCAGTGCCATTGGTCAGGTCCGTGGAGGTGTTTCACACACGGCCCCCGATGCTTAGGGCCTCTTACCTCAGTTGTTGCTTTTGAAAGTGGAAGCCGAGTGGCAAAGCCACGGTGGCTGAGCGGCAGTGTTTTCACTGGTGCTCAGTACTCACATCCTTTCTGGTTGCCAGAGGAACAATGAATGGTTTTCATCTGTTGGTTTTTGAGTTTCTAAACAGGAAAAGGTTTTGTTAAACTGAGTCTAGTCAGCAGTACTTGTAGCTGACTGTCTGTGTTTGGTATCAGCAGACTAACTATTGAGACAATATCTTTTTGATGAACTTTCGAGACAGGGTTTCTCTGGATAGCTTTGGCTGTCATGGAACTCACAGAGATCCGCCTGCCTCTGCTTCCCAAGTGCTGGGACTAAAGGCGTGCACCACCACCGCCTGTCGGTATACTTACTTTTGAAAGAATTATTTTAAAAGCAAATGGCAAATGATCATTTAGTTAAGTCACATAAAATTGCTTATATGTACTTTATTATTATTTTTTTTTAATCTATGAAAAGCTTGTGTGATATGGTTGCCTATTCTTCTTTGGGTCTTTATTTTTAATTTTACCACATTTATTTATTTGTGTATATGCGTGTGTGCACATGCTGTAGCATGTATGAAGGTCAGAGGATAACTTGAGGGACTCAGTTCTCTCCTTCTACCAAGTGTCTCCCAGGAATCAAACTCAGGTCACCATATCCTGATTAGATTTTTGTCACCTTGACACAAGCTAGGGTCATCTGGGAAGAGAGAACCTCAAGTGAGAAAATTCCTCCATCAGATTTTCTGTAGGCAAGTCTGTAGGGTATTTTGAAGCAATTGCCTATATTGTTCTATTAATAAATAAATCTTGGGGGTCAGATATTGGAGTAAAACCTGATAGATCCCAAGAGCAGCGGGTCAGCTGACCCTGCCCCTCCACACTTCCAGACTGAAAAGGCCCGTGAATCTTTCTCAGCCCCTCTCTATTCCTTCCTGTGTCTCTCCATCCTAATCTGGGTCCGCCAAAAACTCTGCGGTTAATTCTGGCCCGCTGAAGGTTGACTCCGCCCTCTGATTCAAGGTTTAACTTCATTGGCAGCCTCGGGAGTGTCAGAGTGATCAAAACGTCCCAAACAGTATTTATTTCCTCGGTTGATGATTGATGTGGAAGGCCTTGCCCACTGTGGGTGGTACCACCCCTGAACAGGTGGCCTGGGTGCTACAAGAAAGCCGGCTGAACAGGCATGGGAAGCAAGCCAGTGAGTAGCGACCCTCCATGGCCTCTGCATCAGCTCCTGCTTCCGAGTCCCCGGGTTGAGTTCCTGCCTCGGCTTCCTCTGATGGTGGACTGTAAGCCAAGTCAACCCTTTCCTCCCCAGGCGGCTTTTGGGCTTTTGTTTATCACAGCACTAGAAACTCAATTAAGACCCCACGCTTGATGCCAAGTGCCTTCAACTTCCCAGCCACTCCTGGCCGTCCTTAGGGTTTTACCTTAACATTCTTTAAGTTTAGCAAACATTTGCAATCACCTTTAAAGGGATTTTTGAATGTATTTATCCTGTTTACAGTTGCAAGTATCTTTAAACATTATTTTAAAATACCAGCACGCAGCATTATCTCAATCAGTGTCACCCAACATCAAAGCCATAACATGCACCCCTGTGAGCGTCACATGGAGCCATCCATCTGCTGCGGCCCTTGGCTCCTCCTCTCTCCCTCCCTCCCAGATTCTTTTAAAACAATTACATTTTTTTGGGGGTGGGATATATATATATATATTTTGTGTGTGTGTGTGTGTGTATGTGTGTGCGTGTATGCACATATGTGTGCTCACCACCCTAGTTTTTGACACAGGGTCTCATCACTGAATTCAGGGGTTGCTCTTGGGTTAGGCTGTCTGGCCAGTAAGCTTGGAGGATCCACCTGTCTCTGCCCTCCTGCCCTGAGGTTATCACTGATGGCCACACCCAGCTTCTTAGGTGGGTGCTGGGGATCTGAACTCAGGTCTCCTGCTTGCACAGCAGTCAGCTTACGTGGTGAGCCAGCGCCCTGGCCCCTCTCCAGTTTCTTTTTAGGTATGAATTTCCCAAATGAACAAGCACCAGGTTTCTAAACACTTACATCCCTCTTCTACATTATTACACAAATGTGGAAATCAGAAGTCCTGTAAGATTTTAAGAGTTTTAAAACATTACAATAAAATATCAAATGTACACAGATTCTTTTGTAACACAGGGCTGCAGCTATTGTAACTGTTTTGTTTTTGGAGCTGGGGGATTGAACACAGGTCCCAGTGTCCCTAAGCAATTGTTCTACCATGGAACTACATCCTCAGCCCCTAACTGCTGTAGGTCCCCCACCATTGTTCCTCTGTGCAGCCTGGCTGTCCTGGAACTCACTCTGTAGACCGGCCTAGCCTCAAACTCAGAGATCCGTCTGCTTCTGTCTCCTTAGTGCTGAGATTGAAGGCATACACCACCACCACTGCTGTAGTTTTTAATTTTCTAAATCGTTACGTAATTGTATATCATCATGGGGTGGTGACACACTACCTCTTTAGCAACAAGGTTGCTGTACTGTGGGGGATATCAGCTAACAGAGAGACCCCCAGTGACTGAGGGGCTCCGGCAGACCGACAGTGGACTTCCCTTTCAGTGAGGTGTTACAGTTTTCCTTCTCTGCCGTCCAAGGCAGTTGTGAGACCAGCCTCCGGCTCCTGCTGTCCCCTGTCACTCTCTCGCCAACGGCACCCACATTGTAGCCTTCAGGATAAGGGAAGAGAGGAAGATGGCCAGCCTGGAGTTTAGACACACCGTCCCCTTGGCCCCTTAGCCGTGGGGAGGACAAGGACTCCAGTCCCTCACTAGACTCTGCAGGTTCGGCAAAGGCTCGGAGTTCTGTTACTGCAGGGGAAGAAGGTGCACTGGATGTGGGGATGCGTCCGCATTCTTAGAATTCCCGCCACGGCCACACCTCAGTTAGCTCTCTCAGGTACTGTCTGTGTAGACTGGCCTCAAGCTCGCAGAGATCCCCCTGCCTCTGCTGTCAGGTGACGGTGTCGGTTAAGTCAGTTCAGATGTGCCGTGAGAAGGGGAGATCTGGGTCAACGCTTTGGATCAGATGCCCATGGGACGGAAGGTCCACACCTTGGAACAGAGGCTGTGCAGTGTCCAACATCTTGTCCCTCCCTCTGCGTCCTCAGCCTTTCCTGCCTCCCATGGATACAAGGACCTGAGTGGAGGTTGCTGCGGCCCAGCAGATGGAAGGTCCCTGAAGCCAGCATGCTCTGGCTCCGTGGTAATTGTGGCATGCATGCGTGCGTGTGTGTGTGCGTGCGTGCGTGCATGCGTGCCTGCAATAGCTGTGCCTGAGCAGCCATCTGCTTGGAACCCGCGTTGTCTGTCTGTGTTTTTACGTAGACTACACGTGAGGCTCTTGGTCGTTTGAGGATGACATCACCTCAGATCCAGACATGGCGTGATTTGTGTCTGGTGCTTTTCTTGCTGCTGTGACCAGTACCTGGCAAGTAAGAACTCCAGGAAAGGAGGGCTTGTTTGGCTCACACCGTGAGGAGACTGTCACTGTCACAGCAGGGAAGGATGATGCCTGCAGGCGGGTCTGAGGCTGCGGTCTTAGCCGAGTGAAGCTGCTTCCTCAGCTCACGTCGTGGCGAGTCAGGACGCAGAGAGAGTGAAGAACGCCGGAATACACTGCCTTTTGCTTCTTGTTCAGTCAGCGTCCCTAGCCAATGGGACGGAGCCCCTCCTGGTTAGGGTGGGAATCTCCTCCTCAGTTGATAAGCCCTGGGTGTGTTTCAGAGAAGATGTTAAGTCCAGTCAAGTTGAGCATGAAGATTGACGGTCGCACTTGGTGACCCGCGGCTTTTCGTCTCTGGGTGTCACTCTTTTCTGTCCATGTCAGCACACGCAGGTCCCACTTGTCTGTCTTAGTGTGCCTTACAGGTTATGACCATCACAGAATAGGTCTGTAGGGGCTGGTGAGACGCTTCCGTGGTTAAAGAGCACTGGCTGCTCTTCCAGAGGACCCAGGTTCGATTCTCAGCATCTCCAACCATCTGTAGCTCCGGTCCCAGGAGGTTGGATACCCTCTTCTGGCCCCCGAGGGCACCAGGCATGCACCTGATATGCAGACATATGTGCAGGCAAAATACCCATATGCATTAAAAAAATTCTTTTAAAAAAGATAAAATATATGGGGTTTAAATCATGAGCATGTTTTACTATTTACTATGTGGCAGAATTGAATATTCTTTTCTTTTTTTTTTTTCAAGACAGGATTTCTCTATGTAGTTTTGGTGCCTGTCCTGGATCTCGCTCTGTAGACCAGGCTGGCCTGGAACTCACAGAGATCCGCCTGGCTCTGCCTCCCAAGTGCTGGGATTAAAGGCGTGCACCACCACTGCCCGGCGAATTGAATATTCTTAAGTGATATGGCAAACAGAACACTCTAACCTGTGGTTCTCAGCCTCCTTAGCGCTGCGACCCTTTGATACAGCTCCTCATGTTGTGGGGACCCTCAACCATAAGATGATTCCGTTGCTTCTTTATAAATGTAATTTTGCCACTGTTAGGAATCGTAATGTAAGTATCTGGTATGAGACCCCCATGGGGGTCGAGACCCACAGGTTGAGAATTGCTGTAGTCTAATTTAAAAAAAGGCCACATACGCTTTAATTGGGAATCGGAACTCTGCCTTGGATTCTAGCAGGAATGCGCGTCAGAGGCGCATTATAGAGAGAGAGGCAGGGAGGGTGGAAGAAAGGTCTGGGACAAGACCCGGCCCCCACAGACCCACCCCCAGTGACCCACAGTTTGGTCCTTACCTTCCAAACTTCCACAGTTCTCTAAGAAGTGCCCGCAGCTGAGGACCAAGGGTTCAGCGGGTGAGCCTGGGGAGGACGCTCCATGTCTGCACATGGTGGATCTGCCATGGTTCCCGGGCCACAGGTTCCGACTCCCTCCCGTGCTGTGTGTCCATCCTCTTCCGCCCCCGACCCCCCATCTGTTGCTGGAACCCATTGTTTGGCTTCCTTGCTGTTCATGGTCCTGAGATCCGATCTTGCTGTACAGCTGAGGCTGGCCTCACGCTGGCAGCTGTCCTCCTGCCTCAGCCTCCTTGTGCTGGAATTACAGGTGTGCACCAACCATGCCCAGCTTTTGTTTTGAGATGGGGGGAGGGGTCTCACCACCCAGCCCAGGCTGGCCTCAAACTGGCGTTTCTCCTCCTGCTTCCCCAGTGTGGGGATTCCATGCATTCGCCACCGTCCCCGCTAACTAGAACTTTTAGGAACCCGGCGCGTGTTTCGGATGAGTAGGAAGCCGACAAATGGCACATTGTAGAAATTAGCATAGTATCCAGTCGGGCGGCCGGGCAGCGTGTAGGGTTTCTGTGGAATCTCCGCTGCTTCACTCTCTGCTTCTGGGACCGTGGAGAATCCCTGCGTGTCGTCCTAAGTCCTGACACGGAGTTCAGGGCTTCCGTGATTGGATAAGTTCTGTCTGTGGTGTGTGGGAGGAAAGTCTGTGCCCACACCAGCCTCCGGTCCCTTAGCTTTGATCTTTGGGGCCAGACTTTGGCTTGGCCTCCCTTTTCTTCTCTGCCCTCTGTCTCCATCTCCCATCTCCCTGTGCAAGTTTGAAGTGTCCTGTTGGCTTCTGTTGACTGGAAGGTGACACCCCCACCCCACGCCCCGTGAAGTACGGGTGACAGTGGCTTCTCTTTGATCTGAAACCCCTGCATGCTCGAAGGAGTTTCCATGGTCTGTGGTTCACAGACCTTGTTCCTTAGAGAGAGGAAGTGCCTTTAGGTGAGGAGACGCTTGGGAAGCTTGATCGGGGTGTATTGTTCTGCGGCCTTCTGTTCTTGCCCTTCCTTTGTTCCCCGCATCTCTCTTCCTTCTGTGAGAATTTAATCAGCGGCTCCTTTTACCTGAAGTCAGCAGGTGCCACGGCAGCTCTGTTGGCTGAGCACTTCCTGGCTGGCAGGGGCTGACACCTGACACCTGCATGCCTGACACCTGCCATGCCGTTTGCCTCACTGGGGAATCTTCATCTGAAAAGCCCGCCCTTGCCTGGGCATTAGCACTTCTTCTAGTCTCCTTCCAAGACAGCCTTGCCGCATTCCCATGCCGGGCACCAGCACGGTGCTTGTCTATTGCATGCTTCAGCCGGTGTGCTAGCATCCAAGTGATCAGGGTTTTACGTGTTTTTATGTATTTTCTTCTTTCTCTCCTGTGTGTGTGTGGCATTCCTGAGTGTGTGTGTGTGTGTGTGTGTGTGTGTGTGTGTGTGTGTGTGTGTGTAATGCATTTGCCATTTAAAGACTATTTTTGAAGACAGGATCTCACTCTGTAGCTCTGATAGGCCTTGAACTCAGGGTAATCCTCCTGCCTCAGCTTCCTAAATATTAGGATTGTAGACATGAGCCATCATGTCCTAGTAAGAGGTCAATTTTGAAATATGGAATTCTACTGTACACTGTACATCTGGGAGGGACCTTCTGGATGAAGGCCATGTGTGGGTTCTGTGCGTGTGTGAGGGGGATGAAGGCTGGGCCTGAGCTCTGTGCGTGTGTGAGGGGGTGAAGCCCATGTGTGAGCTCTGTGAGTGTGTGAGGGGGTGAAGCCCATGTGTGAGCTCTGTGAGTGTGTGAGGGGGTGAAGGCCATGTGTGAGCTCTGTGCGTGTGTGAGGGGGTGAAGCCCATGTGTGAGCTCTGTGAGTGTGTGAGGGGGTGAAGCCCATGTGTGAGCTCTGTGAGTGTGTGAGGGGGTGAAGGCCATGTGTGAGCTCTGTGAGTGTGTGAGGGGGTGAAGGCCATGTGTGAGCTCTGTGAGTGTGTGAGGGGGTGAAGGCCATGTGTGAGCTCTGTGAGTGTGTGAGGGGGTGAAGCCCATGTGTGAGCTCTGTGAGTGTGTGGGGGGATGAAGCCCATGTGTGAGCTGTGTCTGGGAGACCAGAGAATCAGGTGATGAGGTGGAGGGAGGCCTGAGTTTATGTACAGGAAAATTCTTGGGTTTCTCTTTCTGCACATGTCTGTCAGTTACCGACCAGAGTCTTGTGTTTATGACTATTCCTCCAAGTCTTTTAACAGCGTCTGTTAACTTCTTCTTTTCCTCTCTGTTGTTTCTCTAAGGAAAAATTCAGTTCAATTTAAATTCTGAGACTACTAAGGTGTAGACGAATTTCTAAATGGCCTTATTAAATAAAAAACACGGAGCCAAATATAGGGGTGAAAGCCTTAGATCAGGGAAATAGGGAAAGCCACCAGCCAGCCTCACCTCACCAGCTCTGCAGCTAATTCGTAACCCGACAAGTTGGGCGCCAGATGTAGCATGAATCTTAAAAGGTCTTATTAATAAAAACAAACCTGGAGCCAGGTATTGGGGTGAATGCTGGAAGATCAGAGAGACAGAACAGGCCACAACTAACTTCACCTTGCCAACTTCTCAGCTGATCTTGTTTCCTCAGACTGGAGGCCTCTGAGTCCTTATCTGAATGGATCTCAGCTGAACTGTTGCTAAAAGCCTAAAAGCTTAAAAGCTTCCTGGTCCTCACGCCTTATATACTTTTCTACTTCCTGCCATCACTTCCTGGGATTAAAGGTGTGAGTCACCATGCCTGGCTGTTTCCAGTGTGGCTTTGAACTCACAGAGATCTGAATGGATCTCTGTCTTTAAGTGATAGGATTAAAGGTGTGTGTGCCACCATTTTCTGGCCTCTATGTCTGTCTAGTGGCTGTTCTGTTCTCTGACCCCAGATAAGTTTATTGGGGTGCATAATATATCAACTACACTAAGGAATAAAATCTCCTGTGGTAAGTTGAGTCCTGGAGGGCCAGGAACTATTGTAATATCTGACTCTCACTTTCTCCGCCTCCATGTTTGGTTTCCTGAGAAACCGCTCTGAGAACTTCACATTTTGGGATAATCAGAGCACCCATGTGCACCTGGCTCTTAGAGTCCCATCTAAGTCTCTCTGGTAGCTATCAAGTAGGCAGTCTTATCCCATCCATCGTATAGACAGGAAATCAGTTCAGAGACCAGAGATGCTCAGCTCAGTGAGCTGGAGACTACAGGGTTCAAGTCTAGCCTGTCACTCTTGAGTCTCTTCCTGACTGGGCTGTCCTGAAGAGTTCGGAACCAGCCAACTGCTTTACCATTTTCCTGAAAAGATTCGTGTGTGGGACTGGAGAGAAGGCTCTGTGTTGAACTCTTGATCTCTTTGGCATAGTACTGAAGTTGGGTTCCCAGCACCTACACAGGGCAGCTCTCAGTCATCTTGAAATGCAGCTCCACGGATATCTGACGCCCTCTTCTGGTGTCTGAAGGCAGCAGCGTGCATGTGTGCATGTACACACAGACACATATATAAAAATAAAATAAAGCCGGGCGGTGGTGGCACACACCTTTAATCCCAGCACTTGGGGGGCAGAGACAGGTGGATCTTTGCGAGTTTGAAGCCAGCCTGGGCTACAGAGTGAGTTCCAGGAAAGGCGCAAAGCTACATAGAGAGATCCTGTCTTGAAAAAACAAACAAAAAATAATAATAATAAAAAAATGAAAAAATAAATGTTTTAGAAAAGTTGCTGTGTACTTTACATGTCATAAGACTTCTCTTCTAATGTATACAGTTCAGTTAAGGAGTTCCTGATGTCGTCCCAGCACATTCTACAGTTCTCACCCTTCCCACCTCAGAAAGCAACTGTCCCTGCCAGCAGTCACCGTCCACTCATCCACTGCCATCACTAATCGACGTTCTCACTATGGAGAGTTCGCCTATTTTGCTACATTAGTAGGATCATTTATGACCTTGAGTTATTGGCATCTGTGCTGGCTAGTTTTTATGGAGTCATCTGAGAGGAGGGACCCTCAACTGAGGACATTTCTCCATAAGATCAGGCTGCAGGCAAGTCTGTCGGGCATTTTCTTAGTGATTGGTGGGGGAGGGCTAAGCCCATTGTGGGTGGTGCCATCCCTGGGCTGGTGGTCCTGGGTTTTATAAAAAGAAGGCTGAGCAAGCCATGGGGAGCAAGCTAGTAAGCAGCACCCCTCCATGGCCTCTGCATCAGCTCCTGCCTCCAGGGTCCTGCTCTGTTTGAGTTCCTGCCCTGACTGCCTTCCATGATGAGCAGTGATATGGAAGGGTCAGCCAAGTAAAGCCTCTCGTCCTCAGCTTGGTTTTGGTCGTGGTGTTTGGTCGCAGCAATGGAAATCCCGACGGAGACAATCATCTTTTAAGATATTCATGATTCACCCAATGTTGTAATGTATTAGTACTCAACTCTTTTTTTTTTTTTTTTTTTTTTGGTTTTTCGAGACAGGGTTTCTCTGTGTAGCTTTGCGCCTTTCCTGGAGCTCACTTGGTAGTCCAGGCTGGCCTGGAACTCACAGAGATCCGCCTGGCTCTGCCTCCCAAGTGCTGGGATTAAAGGCGTGCGCCACCACCACCCGGCCTCAACTCTTTTTTTAACGAGTGCTTCCCAGTCCATTTATGGATGTACGTTTTATTCAGTCATCTATTACAGGATATTTGGGTTATTTTTGGTTTAGGGGATTAGGTATAGTACTGTGAGCATTTATGCACAGGGTGAATGTGTACATGGCATTTATTCTTAATTCTCTTTGGTACATACTCAATTGGAATTGTTTGGTCATGTGATAACTCAATATTTAGCTTTTGAAGAACCCTCAGATTCTCTCCTGAAGATGAAGATGCTGAACCATTTTGTATCTCTGTCAGCAATTTGTTTCTGTCTCTCTCTCTCTCTCTGGAGCTGAGGACTGAACCCAAGACCTTGCTAGGCAAGTGCTCTACCACTGAGCTAAATCCCCAACCCCAGCAATCTGTTCTCATTCCAATTTCTTTTTTAAATTTTTACTTTATTACATTTATTCTCTGTGTGTGTGTACCTGTGTGTGAGTGTGTGTGAGTGTACAAATGTGCTGTGGAGCACACACAGGTGGGGGTCAGAGGTCATTGGTTCTCTCTGTCCACATGTTAGTCCTGGGGATTGAACTCAAATCATCAGGGTTGGTGGCAAGTGCCTTAACTGCTAAGCCCTCCTGCTGGCTCTGGATTTACAGTTCCCTCTTCCACCGCATTCTTGCCTGTATTCTGATGCTAGCCAGCTCTGGGGGTACAGAGGTGATCTTCCTTGTGGTTTGGTTTGCATTTACTTTGTTCCTTAGCCATTTGCATATTGTATTTTTTGAGAAAAAATGTATTCAAATTCCACTTTGTTCACTTTGAAAGTACATTGTTGACTTTCTCACCGTGGGTTGTAGGAGTTGGGTGTGTGATTTGCAAATATCCCCCGTCTCTGTGTGTTTCCTTTTCACTCTCTTGATAGTGTCCTTTGATGTGCAAAAAGCATTGGTAACTTCCCATTTATCTTTTTAAAAAATAATTTATTTTAACTTTATTTTATGTGCATTGATGTGAAGGTCCCCAGGAACTGGAGTTACAGACATTTGTGAGCGGCCATGTGGGTGTTGGGAATTGAACTCAGGACCTCTGGAAGAACAGCCAGTGCTCTTAACCACTGAGCCATCTCTCCAGCCTCTTTATTTTTTTTTTCTTAAGTTGCCTAGACTTCTAATGTCATATCTGAGAAACTGTCATTTGATCCTGGGTTCTGACAGTTTGCACTGATTTCTTCTTTCACGTTGAGGTCTTTGCCCAGTTTGGGTAATGGTCTGAGACAGGGGTCCATGTCAGTCTTCTGTGTTTGAATTCCTGGTTATTTTAGCAGTGTATTCTTTTTGTGATTTTCCAGTAGGAAATTTATTCTAAAATCTTATCCCTTCAACGTAGAAATTGGAATTCAGAATTCTGTACCTCTGACTTTACTCTGGACTTTAGCCTAAGCTTTACTCCTTTTATAAATTATTATTATTATCATTAAATATTGGCTTTATTACTTTTTTATGTGTGTGTGATTCAGACCAGAAGAGGGGTTGTACCCGCGGGTGCTGGGAACTGAACTCAGGTCCTTAGAAACAGGGGGCAGTGCCCCTGGGGTGACTCTCCAGCCCTCTGCAGCATTACACTCTAATCTCATTGCCACACAGACCTGAGGTGATGCCATCGTTTTCCTACTTTACAAAGAGGGCTTGAGAGGGACAGACTCTTGCACAGGGCCAGGGAGGCGTGAGTGGAGCTGGAGACTTCCGGAGTCCCTCCGGCTGAACTGGGCATCCTCAGAGACTGTGTGGGCTCCTTTGTGAAACTCTTTGGTAAAGAAGCCGGAGGGCGGTTTCCTCGCCTCACGTGTCTCGCGCCCTCTAGTGGTGGGATCGGGAACTGTCGGTGCTGACTCCGGTCACTGTGTTGGACAGTTTGCATTCCTGGAATGCAGCAGGAGGGCGCTGCCCTCTGGGAGTGGGGGGACTGATGTGCTCTCAGGGGGATCTTTGCAGCTGGCCCCTGGCTGGACTTGAACATGGCTGGTGGGCAGGTTTCCTTCTTACATTGCAGGGTGTTCAGGAGACCTGTCCTGTGCCCGTCACAAAAGGGCAGTTAGGTTTCATGTCCGCAGAATGTCCCTTTCTCCCCCAGTGCCCTAAAGCAGCTGAGACTTGGGTCACCTTCGTTTACTCCCAAGTCACACTTGTTTTTATTTTACTTTTTACATTTAATCTTACGTGTGTGGGTGTTTTACTCTCCTGTGTCTGTGCCCACGTGGTACTCATGGAGGCCACACGAAGGCAGTAGATTCCCTGGAATTGGAGTTACAGAGAGCTGTGCCACCACGTGAGTGCGGGGAACCGAACCCAGGCCCTCTGGAAAAGCAGCCAGTGCTCTTAACCATGGAACCACCTCCCAGTTCTCTTCTTTGATTTTTGAGGAAGTGGCTTATGTTGTCTTTGAACTTGAGACCCTCAGCCTCCTAGGTGCCCATTGTGTGAGAGGCCTGCATCACCACATCTGGCACCACATCTGGCACAAGTCCAGTTACATTAAATGACAGCTGTGGTTAGTGCTTTGTAATCGATCACATCGGGATGAGGATGCCTGAGCCCAGGCCTCTGCTCTTGATCAAAGGTGCTATCTGGTAACTTGCTGGATGCGGTCTGTCTGCCTGTAACATGGTGCCCAGGAGCCTGAGGGTAAAGTATTGTGTCTGGTCACTGTAGATGTGAAAAGTTCCAGCTTCTCTTTTCTCCCTCACCTGCTCTGTCCTCAGGTTGTAAAATGGTCGGACTGCTGTTTGCCGTTAGCATGCCGACCCGGGGATCCCTACCAATTAATTGCTAAAGCAAGCGTGGACGACTTCAGCAAGCTCGGGGTTGCGTTTATGGAGGAGAGGCTGCAGATGGACAATGGACTCATAGCCCAGAAGATTGTCTGTAAGTGACTTTAGGACGTGTTTGCATGGGGTGTCCCCGTGGTTCCTCCGAGGGCTGTCGTGACTTCCCAGCGCCGTGACTTAGTTTACTTTCCGTTTCAGCCGACAGGTTTGATCTCACCGTCACGCACGTGGGGTTGGGGCGGACAGGAGGCACGCTGTCGTCTGTGGGGTCTCTGGTCAGTAGAGTTGACTAATGATCTCTCCCACCCCTGCTCTAGCAGTTCACTTAAAGGACTCCGCGCTGAAGGACGTCAACGAGGCCTCCACCAAGCAAGTCCAAGCCCTGCCGCTGAACCCAGAACCTTCCCTCGAGGCCGAGCCTGTGCAGGGCGTCATGGAGCATGCTGGCCAAGGTGACGCGAGGGCTGGTGAAGGCCCTTCCCTTCGGAGGAGGGGCTGTGCCTCTGGGGGTGAGCCTGCCGCGGATGGCGACCCGGGGCAGAGCTCCGCTGAGCACCATCAGCTCCACCTGTCCAGCTGCCACGAGTGCTTGGAACTTGAGAACAGTACCATCGAGTCAGTGAGGTTTGCATCTGCAGAGGACATTCCAGAACTTCCCTATGATCACAGCAGCGGTGTGGAGGGTGCTGCCGACGAACTCTGCCCTGAAAGGGGAGGGAGGAGAGTCAACGTTTCGGGAAAGGCACCCAATATCTTGCTGTATGTGGGCCCCAGTTCCGAGGAAGCCCTAGGCCGGCTCCAGCAGGTGCGGTCTGTCCTGAGCGACTGTGTGGACACGGACAGCTATACTCTCTACCATCTGCTGGAAGACAGTGCCCTCAGGGACCCATGGCCAGACAACTGTCTGCTCTTGGTTATTGCCACCAGGGAACCCATCCCCGAAGACATACACCAGAAGTTCATGGCCTATCTCTCTCAGGGGGGGAAGGTGCTGGGCCTGTCTTCCTCTTTCACGTTTGGTGGATTTCAGGTGACAAGCAGGGACATGCTCCGGAACACAGCCCAGAACTTGGTTTTCTCAAAGGCTGATGGGAGTGAGGTACGGCTCAGTGTCCTGAGCAGCGGCTGTGTTTATGAGGAAGGCCTCACCCCAGGCAGACTCCAGGGCCACCTCGAGAATCCGGACAAGGACAGGATGATTGTGCACGTGCCTTTTGGAAGCCGAGGAGGGGAGGCCGTTCTCTGCCAGGTATGGGGGTGCTGTTGATGTGATGCTTTAGGGTGTTTGGTACAGAGTGTGCTCTTTAAGGCTTGACGCCGACAAGTCCAGCTGGACAGCAGCTCAGCAGTGAAGTGTGCGCCTTAAAATTGTGCATGAGGACCCGAGTCTGATTCCCCGGAACCCACAGGAAAGAGCCAGGCATGGTGGTGTGTGTCTGTAATCCACGTGCTGGGGAGGTGGAGGGAGGTGGATCCTGGGGCTTGGGGACATCCTATTCCTTCTGTGGTCGGTGGGTGGGCAGCACTGAGGGAAAGCAGCTGAGATCATCCTGAGACCTCCACCCTTAACCTTATGTGTTCTTGTGTACGTGCACAGACCCAGACACCACACACACAGACCCACACACACACACACACACACCACATACACACTACACACATACCACACACACACACACACACACAGACCCACACATACACACACACACACACACACACACACCACATACACACTACACACATACCACACACACACACACACCACACACACAGACACACACACACACACACACACACACACACACACACACACACCACATACACACTACACACATACCACACACACACACACACACACAGACCCACACATACACACACACACACACACACACACCACATACACACTACACACATACCACACACACACCACACACACAGACCCACACATACACACACACACAGCACACACACACACACCACATACATACTACACACCACACACACACCACATACACACCACACACCACACACACCACATATACACTACACACACCCCACACACACCACATACACACCACACACACATCACATACACACTACACACACCACATACATACTACACACCACACACACACCACATACACACCACACACCACACACACCACATATACACTACACACACCCCACACACACCACATACACACCACACACACATCACATACACACTACACACACCACATACATACTACACACCACACACACACCACATACACACTACACACCACACACACCACATACACACTACACACACACCACATACACACCACACACACACCACATCACACACACCACACACACACCACACACACCACATACACACTACACACACACCACATACACACTACACACACACCACATACACACCACACACACACCACATACACACCACACACACACCACATACACACCACATACACACCACATCACACACACACCACACACACCACATACACACTACACACACACCACATACACACCACACACACACCACACACACACCACATACACACCACATACACACCACATACACACCACATACACACTAACCACACACACACCACACACACCACATACATACCACACACACACCACATACACACCACACACACCACATACACACTAACCACACACACCACACACACACCACATACACACTACACACACAACATACACACCACACACACACTACACACACACCACACACACACCACACATACCACACACCACATACACACCACGCACACACTACACACACACACCACACACACACCACACATACCACACACACATACCACTCACACACACCACACACACATACCACACACACATACACATATCCCCACATCCCACACACACACCCCACACACCCCACACCATACACACACACACACACACTCCATATACCCCCCCACAGACACACACACTCATGCACGCACACACGAATTCAATGCCAGTGGTTAGTTGTGCTCTTGGCTGAGTTTCTGCTGTGTGTGGAAGTTTCTGGTGTGAGGCAGGCTTAGCGGAGGGCTCTGGTGAATACCCCGATCAACCAAATTGCATGTGATTGAGGAACTAAGGCAGGCGGCAAGGGTAGCCAAACCTTCAGGTTAACCAAGGACGAGCCAGAAAGTTCTTCCTCATTGTAATCATTATTGGTAGCTGTCTTCCTAAATAAGATTTATTTCTTGCCTCAAAGCACATCCTGGTTAATGCCATCAAGTTCTTGTTTAATTCGGGAGGTCCAGAGGGTAGGAGGGACTCCAGACCGGCACCTGTCACGTTAAATGATGCTCTTGGTCATGTGCATGCTTTGTGGACAGATCTTCACAGTCTCTGATCTTTCCTTATGACTTGTTAACATTTAAAACCCGACTACTTAGGGCTGGAGAGATGGCTCAGTGGTTAAGAACACTGGCTGCTCTTCCACAGGTCCCAGGTTCAATTCCCAGCGCCCGCATGGCAGCTCACAACTGTCTGTAACTCCAGTTCCGGGAGATTAGCCTTGTCTTCTGGTCTCCATGGGCACTGTGTGCACAAATACAGGCCCACAAATATTCATACTGACGTAACAAATCTCTGTGTGCCTCTGCCTCTGTCTCTCTCTCTGTGGTATGCACATGTCATGGTTCTTGTGTGGTGACCAGTGGACATGGTCCTTGCTTTCTACCTTGTGTGACAGATTCTGTTGTTCCTTCCTGTGTATGCCATCCTGTCTGGGCCACAGGCTTCCAGGGAGGGTCCCATCTCTGTCTCTCTATAGGAGTGGGGATCAGAGAGGCTGACTCCGGCTTTATGTGGGTTCCAAACGCAGGTCTTGACACGTACATGGCCAGCACGCGCCCCAGCTCCCCAGCTCTCCTTTCTTTGTGCTGGAGCCCATTGTTTGTTAAGCTGATGCTCAGGCAGAAGTGCTCAAAATGCACTGGTCCAGACGTTCACACAGAGTCAGCAGGTTTCCTGTGAGACTGCGGACCACATGGCTTAGTTAAATGCTCCTCTTCTCTTCCCCTCTGCGAATATGGTCACTATAGTAACCACGCATTCTCAAAAAATCCGCTTGAAAACCCCACTTCCTGGAGCCTTATTTCAGTTTTGAAGAGGTTTTTTTCTGTACACAGACTTGCCCTAGAAAATTGATTCGGCACGTCGCAACCCATTTCTCTGAGTTCACAGCACATCTGTCTGCTGCGCCGTTTAAATCGACCCCAATACTATCATAAAATTCGATACTGTAGTGTGTTACCATAGGAAGGAAAAAAAAAAAAAGGGCAATATGATGCAGGTTCACAAATCAGAGCCAGGGGATTAGAATGTCGCTTTGGGTTCTAAATGACTTCCAGTCTCCTGTGTGGCAGGGTCACCGTTTCCTCCTCCAGCCCCGCCGCTGTCCTGCCTCACTGGAGCCAACCAGTGACTGCCATCACCAGCCGCAGCGCAGTCTCCTCGTCCTCTGCTCCGTGTCATGGCCTCCCTCTCTGCAGTAAATCTAGTAATGATGTGTGACCCTGGAAGAGAAGGCCAAGGGCAGCGCACAGCTGCCCACCGGGTGGGGCCGTCCCAGCCCACTGAGCTGCTTGCCTCCCTTTGCACTCCCCTTAACGAGGAGAGGGGCTGGTGGTGCGCACACCCACCGTGCTGGGGAGATGTTAAACCGAGAGTTAAGGCGCACACTCGATTATCCAGTGGATCCAGGTGTTGGCACGAAGTTGCCCAAATACCGCTTGAAATTGGATTTGCAGAGATCTCATTTGCTTATCCGGCTTAGCCGAGGGAAGACGCTTCATAGCAGAGTTTCTCCGCTGCGGCCCCATGAACGTTTTGGGCCAGGCCAGTCTTTGTGGTGAGGTGTGGTCCGTGTGGACGACAGGCATTTAGCAGCCTTCCTGGTCTCTGGCCACTGGACGCCAGCCACCCGTCTCTGCATTTGTCGCCAGAGACATTTTTACGTAAGGCTCTCGGTCCAGTTGAGAAGCCTTGGCTTAGAAGGGTCAAGGGTGTGGACAGGTCAACGTTGCCAGCCAGTGGCTGTGTTTGTGTCAGGGCTGCAGGTCCACGTCCACAGACAGCGTCAGGTGTGCTGTTCGGCCT